>NC_084545.1:4002500-4377500 GCF_024500275.1 Phycodurus eques
AGCACGTGGACCTGTTCGGGGAGCAAGTGTGGCGGCACATCCTGGTGGTGTTCACCTGGGCCGACGTGCTGCGGACCATTTCGCTGGAGCGCTACATCCGTCGCGAGGGCGCCGAGCTGCAGCGCGTGCTGGAAAAGTGCAGACGCCGCTACATGGTCATCAACAACTGCGTGTTCGAGGAGCAGACGCAGGTGGGACGCTTGATGGCGCGCGTGGACAAGATAGTCGCCGAGGAAGGCGGTCACTACCTGCCCGAGGAGGACCACCGGGCGCTGGACGAGAACCGGAACCCGACCGGGGACGCCGGGCCCAAAGCCGACGTCGCCGTGACTTTAGACAAAGACGCGACGACGCTCTCTGCCGAGTGACGCGTTCTCGACGCTTTAGGTACGCCCGCGCAATCGCCGACGCTCGAGCTGGGTTTTTGCTCATTTGACCTTCTCTGAGATTATTCCAAACACTCAAAAGTGTTTCTGATATTTGGAGCCTCACAGGTAACCACCATATAAAAAGTACTTTTGATGTAGCAATATTACTAACACTATAACCATACTGTAGATACTATTGGCTGTATTTTGGGGGAAAAACAATCTTCAAAATAAAAACAGATTTTTTAAACTCAAAAATAGGGTTTTATTTTTGTAATACTGACTTTTTTAAATCTAAAAAGACTACAAGATGTTACTTTAAATGTTTTTTCCCTTCAAAAATTTGATTTATCCTCATAATACATAAATACAGTGAACCGAGATTTTTTTTTTCCCCCAAGACGTTTTTTTTTGGTTGTCAAAAAACGTAGCATTTTTTGGGGGGTGGGGGTCAAAACTTTCAAAGCAGTGATCACTAATTCCCCCACTAGATGGCGCAACGACTTGTGCTTTGTCCTGGTTACGTGTGAGGACAATTCCACAAGATGGGGAGGATTGTGCAAGTGTACCTACTCAAGTGTCCCAAAGATATGGTCAGTGAGTGCCTTTCCAGCTTTAGCCCCGCACAAAATTCACCCTCCAAAGGACTAAGAAGCGGTAGAAAACCAAAACATTGGTAGAATATCAACTGTTGCGGGTTCACTTTTGCACTGTGTTGATGTTGCTGCCGTTTTTCTCAAGAATTGACAAGAGAATGTTGTACAGACTGACAGCTGTAAGTCAACTCTGACCTTAAGTGTGACTTCACTTTATTTATTGCTAGAGTACACATTTAATGCATGGTTAAAAAAAAAAAAAAAAGTGTTCCTATAAAAATATGCCTTTTTGCCTGTAATATTTCTCTTTTCTTCCCCACTGAAAAATAGAATTTTTAATTGTAAAATCACATTCTATTGATCAAGATTACTATTGTTTTGCTCAGAAAAAAATGAATATATTTTTTCGGAAGGTAATTTTGTTTTTCCTTGGAATTTTGTTTTTTCTCTTGGAAGATTACTTTTTTCCCCCAACACTACCGCTACACAATTAGTGCTTTATTTGTCATAAGAAAACTTTTTGGTGAAAGATTACTACTTTTTTCCTGTGATGTGGGGACGTAATTATTTGAGGTTAAAACAAATAGTCTGTTACACGATGTCCCCTCCAGTAAATAGAATTATTAAATTGGTTTTAAAAATATTTGTGTACCGTTTTACACAGTGAAAGTGTATTTGTACAAAAATGTGTATTTTTCCAATTCAAATTCTTTGTAACAAACAGAGTGACGACTGACTGGCCTCCACCGCCAAGTAGTGACTCTATTCTGTCTCAAGACACGACAAGACTTTACAATCGATTGAATGATCTGTAAGCCTGTCCAGACTATTTAATACCCTGCTGTTGTGTTTTGTACAATGACTGGAGTGACAATGTCCAATTTAGTGACCAAATTGTTATTTTTCTACACTTAATAAAGCACTCCGAGCCCTTAATGTTGTCTCAGTTGATCAATTACATTACGCTTCTCGAGTAATATTACTAAGGTTACTTTTAAGTGTCAAAGTGGTACTTTTACTACATTACCTGCATAGTTAAGGCTTTTACAGTTGCCATTTGACCTTGCTAGCATTTTCTTTTCAACCTGTTGAACAAGTCATCCATCTTAATAACTATTGTTTGAACAGCTTCTGCAATGCCCCAAAACCAGGTCGTGTGTCAATAGAAACCGGACGCTTCAATAGAAACCAAAAAAGAAAAAAAAAAAGCCCATCCACACAGCTGCGACCGCTGTCATATTGTATCATGTTATCATATTACAATGTTTGCCGACATTTTTTTTTTTTTGCAGCTTCTACCAGGTGACATTCCTCACAGCGTAAATCTTATCAGCTGCATGACGGACACAATCTCAGGTACGCTCAAAAGAATAGGGACAGCCGGCCATTACAGCAAGTGGACGGAAGCGTAACATGTGTCAACATACTGGTGGTACCTTGAGATAAGTGTTTAATTCGTTCCGTGACCATGTTCGTAACTCGAAACAACTATCTCAAATCATCTTTCCCTGTTGAAAATTAATGGAAATGCCATTAATCCGTACCAGAAAAAAAGTAGTGTTTTTAATAAGGACACTAGCTAGCACTCTATAATATTGTACTTTATAAAAACAAATAGATTGTAAATAACTTAACAGTTTGTGCATTACGTTTCATTGTGACTGTGTGGCTCCATCTGGTGTGTGTCGCTTGGCCACCTGAAGGCAGTATATTAGGGACATACAGATATCAATGGAGACGGTCACAATTCCTCAGCGAGCTGCAGTAATCTTAGTCATTTTCCGCAGAGGATAAAGAAAAATATGTGTCGAAAAAGCTGGTCGACACTGATCCCGGTTGAGATTCTCAACTGTACAACAACATGAAGGTAGTACTATTATACATATGTGGCGTGTCCGCTCACTCGTTTCATCGTGGTGACAGAAGCCAAGTCAAACATCCATAAAGAATGACTCGTGTGTCAACAGGCTTGCGGCGAGGCCTCTGTAGCGCACACGCGTCAACATGGCGGCGGGCGGGCGGGCAGGCAGGAAGCGGGGAGGGAGGGACGTGAATGGGCAGGCGGCGGACAAAAGCGACGATTCATCAAACGCCGCCAGAGATCTGCTCATTAGGCGGAACAATGATGGGGGAGTTCGGGTTGGTTTGGGGAGGACTTGGCCCAGTCGCGGCAATTAGCACGCCCTGTTTGAGGTCACCTGTTGTTTGGGTGGACGTGAGGACAAACCGCATCGACGGAGCAGAAATAGATGCGATCGTGCATGTTACTTTAAAAAACTATTTTCCAATTTTGGACTATTGATTGATTTAAACTGAAGGCTTGTCCTGTTTTTACAGTATCACCTGACTTTTTGTCGATGCACCCTTCATAGGTGAACTTCCTAAAATACCGAAACCGAAGCCTTACCCGAAACCATTAACTGTAGTGTTGTCACAATCGAAAACCTTTGGGTATTGTCTCGATTATTCCATAGATTCATTGAATAATTGGATAAAAATGTATTTTGCATTAGCATTTATCGAATGTAACGTTTTCCCGATTACGGTTTATTAACTGATTGTTGTTTATTTGGTATGGTCTAATGATTAAACCATACCAAATAAACAACAAATAAGCAATAACACGAGAGGGATTGATGTTGTACTCAACAACCTTTTTGAAACGGAATGCTGCTTCAGGTTCAACTACAATTATTCATACTACGGATGCAAATAATGACTATTTTTGTAATAGATTAAACGGACTATTATAATATTATATATATACTACTTATACTATTTTTTACCATAATCTGATTATGATTCAGTTACTGGTTTGGGCTGTTAACCTGTCAGAAAATACAGAAAAAGGGAGATCCAAAAAGTTGCGGGGGTGGGCGGGTGAATCCCAGGACTGATGGATAAACTCTTTTAGCGAGCTAGTATCAAGTCAAGGACAGATGAGTTGGAGCTCATTTCCAGCCAGATGCATTTGTCAACAAAACGATTGGATGTCATGGCAACCGGGGCCGGGCATCACCATGGAGACGGCCAGGGTTTACATTCCCCATATAGACGTCACTTTGACACCCGGGACAGGAAACCCAGAGGAGTATTTGTCCGTAGGCACTGATGGAGGACCACTCTCAGGTACGTACACGCACGTTAAGTAAGGCGTGTCAGAAAACACCGACCACATGTGTTTACTTACATCCGGTGGTGGGAAGTAATAAAGTACAAGTACTTTGTTACTGTACTTAAGTGTGTGTGTGTGTGGTGTGGGGGTCTAGCACTGTCCTTGGCCCGCCCTGGGTTTGATTCAATCCAGCCGCAAAAATGAAAAATATACCACCCGAGTCATTTTGGTATAAGACAAATATCTGTTGCTTAAAGGGTCCTAAAACCGCAACTAATGAATAGCATTTCAATGGCCTTTTCCATTGTATGTTAAGTTAACGGGGCATTTCTTTAGGCGGCGGTTTGGTTGTTTTTAAATACACAATCTGTAACTCTTTCTTTTATGTTTAGTTTGGCAACAAACTAACTGGGAGTGGCATTTAACAGACCAAAGCCTTTTTCTTTTTTAAGAACTGTTCACTATTTCCTAGAGTGGTGCTTGCTGTATGTCTTAAAGTGTCTTAAACATGTCGCAGTCATAGTGGGGGCGGCTCGTACCGCGAAAAAGTCTGGTCACTCGTATCTCAAAGCACCACCGTATTGGGACACCTGCTCATCCCACCTAGAGGACAAAATGGAAGACATGAAACATATTTGCAAGGTCACGCAGACACGTCTGCCTCACCCGGCGATGATGATGATGGTGATGATCCTGGTGGAGATGAAGGTTATTACTGTCGCTTGACCTCCCGGGATCATCACGCAGAAGTCATTACAAACGTCTGCTGCTCCTTCTGGAGCCCAGAGGGTCCGCCCAACGTTCCCTGCAAGAGGCCTCGTTTCTAAAATGGAGGTCACCACATGATCAAGCCTGTTGTTGCACCTTGAAAAAAAACTTACCTGCCATATTTACTGGAACTATCACAGGAGACATACTGTCTGGGTGTACACGTTTATTTAAAAAAAAAAAAAAAAGGTTGTGGACCCGAAACGCCCCCTCCCCCATTGCGTTTAAGGATGTGTTCCTATTGTTAAGATTAAACCAAGATTAGCATGTGCGATTGTGTTGCACATGGCTTATCTCCAAAGCAATAAAGTGAAGACTGTTGGATAAAGGCAGCCGTAATCATAACAGACTGAACAATTTAGTACAACTTTCAACAACAACAAAAAAAAAACACTCAGATTAGTAATAATAATGAAACAAAAAATGAATGTTATATAAAAGTATAACACAAATGATGGCAAAATATGGGATTGCATTTTCATTTTAAAATTGATTGGGTTTTCATATAAAATAACAACATAAATATAATAAGAGTGGAATAAAACAGATAAGCAGTAGAAAATGAATGGTAGAGGTAACAAAAAAACTTCAAATAAAACATGTCATATTGCATTTTAATGATGAATCTGCATGAGTTTGCATACATGGTAAAATAAATAAAAAAGATTTATTTTTTGTCAGAAAATGGCTAGATGGCATTGGTTTGTATATAAACTAAAATGATGGTAAGATGATCAAATATTTTTAAAATCAATTAGGTGGGCATGTAGTACAACTCTTAATAGAAACAGAAAAGGCACCTGATAGTGAAAAGATGCAGAGGAACAAACCAGAACGAAAGTGAAGTGTTGGGGCTTGCCAACACTTGGCACGAGTGCCCTCGTGGAGAACATCCAAGCGCTCACATTCCTCCCCTTCTGGGGTGGCCCGAAAACGGTCGTCGGTGTAGAGATTGCGGCGGGGGGGGGGGATGCAAGGAAGTGGAGGAAGAGGGGGTGGGGAGGAGGAAAACAAACCACCCTCCTCTCCCCTGTCCGAGTTCATTCAGTCTCCTGAGAGCTGCGACAGGAGACGCGTGGAACACATGGAGTTGCCACTATCGCGAGCTGTCCCGAACTGACCATCAAAATGGCGATTGTCCACTTGTTGCTGCTTTTGGCCGCTATGGCAGCGCGCCACCTGGTCTCCGGAGGTTGCCTGGGTAAGTGCTGCAGTGGCCGGGACGCGAGCTGCACCTCCACTGATTGGAGGATGGACCGCGTCCACGGGACGTGCTACTGCGACCGCGGCTGCGCCACCACACGGGACTGCTGCTTCGACTACTTCTCGCACTGCCCAGGTGAGCAGGCACAGGTAACTTTGGGAGCTCTTTTGTGACACCGTTGAGATCAACACGCGTCCCCCAGGAAAGGAAGATAAGATGCACACATGCTTGCTTATCTGCTGTGGAAATATCTCACAGGGGTGGAAATTGTTTGCCGAGCCGGGCAGAGTCGTCGGTGAGAGCGACAAGTATTTGAAGAATGCGATTAAGTCGATCAGTTTAAAGAAATTACATAATCCATCCGCGAGGCCCGAAGAAGTTGCTGGAAACAGAGTTAATTTGTTGCAGCCATCATAAAAGCTTTAATAACTTTACAGACTATGTTTTTAAAAGGGTTGTTATGGAAACTTGACTCTTTAATGTTTGTATACAAATATAGCGGTACGTTGACTCACGAGTGCAGATATGAGCCGTCGATCTGCCGATTATTATTTTTATTTTTTTTTGCCTTGAGCTACAAGTGTGCCTTAGACCAGGGCGACTAAAAATATCTGCCTTAAAAAAGTGAACAGTAATAACATTGATTAATTAGAATGTAAAGAATTAAAGGGTTTCTGCATCATGATTTCAATGCACATCGACATTGCGCGGCTTCTGGTGTGTACTCAGTCAGCTGCAGCAATATTAGTCGTTCTTTGCAGAGGATAAAGAATAGATGCCTTTGAGGATTGTTCCATTATTTGTTTTGCTGCACAGTTGGTGGTTAAATATCCATCGCTTAAAGGGTTATAATACAAGCTACATCGATGCTAGTTGTTAGCCTGTCTAGAGCATTACCCATCATGTGTTAGCATTAAGCTAGCAGATTTGCATCAGGCCAAAGTTAATTGTTTTGGTTAAATACCCAATTCTCTAAACCTCAGCTCAGGCGTGTTCCGTGAAGGCTTGGAGCTTCTGGAGCGGCTGCGCAGAGCCGTGCCGGCCCTCCCGGCGGGCACGGGTGCGGCACGTCGCCGAGCGGCCCGCTAACGGCGGCGAGCCCTGTCCGGCCCTGGAAGAGCGGGCCGGCTGCATGGACTACAGAGACCGCCGGGGAAACCCGTGTGGACTTGACACAGGTGAGCGCGACTTGCGTTTGAATGAGGTTGAACGCAGTGTAATGCTTGACGCCTTTGCTATCAGGGCCTGCATTTATCACCAGCCTGGAGTTTGGCAAGGGGAGGCCCGTGAGGGACACCTACGGGAGCCCTCTGGATGCAGGGTGAGTCACCACAACAGTGGGACGTATTGCTTCCCAGGAGACCATCGCGAGTCACAAGAACAGAAAAACTCAAGATACTTCGCACATGTGCGCGTGCGCTCGTTCTTGGTAAACAGACCCGAACGTGTTCCCCCAGGTTCTGCGTGGAATTCTCCCTGGAGTCACGATCCCCTCACTGCGCAGCGGAGAACCGGCCGCACACGCGCTGGATGCGCTACTTCGCCGAAGGCTTCACGGTTTGCGTGGCGTGCCGGCCGCCCGCCGTGCGCAATCACAGCGGTGGTTGCCAGGGAGACGGCCGGGAAACGGACAGGTTGGTGGTGGTGCACACGCTGTGCATCGGGAAAGGACGCACAGGGCTTCAGTTTTGTCGCATTTTATGTTCCAGGCTTATTCAAAAATGTATTTGAGTTGTGCTATTTCTCAAGTTTTATATTTATTTCAAAATGTGAAGAAAAAAAAAAGGTGAAGCGTGGTTAGTCCTTTCCGGATGCACCGTATACAGGCAGGTGGGTTCCAGTGTATTAAACATTTGTTTTGGCTGCAGGGATGCTGTGCTGCAGTGGCAGGCGGTGGGCAACCCCCGGTGCAGCGGCACGTGGCGCAGGATCCGCAAAACGCAACAGTGCAACTGCCCACCGCAGCACAGCTTCGTCTTCATCTGACCAAGGACCACCTGAACTCTTCCAAGGCGGGCGTGGGCAACCAACAAAGCATTTGACCCGAGAAGTGTTAAGGAAAAAAAAAAAAAGCCCCCAAAACGCGAAATTGCACCGGTTACTGCATTAGGTAAACACCAATAGAAACAGCTCCCAATATGATTCATAACATAATAATTAATTCTTTTTTCCCCCCGAGACAGCTACTTGCATATTTCTTGTTTTTTTTTTTTTTTTTTTTTTAGTAGAAGTGCTTCACGTTTTAGTTAATATCTATTTATTGAAATCACATTTCCACTGTTCTGGATCATTAAATTGACAATCATTCTCATGAAAATTTTGAACAAACAAAAAAATAATAACGTTAGCACTCCTTATGTATACATTTGCTACGTAGAGTCAAAGTGAATATTTTTAAGTTGCCAAATTATACCCCCTAGTGGCTATAAGCTTAACACAATATGCAATATGAAAAAAAAAGGGGTGGGGGGGGGGGGGTGTTAATAGTCCACTTTATTGGTCCTCTCCAGAACCCTCCAGCGGTCCTTGAGCATGCCGCCAGTGCGGCCCTCAAAGTCGTAATCTTGCAGGATTTGATACCACTTGCCTTTGCCGTGACGCCGGACGCCCTGCGCGAGTCTCTTGTCCAGCTCCGACGACCATTTCTACAATCAAAACGAAAATAAAGAAGTACTTACATAAGAGCAACGCACATCCGAGGGCCCTTTGTTAGTCCAACTAACCCGACGAGTCGTCTGCCGACTGATAACGGGATCGTTTCCATCTGGAATACACAAAAGCAATTATTTCATTTCTAATGGAACGATAGTCAAACACGTATACAAGAATACGCACAAGTACACGCACGAATACTGCTGTTAGAATTTTCCAAGTTCCTACTGTCTATGAGGCCATGTAGGTATCTGAATGTGATTGGATGAACGAGTAGGTGGGTGGGGCCTGTGGAACTGTGGACAGCGGGGAATGTGAGCGAGTGAGTTTGTTGTTTGGAGGCGACTTGACAACTGGGGGCGGGGGGAGTCAATGATGCTGTTGACTTTCACCACCTTAGCGTTGACTAAAAAAAAAACTGTCGTTAAACTCCTAATTTATACGTATACATCCTAGTTTGGTCTAATTTGGTTTACTTTGGGCTTCATTTGATTTACGTACTGGAATAAAACATTATTTTGAGTAACTTTATGCATGGTTTGTCCTCTTTTTTTGCTATGGCCTTTGCACTTTGAGCCGAGGAAAAAAAATACAGACACACACACACACACAATACCTTTCTCGCGTAGCTGTCTGATGCACACTTGAGGCTTCATCGCAGTGTCCGGCTCCAACACATTTGTTTGAGGAGACAAAAGTCTGCGTTTTGGCCTGTGGAAGTGTGAAAATGTTAAAAAAAAAAATGTTTTTAATATAAGGAAATGTTTCAACTCTCGTGTTACGTTTGTTTCGCAGGAACAGCAATAATGCTCCTGTGTCAGTCGCACCAAAACATGCATGCTACTTTCATGGAAGACTCCAAATTGATCACAAGTGGGAGTGGGAATGTGATTGTGAATGGTCACTTGTGCACTGTGATTGACTGGCGACCAGTCCAGAGTGTAACCCGCCTCTCGCCAAACCCCAGCTCACCTGTGACCCTAATTAGGACTACAGAAATCAGATGGCCATACGGGTCAAAGTGACCCGCATCATAACAATTCAGGTAATGAAATGCTTATGGGGAGGTTTTTACTTTGTAGTGATCTCCCCTGATTGGTCGGCCTTGTCCTCAGCGGACGAGCGGACGTTCTATGAAACAACAACAAACAAAAAAAGACATTATTGTTAAATAGGGAGATGATTTGTCTCAATACATAAACTGTATGTATTATTATCATCATCGGGCTTTACTGACCCAAAGAGCTGTCTTTGCTTGACGGACGCCCGCGGTGTCCGGCGATGCGTCCAGCTCTGACGGCTCTGTTAGCCGGAGGTGCATTGTGTATTAAAATTTTGAAAAATAAATACAAAAATGAATCCAATAAGAAGGACAAATGAAACTCACTATTGGAGTATAGTCTTCGGCCAGATACGTGGGCCCTTTTTGTCGCGCGAAGTTTACGTTCTGGTCTGAGAGGGGGAAAAAAAAAAAGTTCAATGTAAGAAAGAACTATTGTGCATATGAAGAGTTTCATACACTGTACATATCAAGTGTATTATAAGTCATCATTATATATTGTATATCACGGGACAATGTAACAATGACTTGTACTTCCCACTTTGCACTAATTGTACAAATATTACTGCAGCATAATTAGTCACTACTTAACACTTACCGACATAAAAGGTTTGTAGATAGCTTTAAATTTCTTTGAGTTCCCCTCCAATGCCACTCTTCGTCTTTTGTACTTTGCTTGTTGTTTCTGTATTATGAATGGGAGTGTATATGTATGACTATTGCTACTGTGACACTTTAATTTCCTTCATGGGATAAATAAAACACTTATGTATGCATGTATGTATCTACAACAATTTTTTGGGGGGGTGTGATGTCACCACAGAAGCATACCAAAATGGCAACAAGAAAAATTTGGGATTATAATCAATTATTAATTGCAGAAATGTTTATAGAATGCCACTAGGTGCCAGTGTCACTCTGCAAACACCTTCCTGCACCCTCTGCTTTTACATTCTGTGTCAGCCATTGGCAAAGGGAGACGAGGTTTACTTTTTACTATTTAAATAAAATATAGAAATACTGTATGTCTCCTTTACGTCCTCCTCATAACCTCAAGCGTGTCAAACCATTTTCTTACCGGACGTCATCCTTTTGCGAGAGAACGGCGTCTTCCGAAGCGTCCACGCTTCGCTCGTCCGCAGCGGTCGACACGTGCAAAGACAATAACTCTGTGGGCGAAATTTGCGGTCGCGGAGTTCATAAAAAGATGCGCTAGGAAGAACGATTAAAGTGGAAACTCACCATTTACGGATTGCCTTCGGAGGGAGACGTGCAGCTTCTTGTTCCCAATGATTTGAAGATTTGGTTTGGCTCTACAGAAGTGTGAAAGGCACCATTTCACACAAAAAAATAAAAATACCCGCAAACAAATACAACAACCTTTACAGGCAATGCAGCTACAAAATGATAGTGTGTGCACACCTGTGGGGGGATTACTCTAGTACAGGGTTCCAAAGCTTTTTTTTTTTTTTTTTAAGATTAAGTTTGGTTCATTGAGTACACCAAACTGTCTTTGATGTTTATGCAAACGTAGGTTCAGTTAATTCATGGAAGAGAAAATTGAGCCCTTGAGAACTAGTGTGGAATAAGTCCCTTTTTTTTTTTTGGGCATTTTCCAAGAGAGTGTCTTAAAGATTTATGGCTGCAATAAAATCTGGGGGATTTAGTACCTTGTTGAGTTATTTTGCAATGATTACTTACGACTGGATATTTGTTTTTCCCAGAAATTGTAGTTTCCCGAAGATTTTAATTGATTCCAAACATCCGTCAAATCTATCAATATTTCAGGAAAGACGATAAGTAGCGTTCACTTATATGGTATTTGATTTTTATGAAACACAGCTTCATTGAAGAGTTAAACTGTTGACGATGTTTATGAAAACAGGTCTGGTTCATTGAAGACTCTTTACGGAAACACAAAGTTTACATATTTTTTGTCATTGAAGACAAATAGTCATAGATGCTTATAAAAATGTAATAAAAACTTAAAGGTGTTGTTCGATGATAGCAAAACCCTTCAATTGCCTTGGCCCACTGAAGACACTAATGTGGTTTTGAAGACTTGAATTGCCTTGGATGTTTATGAAAACGCGTAGGTTGGGTTCATTGAGGACACTCAACCGTCTTTGACGTTTATGAAAATGCACAGATTTCCTTTAAGGTTTACAAAAATGTAGATTTTTTTTTTTTTAAAGAACATTAAATTGGTTCATTGACGACACTAAACTTCAGGATAATGCGTAGGTTCGCTTCTTGGTTCCGAAGACTCAATTGTTCAAGCATGTCAATGAAAATATCAAAAAATAAGTTAAGTTCCATTATTTGCTAAGGGAAAATGAGTTTGGAAATCAAAACCAGACATATTTTGGCCACGTTGGAACAATGATGATTATTTCCTACTCTGTCTCCAGTCTTGCGTGATCGACCTTCTCCAAGAGAGACTTGTTCTCTTTCGCTGTGGCGTCCGTAGCATCGATACTCTGCGACAAGCGCACCACCTTGATGGCTTCCTGAGAGTTAGGACGGACACGGACACACACGGAGACACACACACACACACACACACACACACAATATGAATGATCTCTACTCACATTACTTTTCCATACCTTTCAACAATTAACTTTTACATTAAACGTGTTGAAGCGGTGCCAAATGAGGCTTAGCACTTAAACACGGCCTTCCAGGCTTGACCTTGGTCCTTCTCAATTATAGAAAAACATTCTTGACAACCTAATGATAAAATGAAAAAGCGACGCACCTACCCCTATCCGGGGGGTGCGGCCGGTCGGTTGCCCTTCCAAAACACGTCGAGGCCAAATTAAAGGCGGCCGACTTGGCATTTGGATAATGATGCAAGATAGTTAATGCAGCTTCAAAAGTCGGGCCCCTTAAAGGGCTTCAATATGCCGCATAGGCGGACTCCTAGGGACTCTTAATAGACATTGTTGCAGAAATGAGTGGTAAAAAAAAACAACAACAAAAAACACTCAAAACATCCATCCATCCATTTTCTGAGCCGCTTCTCCTCACGAGGGTCGCGGGCGTGCTGGAGCCTATCCCAGCTGTCATCGGGCAGGAGGCGGGGTACGCCCTGAACTGGTTGTCAGCCAATCGCAGGGCACATAGAAACAAACAACCATTCGCACTCACAGTCATGCCTACAGGCAATTTAGAGTTGTCAATTAACCTACCGTGCATGTTTTTGGGATGTGGGAGGAAACCGGAGTGCCGGGAGAAAACCCACGCAGGCACGGGGAGAACATACAAACTCCACACAGGCGGGGCCGGGGATTGAACCCGGGTCCTCAGAACTGTGAGGCTGACGCTCTAACCAGTTGTCCACCGTGCCGCCCACTCAAAACATAAAAATCTAAATTGAATTATAGATACCTAAATAAGAATACTATGTTCAAAAAAGTTAATTAAATAAAAAAAAAATAGAAGAAAAGCACTGCGGGTCGGTGCGCGTACCTTGAGAAGGAAGTCTGACGGACGCTTGGCCAAGTAGGCGTCCAAGAAGGTGCACACCGTCTCCAGCAGTCGAGCGAAACTGAAGACGGTGAGGAACGGGTGGTAGGTGTCCATCTCCGCCACGATGGTGGAGAGCTTGGCGCACACTTTCTGCGGGTATTCGACATGCTCTTCGAACCACTTCAGAGCGCCCGACGCCTGCGTTCTTTGGCCTTTCTCCAAGCACACAGCTACAGACTAAAAATGTACAAAAAAAAAAAAAAAAAAAAAAAAAACTCCAATGTATGAAACAAAAAAAACAAATGTAAAATTAATTAATTATGAAAATAAGAAAGTAAAAGAAATAAAAAAAACAAAAAAGGAAATAAAGAATGAAAACACAAAATGAATAAACAATAAAAGTCTAGAAAAAAAGAAAGAAATAAAAGTACAAAATACACAAAATGTAAAAAATAAAGACAACAAAACATGAAAAGTGGAATATATAATATACTCATATAATTCATTATATTTAACTAGTTGTTTTCCGCATAGCTTTCATTGGATGGGAGAAATAACACACTTCTTCTTCACAGGTTCAAATGCCCAAATATGGTTAAAAAAACTGAAAAATCACCTGTATGATCAGGTGAAGCGTGATGTTGTCAAACAAGCTTTCATCCTCCACCGCATCTTTGAGGTGAAACCAAGACTTGGCTGCGGACATCAGAGGCATCGCGTCGTCGTCAAAACGGGTGTCTGGAGGGGCGGCGACGAAAAGCCACGAAGACGAATAAAAGGTTGCACTGTGACACTTAGGCCATGGTGGTCGAGTCTTACCCAATTGTCTTCCTCGCATGACTCGGGTGAGGAAGGCGCAGATTAGCGTTTTCTCATTTGAGCTTCCTCCTTTGAGTAACGGTGTCTGACAAACAGCTGATAGAGAGAGATGGGGGGGGGGGGGGCTTATTAATCATTATCAAGTATTCAGATGGTCTGTTGACGTCGACGTTAGCAATGTTTATTCACTCTTGAACACAATAAGGCAGCAATTGAAACACACTCCCTATTACCAAGGGAACTCTGCAATGATTAATCGTATAATTCGATTATAATAAAAAAGGTCAAAGCAAAATAAAAATATGCAAACTCAAGAGAGGAAAAGTGGCATCACCCGGCTGCTGGGCATCTATCTATGCCAGCAACATATAGTGACAGGCAGAACAATTAAATGCTCTTCCACTAGATGGAAGACGGTACAATTTAAAGAAATATGATTTATAACACATTTTGTGGCCAAATTAACAACATGTACCTCCTTATTGTTCATAGGACATCATAAAATTGCATCATAAAAGGGGCCAGTTTAATGGCACGCGGAAACGAGCAGCCGCGGTGCATTTTGGGACTTGACAGCGTCAAACCAGACACGCAAGGAAAACATACTAACAACATCCTGCCCCGTTTCTGTGTTAATAAATCACAATAGAACGCAATACAAGAACTAATACGAAAGGTCGCGTTTTTAACGGTGCCAAAATGAAATTGAGTAAGTTATACTAAAAAAATAGTCCTACGCTCGCGACCCATTTAGGGTCGTGGGAAATCCTGAGCTCTTCTGACTTGTTTGACACGGTTTACAACACAAAGCAATGAGTTTGGTGGATCACCCATAAAAATAAAATAAAAGTATCGCCGTGCATTTGTATTAGGAAAGTAATAATAAAACCCAGATGAAGTGTAAATAAACGACAACTTACACTCGTAGGTCGAGATGGCGTCATTGAAGGTATCATAAATTCCCTCTTTAAAGCGACGACAAATGTCGACAAAAAGGAAGTCCAGAATCCAATTGGAGGCCACATCGGTCAGCTGGCTGGTGTTATAAACCTCTTCGGTCGCTGTTGTTGTTGTTGTTTCATCGCTGTCACCGTTTGCTTGTTGTTCCATGTTCTTGTTTACTCATTCGAGGAGGATTCCGCTTCAGTTTGCTTGTTTGGTTTTCAGCGGGAAGCGTCAACCGATGAGGCTTGTTCAACACAAGGAAAAAGTAGCGCCCCTCACAGTCTTGGTGGAGTCATTACAATTGTTCGAACTTGATGGTATACTTGAAAAAAAATGGCAATGTTTTTAGTTTTATAATTTTTTTGTCGCATTAGTCTATTTATTTTTTTCTATATATGTTATATTGTATATTAATGATTGTTTAAAATAAAAACTATTAAATATACACAAATACAAAGGAAAATAACAAATCATATGAAAATTGAAATACTGAATGACAAAAACTTTAAAAGTTAAAATATGATCATATAAAAACAATAAAAAATAAATACCCAAAATACAAATGAACGAAATATATTCCAAAAATTTCAAAAATAAGTACTTCAAAAATGAAAATAATACAAATTAAAACATTGCAAATACACTAAAAACAATATTTATATATATTGTCTAGATGTTATCTTTAAAGCAGGTCAAATCGGGTAAAAAATAAACCAAGAAATTTGTTTTGCCTAGAGATGCGAGTGCCTTCTTAAGAGTTTTTGGAGATACGAGGTATCACCAGACCAATTTGATTGCCCTGAGGTATGATTAAAAGAAAATAGATGCAAGTGCGCTTCTGATGCCCAACGCTAGATGGCGGCAGCACACGTAACACTTCCCCACGTTCGTTGCAACAACTGCACAGAAAATCTTTTGAATTTAATATGTACGTCGGTTGCACATGATTAAAATGTATTAAAGTCACATATATCGTTTGATTATTTTCGAGGAAATTAGTTGAAAAAATATGTCAGTTTACCGTATTTTAAACATCCAAGTACAATTGAAAATTAAGTACAATGTTCCCTCGCTATATCGCGGCTCATCTATTGCGGATTCAGCGTTGTGCAATTTTTTTTCATATTCATATAGCGTCTGATTTGCCATATCGTAGGATTTTGAGCGCATGCTGTAATTTTTTTGGGGTGTTAAAATTAATACTTCCTAGCCTAAAACATTAAAACTTTCAGAAGCAATGCGGAATTTGCAACATTTCTGCTCAACGGGTGGGTTTATCACCTCTTTCTGCTTTTTATTTAAATCAAATAAAACTTCAGACTGATGAATTTAGTTTTATGTTAACACTCCATTATGAATAAGTCATGCCACCGACAAAAGCAGTCATGGCTACCGTCGGTTAGTTTATCCTAATGCTAGCTTAGCATTGCTAGCGCTGCTATTTTGTTGAACCTGGACAGTGTTCTCTGTATCGAGCACGAGGCACTTTCATAATTTCATAATCAAAAGGGTTAAAAAAAAAAACACGACACAAATATAGGTGAGGTGCAGAATGCACCCAAACAGCAGTTGTTATATGTACATTTATTTGTTATTCTGCATATGCTAATAGACTTAACGGTGGTGGGGGAACATGGAGACACGACAACAAGTGTTCTGCGGCCACATCGTCCTATGGACTACAACATGCATACAAAGATGTCGCTTTGTACAGAAACTGTACGTATGTGTGCTTGTGTGTAATCAGGAGCCATTCTCTCAGAGAAAATAAAAGACACAAGCTATGTACAATAATAACCACCCATGGTAATGTTAGCGTGAGGCTTGTATGAAGGGAACGAGGACGCTGAGGAGGAAAAACAGTCATGTCAAACATGGGCAGTGGCGTAGCGTGGGGCTGCTATAGTCCAAGGTACGGTGGCCCTCAGGGGTAAAAAAAATAAAATAATAAATGACCCAAAAATGTGGTGTTTGGCATTGGAAAAGCTGTGATGAGTTACTATATGCATGTGTGATGAGGATTACAGCACCCTCTTGAGGCCTGTTTTGGTAAGAAGTTGAAAGCGTCACACTTACGGGGGTGCGCCAAATTTTAAATGGAAAAAATAAAATGATGAAAGGGGTAAATATGCCTTAATTTGGAGATTTGAGGGGGGCGGGGGGGCTTCACAAAATTTCAAGCGAATGAAAACACTATTTTTTTCACTGTCCTTGTTTCGCACCCCCAAGAAGAGTCAGCTAAAATGTCCCAAAACAGCATTTCCCCCCCCTTCCGGACAGAATTTAACACGATGTTTGTGTGCAAGCAGGCAACGTGATGCGTAACGCGACCAACAAAAGTGACGCGGTTGCAATATTGCGTGCCGAATCGTAAGGTATGGTGGCCCTAATGGGACCAAAGACGAGCCACGCTACTCCACTGTCTTGAAGGGGATTACGCACACACACACAAACACACGCACACACAAACACTTGGAGGCAACACGCGTGGGAGGATCTATTCAATGCCCCCCATCGATCGGCACTCCCGAGGGGGTGCGCAGTGAGGTCGGAGGCGCTCGGCGGTGTCCAGTTAGACATCAATGTGGATTTCTTTGAAGTTCATCATTAGAAGGGAGAAAGAAAGAAGAAGAAGAAAAAAAACATCCAGAGAGTTGTAGAAAACCTGAGAACTCAATAGCATTAATTGTATCATTACACAAAGACCTGATTTCTGCTATAAAATTAGAATTGATCTATATCTATGTATATTACATTAACAATGCAAAAATGAGCCGCCGCCTTCTCATAAGTGGTTATGAAAAGGCACGCGTCATCAAAACTGTGGTCGTACTCCATTTTGAGACTTTTTATTTGTAATAGAAAAAATATAATTTTTCTCCACAAAAAAAAAAAAAAAAGAAAGAAAGAAAACACAAATGGAGTGTGTCTGTTTTAGAATCATTATTTGTCTCAATTTGGATCCCCTGTCTGGCATTCATTCATTCATTGCCTAACACTACATATACAATCATTACATTAGAATATATTTATTTCAGTAGTTCAGTTCAAAAAGCAAAATTCGCATACTATACAGATTCATTAAACACATCGGAAAATAGTTTCATGGAGGCCAATTACCTAATACCTAATTTCAATTTAAAAAATACTTGATTGCTTTTTGTAAAAAAATAATAAATAAAATATAACAAAAATAACTACTGTAAAATAAAACTAGGGCTATGTTCAACCAGGTTGCAAAATTGTAAAAAAAAATATAATTAGAAGAAAATAATTATTAAATTTCACTCCGTGTGTAACCAGTTAAAGTAATAAACGAGCTTCACTTTTACAATTGAAGTACTGGAATAAATGGTTTTCCATGACATTGCAATTTAGTGAGATGCATCTGTGTATGCAAGCCATATCAAATTGAAAAGCAGAAACAAAATAACCACCAAATCTTCAATTACATTGCTGTGAAATTCTCTTTTTGCGTGTTTGTGTAATACTGTTTTTGCCTCATATTAAAGATAGAACATTGGAAAAATACACAGTCATTTGTCTGTCTGTACACTACAAATTCCCCGTAGACAGAAGAAAATAAAGTGCCACCATTCTTGGCCTGCATAGTTTTTGGAGTAGTCGATGCAGTAGAGTGTATATATTATATAATATACAGTATATTATACAATATATGTTGTACTTTCCGCGCACCTCTCTCTCTTCCTCTATCTTCACGACAAAAACAGATGGACAATTTGAAATAAACAAAAAAATAAAAAGACAAATACAAACATGCATTTGGTACACCCAGCCACGTGTCAAAAAAAACATTCCAGCCATAAATTGGAATTCAAAGGCAACAAGAGATGCTCTCTGTCAGTGTTTTTTTAAAAAACAAACAAAAAAAAACCCCAATAGATTACATTTAGACACACAGGGGAAAAAAAGGTGAACTCAATTATTAGGAAGCAAAAAATGTAACCCTCCTGTTATGTTTGTCTCTCTGAAACAGAATTAATCTCCCTGGGTCAGTTTGACCCGCGACATCTAAATATCAAGGTGTCAAAAAAGTGGGTGGGGGTAAAAAAAACAAAAAACAAATAAACATTGTTAATATTTCATTAAGCCAAGCAGAAGTTTCATACCTAAAACTTACTATTTTAAAATGGGTCAATTTGAACCACAACATAAACAGAAGGTTTAAATAAAATTATAGCTACACCGCCATAATTACATGTGATATACTCTATTAGTGTATTAGACGCAAGCTCATCTGTATGCTTGATTTGGTCCATTGATGTCTGTAGGAATATTTATACTTTAATTGCCAAACTAGATTAATTTACACTGTAAAGCATATAGGTGTCATAATTCATAAATATTCTGAATAATAATAGGATGTTATGGCTCTCAATCTACTGTTGAATTATTAGCTATTGTTTAAAAATCCTACAACCAATCTAGAACTATTTTATTTAACAATAAACCTTTTTGTATTTAACAATAACTTTTAAAAGGTAAATACGCTGGAGAGTACATGAGATTTATTTCCGGCAATAAAAGGATGTGCACGGCTAGTGCGAGTCCTGATGTTTTTTTTTTTATGGTGCTGAATCCAGGCAGTAAATTTTGTTTGTGTGGAAAACAATTGTAGTTGAAGACCAAAAAAAAAAAAAAGATCAGATCAAGTTTTGATCACACTTTGATTATGTTTTGGATTTACAGGGAAATTATGTTATTTTGAGATAAAAAAAAAAATTATTCGGTTTTGTAAGCTCTTATTTTTGTGAGACTCAAACTTACAACCTCCAAATTGTGAAACAACTGTGCTAACCAGTAGGCCACCAGCTCCCCAAAAGCTGATGTGTCTGTTACAATTACAGTATGTTTTTGATATATACTTTTGTTTCCAAACACTGGATTGTTCTTTTGCTAACTCCTTAATTCAGTGATTGAATAGCAGAACTTAAACTTGAAGAACTTTACACATCAAAAAAAATTTACAGGATCATCACAGGAACACTTTGCATTTTCCCCAAAAGGTAATGAATGATATGTTATTTTTAATAAATAGGTCGCTACAATGGTTGTTCTGCCGTTTTTCACATTGCTAACAACGGTACCGTTCTTTCTTTTTTCTTTTCTGGTCACATGCAATGTCTTTGCCTTTCATGTCTGAGTATTTACATAGCAAACAAAGCACCGAAAAAGATGAGTCTTTCTTTTATTGAAAAGCATGCTAATTTACAGATCAGTTCATCTGTGCATTGGAAAATGAAGGTTTTTTTTCTCCAAGTCTTTTATGTACAAGGGGAAACTGTTTCCACCGGTGGACGAATTGGTGGACGGAATCGTTCTGGACAACGGCTTCTTGTCGGGGCGATAGACAACGACACCGGGAAAAGGGACTCGCTATGCCATGCAAAAACATCTTTCAAGGGCCTTTCTTGCAGTCACATGCTTGTCTCGCAGGTGGGCGAGAGCCCGGTGTCTCCGGGTATCAGGTGGATGTCGGACGTGAAGATGTGGTTTTCCACTTTGTGTCCGTTTCGGTCGGCCTCCCCCTCGCCGGCCCCGACCACACCTTGGCTACAGTTTTGTGTCGTGCTCCTGGGCGATTGGGGCACGGCTGTAGCGCCGGCCACGTCCATCAGGCGGTTCTCCGAGGATGGGCCCTCATCGCCGGGCGGGGTGTCCACCAACGGGCCGGCCTCCTCTGCCATGTGGTCGTCCTCTGCGGCCCGGATGAGAGCCTCCGAGCTGGCCATTAGAGGCGACGTCTCCCCCTCTGGCGACTCTTCCTCCACGATGCTGGAGCTGATGTCTCCAGGAGACGAGGTGCTGGGCGGCGTCGGCGGGCCCTCTGTGGATGTCTTTCCCGCCTTGATTTTAAGAGGGTTGTTCCCGCGAAGAGATTTTTGTATGTTCTCCACGGCGCTACTGAAACTCTCACCTTCATCAATACGGAGTTCCGAGCCATCACCCCGGTTGACAGATTGATAGAAGCCGTCTTTGAGGATGTTCTCTTTAGAAAGCTGAACCGAGGTAAGATGGAGAGGCGAAGGCACCTGCAGGTGTCTGGTCTTGGCTCCATCCACCTCTTTCATCTCCAGCTCTTCCTTGAGTGTGGTCTCGGGGCTGTGGGACCTCTTAGGCGAGCCCGGGCCGGCAATGGTGGTGCTCAGCGTGCTCAAGGAGCTGGCCGTGTGGAGGTTGGTGAAGGACTGCGACTTGGTCATCTGGTTGTACAGCTCCTCCAGCTTCTGGACGTTGAGGTGCTGCGGGGTTCTACTCGTCCACTGTGGACTCCCGGTGGTGCCGATGGTGATCCGGTGGGGGGAATTCGGCGGACCCACTGCATTCTCCGGGGTCCTCTTATCTGGCAACTTGAGGTTGCCTTCCGAGCCGGCCGACCTGGTGGAGCCTCCCCAGCGGCGTGGTGACAGGTGGTTGTCCAGGGAGGTTGTATCCTCTCCTTTATCAACCATGACATCCATGAGCTCCACGCTCCGGGCGAAGGCGTCTTTGAGGTTCATAGACACGATGCTGCCGTTGCGCTTGGCTCTCTCCAATGCCTCCCGCCTCTTGATGGCCTTCTCCTGCCTCTTCTGTTCCTTGTAGAACTCGGAGAAGTTGTTGACAATGATGGGAATAGGCAGGGCGATGACCAGCACCCCTGCGATGCAGCAGAGACCCCCGACGATCTTTCCAGGTAACGTCTGCGGGTAAATGTCCCCGTAGCCCACTGTGGTCATAGTTATGGTAGCCCACCAGAATGAGGCGGGGATGCTGGTGAACTTGGTGGCGTCCTCGTCCTTCTCGGCGAAGAAGACCAAGCTGGAGAAAATCATGATACCCATGGCTAGGAACAAAATGAGTAACCCCAGCTCGTTGTAGCTCCGTCTTAGTGTGAAACCCAGAGACTGAAGCCCCGTGGAGTGCCTGGCCAACTTGAGGATCCTCAGTATCCTCATGATCCGGAATATCTGCACCACACGCCGCACATTCTGGAACTTGAGCACACTCTTGTTGGACTCAGTCAGGAAGATGGTGACGTAGTAGGGGAGGATGGCCAACAGGTCTATGACGTTGAGTGGACCCTTGAAGAACTTCCACTTGTTGGGCGAGGAGAGGAAGCGCAGCAGGTACTCCATGGTGAACCAAGCGATACACACGGCTTCCACGTGTGCCAGCTGAGGGTTGTCGTTGGCTTGGCCAAACTCATCCGTCACCTGAAGGTCTTTTAAGGTGTTGAGTGACAACGCAATGGTGGAGAGGACGATGAACAGGATAGATAAAATGGCCAGAATCTGCAGCAAAAAAAATAAAATACAGAAATAACACATTAGTGGTCACAATTTAAATATGACCTCTGAAAGTTGGTAAATGCGTGGGGTCGACTTCAACCATGTCTCTCATACTACCTCTGTGGCACAAGATTTGTGTGGGACATTTCCGTGTCGATTTTGAACCTGAACCTGAAAACGTTCTGTTTCCTTTAGAAACCGTTCTTTTCTTTGCTTTACCCATGGTTTACCTGCTCGGGGTCAAATAGCCCAATAAATCCTGGCGCCAGGAGTCTCACATCGGACAAAAATGTTTTGTTTTAATCTTACAAGAGCACCATTATCTTACAAATTTGGAGTCCCATTTGAAAAACGAACAAACTAAAATAAAAGCAAATTTAATTTTTATTAAACCCCATAACAAGATAAAGATTCAATGTCAAACGTTAAATAAAGTTGACACAGGGTCTGCTTCAAATTGCATATTATGGCTGAGGTGCAACAGTGACACTCGGGTGATTTCCGTTGGGTACAGCAGATCTGCAGGAACAAAATAAAAGAGGCACGAAATAACGACGTGAATCAAAAGAGTGAGTGAAGGTCTGAGCACAAATGGCACCGCGGGCATGCAGTTGAATGCAAAATGAATATAAAACATGCCAAGTGTTGTATATAAAGGTGGATTAATTTGCCTCTTAAGGTAAGACCTCAATAAGGATCTAAATAAGACATTAAGACTTTGAATAAATGGCAGTGTATATCGATTATAATGACATTTAAATTACAGGCTAACAAGGGCACAAATCTATTTTTGGACCATGTTTGTAATATATAGCAGCGTGATTTTATTGTAGCTCCCCCCGTTGGCTGTAAAAAAAAAAAGTACTTTCAAGTGTAATTAAAACTCACATTTATCTCCACTGTTGCCCTGCACCAGAATCTCAGATAATTTTAAAAGTTCCTCATAATGCTGCTGTCTGCCTTGGCGCAGATTCTGTTCCCACGGATCTAAAGATAAAGAAAAAGTTCTTGTCCTTGAGAAGCTTTATGGAATCAGTTTGTGAGGACGTCGACTTAGTAACTCTCAAAAGAAAGTAGAGGGCCCGGTCCAAGAAGTCGTTCTTTGGCACAGAGAACCGTTGATCGAGCATTTCGACGTCGTCGCCTTTTGTACAGAACACAATCAAGTGTGGACAAAATGCATGACCGTTGCTTTCTGGAGAAGCGAGTGTCCCGTGTCAAACTACCCACCCCTATCTAGTACTACCTAAGCCGCCGGCATATCGACTTCGATCCTGTTATGCCTCTGATACTAGTTCTGAAGCCGCTAAAGTCGCTGGTCGACTTCAAACCTGTTATAAATCGGATACTAGCTGCAAAGTCAGTCAATTTGTGGGTTGATTTTATAAGCCTCTCATACTACCCTCATAGGTGGTAAATTTGCTTATCAGCATCAATCCTGTTATGCCTCTGATACGAACCCTGAAGTTCGCGAGTCGACTTTGACCCTAATTTGCCTCTGATACTAACGTCACACCTGCTAAATTTTCTGGTTGACTTTGACCATGGGATGCCTCTGACGCCCTCTCCAAACCTGGCAAATTCGTGGGTGGACTTCAAACCCGGAACCTGAAAATTCCCAGCTTTCTAAGCAGTGTGTAAGTGGCTTCAAATAGTCATTCGCTTATGTCTGGCAGCACCCCAATGCTGTCTGAAAGGTTCAGCACCGAAACATTTGTTTTGGACTCGATCCCTCGTGTTACGCAACACGGATGGAAAGCAAACAAGGGGGGTTTCGAGGCTCAGGTGATGAAATGTCACTCACTCAGTGCTGATGAGGTGAAAGCGATTATCAGCTAAGTGGGACAACACGGGCATCACACCCAAAGACTGCAGTCACTTTACACGTCGTCTTCTTAAGATGGATTTGACTTCAAAGTGGCCCGGCAGGGGTGACGCTAGGGTCAGTGATGACACCTGATTGGCTTAAATGAAAGGAAGGCCAACAACTTCAGACCATTACTTGTGACGTAGATAGTTTGAACCAGTCTGTCTGTACTACCGACTGCCTAAGCATGACATGGCTCTTACCTGGCTCAACTTGGAGGCTTTAATGTTTACCACCTCAGAAGCCAACAAATTCACAGGTCAACTTCAACCATGTTAAGCCTCTAATTCTACATCAGAAGTTGGTCAATTCACGAGTACACTTTGACCCTGTTATGCCTCTCATACTACCTCAGAAGCCGGCCTATTCACGGTTTCACTTTGAACCCATTTATGACTCTGATACTCCCTCTGAAACCTGTAAATTTGCAGGTCAACTTCAACCTTAGAAAATTAGTGGGTCGACTTACGCCGATCTTTCCTTTGTCTTGCCAGGAGTCAACTACAAAGACATCTCTCGGTTATTCCTCAATTTGTGTTGCATAAATGAAGCCATTTCTCAGGGGTGGTCTTTTTTTTTTTTTTTTTTTTTTTTCCCGCTGTGGAATCAATCCAGACGATTATGGCTTATGGTAATGTAGATCGATTCCCGTGTGTGTGTGTGTGCGCAATTTCATCATCTGGCAATGTGATGACCCCATTAACAAAGTACTATTAAACCAGTGAATTACCGCTGTGAATTCATTGACCACCCCAGCCGGGCTCCCTGCATTAATCCAGCCTAATGCGTTCCATGTACTGTATTTGGGGGAATGAACAAAGGGTGAGGTTTGAAAAAGAGGCTCAACATGGCAACTTTCCAGAAAACCACAGAAAAAGCAGCAAAGGGAATATTTTAGTGTCCGGATCGTCCCTCTCGGCTCCATTCCGAAGGTGTCGTCTGGACCAAATAATTGGCGTTATAAAGCACCCGAAACGAAAAGACTACAGAATTGATCCGTCTGAGTTCATTCCTAGAAATTGGGACAAAATGCGACAGAACGAGATCAAATAAATGACTTACTTAAGAGTCCGTCTGGCTAAGCAGCACCGGAGGAGTAGCACATACAAATGAATGCTCTAGTAAATTCACTAAGATGTTCCAGAGGGGTGCAAATTGGTGAGTCAACTGCGACCTTGTTAAGCATCCGATGCTACCTCCGAAGTTGGTACATTTGCAGATTGACCCGGTTATACCTCTGATACCACGCCCCCGCGCTCTAGCCAAATGGCTGCTCCGTAAACAAACACACTGATGCTTAACATCGGGTTTGCTGATGTTACTGAGAAGAGAGAGTTAACTGTCGCATAAGAATCACATAAAATCAACCACTTAAAGAAAAAAAAAATGCTAAAATGCAACACACACACAAAAGACTCTACCTAGCCTGAGAAGCTAGCATGGTAGTCAACACCTTCAGTCAATCAATAATCCAACTCTTATCTTCTTACTGCCCTGTTTCTGTCCAGCTCATTGGCAAAATTGATTGTGTGCCCCTCTTTTTATTCTGCACACTCTTGAAAACATGTCATTCAAAGCCACCCCCCCTGTGCAAAGCCATATAAATACTGTATATACATTGACATTTTTTTTATTATTCAAAAGATGCTGGAGAAATATTTGGTTTGTGGGCACAAGCAGGCAAGCCGAGCAGGCTCTTATGAAATATTTATGAACGTCATTTCCTGGGAGCAAACATGCCAGGCAACAAGGCCATGTCAACAATACGGCTTTGAAAATTGATAATAAAATATCATAACTGCACTGGCCAGTCGGCATAAGGAACTTTTTTTTTTTTTTTTTTGCTAATTCAAACATCCCAATGGAAAATGTGTCTTAGTAGTCAGAGCATATATATATATATATATATATATATATGAACATGACGCCAACAGGATGTGAGTAATGTGCTGACCAGAGCGCGTTGCACTCTCCACACTGTGTATACAGTAAGGGCAATAAAAGCACTCTGGGCAGCTTAAAGATTCATGAGAGCGATGCTAAGCTAACCAATAAAAGCTCAACTTCTAAGCCAGCGAGGCCATTCCCGCTGTTGCCCTCCCGAGAGAAATTTAGCCGTGCGGTTGTGATATCGATGGATATTTAAAGCTGCTCAATAGATGGCTATAGTGGCATTGTTGTATGTCCTGTCATATGGCCTTCTAAAATAACTCCTGCACAGATTATGCACTGTTAGGGGATCAACAACTGTACAAATAAAGTTTCCTTTGCCGACTCAGCACTTTTTCAACTTCGGCAAATCATACGAGACTTGCGCAACTAAGTTGGATTGCTACAAGTGTGTTTTTCTGGTGACATCACCACCGTGGGGGTACAAACGTGGGACGTCTTCTCTGTGCTGCGGTCTGATTGGGCCATCTGCGTTTCAAGGGTGCGGCTTAGGTAGGAAGGAAGCTTGTCTGGCGATGTCTCCATGACAATGTGGCAATGTGTCTTGGTGCGTTAGGCTGTTGTTGTTTTTCCCCCCCCTCCTGAGGTTTTTATCAGTGACAGCCATTTGTATACCAGGTAAATTTCAAGAAAGCGCCGCACATGTATGCCACTTCCTCCTCCTCCTGGCACTCCATCTTTCCCATCCTCCCGGCGCAGATGGATGATGTTATCAGGACACGAGGGGGATGGAAGTGGTGGTGTAGGTGGGGGTAGAGGCGGCCAGCGTGTAAGCAATCCTTCCTCTTTTGCTGCTATCTGCACGCGTATAGCCAGCCAACTTTTTCGGTGTGTTGAAAAAGGTGCGCGATTTTAAAAGCCTGTTGGAAGATGTAAAATCAATGTAGCTGTTTGGATTTTTTGTGTGTGCCTATTCAGTATATTGACGGATGTCTGAAATTATTTTGGGAAGAGGTGTTGTAGGACGTACACTCAACTAATTGTGTCTTGGTGTTAACGGGGGTGCGTGGCTTAAAAGCGTGGCTTAAAAAGGCTGATCTATGACATTAAAGCAACATAGCTAAAAAGGGTTGGTTTGGATTTATTTTGGGCGGAGTTGTGATTGGGGTGGTGGGATAGTGGTGCACCAACTTTTTTGGACTGTCACACCATAGTCATTGGCTTTGTTTTGATGTTTTGGGGCAGGTTGTGAGGGGGAGTATGCCTTCAGCTATGCGCTGAAAACAACAACAACATGACATTTTTCACCATTTCCTCTTTTCAAAAGTTTGCCCCTTTCAAAACTTGACGGTTGCAAGAAGTTGGTTAGCACGACGCAGTCGCTGAACCATAAATACACTTCTCCTGCGTCTCCCTCTGGAGGGTAAAAAAATGGGGGTGTGTGAGAGAGATTACGAAGCAAACTCTGTTTACTGCCTGAGACAAGCTGCTTTCTTTGCTAATGAGATCCTTCCCTCCCTCCTTCTATCAGTGATGTGTGAGCATGAATAAATGCATGAGCCTCGCTGGCACCGAAGGAGCAGCAACAGATGATTGGCACAGTTACCCGAAACATGGGGGGGAAAATAGTCATGCTGTTTAATATTTTACACGAGGGTACCCATCCATCCATCTTCTTTACCGCTTCTCCTCACGAGGGTCGCGGGCGTGCTGGAGCCTATCCCAGCTATCTTCGGGCGGGAGGCGGGGTACACGCTAAACCGGTAGCCAACCAATCGCAGGGCACATAGAAAGAAACAACCATTCGCAATCACATTCACACCTACGGGCAATATAGAGTCTTCAATCAATCTACCATGCATGTGTTTGGGATGCGGGAGGAAACCGGAGTGCCCGGAGAAAACCCACCTAGGCATGGGGGAGAACATGCAAACTCCAAACAGGCGGGGGTGGGATTTGAACCCCGGTCCTCAGAACTGTGAGCCAGATGTGCTAACCAGTCAGTCACCGTGCCGGCCACGAGGGTACCATTGATGTTTTAAAAAAAGCAGAGTAAAAGTGTTCTGATAAGGGAGGCGCGGCTTAACGTTTGGTAAAGAATGTTCCATCACATGAAAATGTAGTTTCATGCTGAATGGAACATTCCCCTTTAAAATGACAGAGTTGGCGTACCCCTTATCCGAGAAACCCCAAACCTCCCAAAGTGCCAAAAACATCTGAATAAACCCAGTTTAGCATTTAACTACACTGATTTTACGTCATAGAACCGCCTTTCCCAAACTTTTTCAGCCTCGCAGCGCTTTCATCAAACTGACAGTTGGTGCACCCGTATTTTTCTTTTCTATTGTATCTATTTTTATATTATTTTATTTTTTTATTCCATTTTGTTGTCCATGAGTTCAACGGTGGGTGGAGGTGTAACGTATCAATTCCTCCCCAAGGTAGCGCAACCATACTCTCCATGTGCTTTTTCACTTCCTCTTGCAAATTGTCCAGAATGTGTCCGGTGGGAGATGCACTGTGTGCTTGTCTACGACCGCGCATCCATTTCGAGTTTAACGACACCACCCGGAAGTCATTAGTCGCCACCGCGGTGGCTTCCCAGTGAATCGCATTAGGCTAATGCTTCGCTAAGTGATTCCTCGGTGGAGCACAACTTAGCATGGATGTGTTTGCGGCCAAACAAAGGAAGTTACACGATACGTCATCGCATAACATTAGGCTTAAGTCAGAGTGTTGCGAATGTATGTAATACGGGGAAAATTCGTTGGGGTGTGTGGCTTAAAACATTTGTGAATGGCGGCTCTATGATGTACAATCAAGGTAACTGGGTAACTAAACCGGCTTTGTTTTGATGTCTCGTATAGGGGTGCGCCAAATTTGTCGGGGTGTTAAAGAGGATGTGTGGCTGAAAAAGTTTGGAAAATACCCTTCGACAACGTAAAATTAATTTGGTTTTAAGCTAAACGAGCTTTGTTTACATTTTTGGGAGGCTGATCGGGAGGGTTGCGGTGACTGATAAGGGTGCGCCAACTTTGTCGGTGTGATAAAGGCGATACGTGGCTTAAAAAGTTTCTGAAAGGCTTCTTAATTTAAAATGATGTAAAATCAAAGAAACTATAATAGCTTTGTTTTTTGACAATTTTAGGGGTGAACTGGGGGATTGTGGTGAATCAGATAGGGGTGCACCAACTCTGACAGCGCGTTGAAGGTGGATGGCAATAACCTGGAAGGAAGCATGCCAAATAAAACAGATCTCAATGGGTACAAGGCAAACAAACTATGCAACCATCACACGTACCACCCTCTCAGAACAACCCTCCTTTCCTGTACAGCCCCACAATCAATGTCACATCATATTGATTCCCTTTCATTAAGTCCAGTCACAGGCGCTCACAGCGGGCGACTTCTAATGGACTCGTAGTGAAAATCCCTTTTGCACACTGTCATCGGGCAAGCTTCGCATACTTTACGCGCCATTATGAGATGGAGCCTGAACTCCATACAGGAATGTTTGTGTGTGTGTGTCTGGCAGATGATGTCATTACTGGCATCTTGCGCTACTGTCTAAATGAAGGGGGCACGCTCTGATGTCAAAACAGTTGCCAGCCACACGAGCAACAGTGCTTTTAACCTCGGAAACCCACAATGCATTGCACACATGCCGAGTAGTTCCTCTTTCCTTCCTCTCCATTGTTGTTGACAGTTTTGGGATTTTATAAAGCAATCAAAAATATATAGCGGAAAATCAATGTAAAAAAAAAAAAAAAAAAAAATATATATATATATATATATATATATATATATATATATATATCCAAACAATTAAACAGACTAAAGTTGGGTTAGATTTCATGTAAAAATAGGAACAAATAGCTAACATATTTTGAAAACATTGATAAATTAATGCAAAAATAACCACTAAATAATGTTTAGAAAAAAATTTAGCTAAAATGAATGTAAATAGAAAAATAATAATATTGTTAAATGGATGAAAAAATATAAAAATAAATAAAGTAAAGTAAAATAAGTAAAATAATAACGGTGAATTTAAAAAGTGAAATCATTGTAAAAATCCATCCAAATAATTACAATAAAATTCAGCTAAAATAAAATAAAATAAAATATAATTAAAAATGATGACAAATAAATATTGTTAAAGTAACAAACTAAAATTGAGATGTTGCAAATTAATAAACATGCAATATTTCAAAAGTGATAAAAAAAATAATACTGTTGAATTTATGTAAACAAATTAAATAATTTTAAAGGAAAACTGAGATAAAATGTAAGAAAAAAAAAAAAAAAACAAGCGAAGAAAGCTTACATTAATGTAAAAGTGACAAAAAAATGTCACAATGATTTCTGATGAAGCTTGTCATCAATGATTGCTCTTTTGCCACATTTGCTTGTCATCAATGATAGCTCTTTTGGTTGGTTTTTAAAATCAGAAAAGGATGATAGGACGCGCATATCGACGCAGTACAATCAGTGACATGCTGCAATGCGCCGTGCGTGTGCTTGGGCTCCTTGGCTTACGTGTGATGTCGCTGAGAAATGAGGCAAAGCCAGGCAACATGGAAACGTGGATGCCTTTGGGCTAAACTGGACGGGGGGTTGGAGGAGGAGGAGAAGGAGTTGCAGCATTTTAAGCACTCATGCAGATATAACGCAGCGCGAGAACGCACACATGCACGCGCAACACACAATGCTACTGCTTCATTCTCGTGTCTTAATTAAGCTGAATCGCTTCTTTTTTCATCACCTGCATATCTAGGATGCGGCCCTTGTGAACCTTAAAAGGACGCTCGAGATCATACACAAATGAGGGAGAACATACAGTACAGGGAATCACTGATTTAAACAAGAAACGCTTCTCTGTGTGTGCTATTACGATGCCTTAATGGATTCACGTAGAAGCAAGTGAATAAAAAAAGTCCATTACTCTGTTCCAGCTCCCCCGCTAAAAAATATTTTTTCAAATGTTTTCTAAAAAAGAACTATAACACTTGATAATATTGTACTTACAGCAAAGACCTAATTTAATAGACTGTAAAGAATTGAATGCTTTTTGACACATTTTCTACTTCAATTCAATGGACAATGTGCTGCTCCTTTTGGTGAGCACGCCTATGCCACATGGGGGCAGTATAATACACACTGAGACACGCATGAAGAAGAGTTTCAAAACTTACTCAGTAAGCTGCAGTAATATTAGTAATGTTTTAAAAAGGATAAAGTGTATATGTCTGTGAGTATTGTTGTATTGTCTGTCTACACGTGTTGCTGCACAGTTTATGTTCAAATATCCCATTGGTTCAATGGTTACAACACAGCGAAACAGATGCTTTTCGTACGCCTGTCCATGGCATTTTGCATTGTTTATTAGCATGGAGCTAAACAGACTTCTCTAACGCAAAATCTATGTGGTTGAAAAAAACTTCAACTGGGTGTGGCAATGGCATTCCCACCGTTGCCCAGGAAGTGAAACATGAAATGAGAGAGCGGAGAAAAAGTGCTGACTCGTGTCCTTTGTCGCCTTTGATGTGTTCGTGTACGTGTGTGTGCGTGTAGTTACAAGCTCATTTCCTCAGACACTTATGCATGTTTTCTCATGTTACCGCTGATTGACCCCCTTCATGCAACTCCTTAATTAGGTGTTGAATGTTCCATAAGCGCTCCCTCAACTAAACGAATGAAGGAAATTGAGACGGTTTCTTAAATCCTTCTCTGAATAGAACTTCTTTATTATCCTTCATGTCTTTTGGAGATGAATGTACCTGTACTCTCACATCTGTCTGAGTTACCCTCTTAATACAATTCATTTACTGTCATTAATCTGTTTCAGGCATGAATGTAGTGCACGCACGCCCTCCACTCCAACAAATGAGGGAAATCCCTGCAATATATTAAAGATATACATAACAGGAGTTTACTTAATTTCTTTCAGTGGATTCATTCGGTACAACCATTGTCACTGTCTTCCATTTATGTCATGACAGACAGCCAATCTGTCAGCAAATCACGTTCTACTAGCCAGAGTGATACAGCCCCTATTTAAGGCTTTGTTAACGAGGCAGTCAATGTCAGAATGTCGAACAATCATAGCTACAAGACGCTAAGATGTTCTGCCTTATAACGTTTTCCTGTTCCTGTCCCCCGTGGCTGTTGGAGATTCTGTTACGTCAACAAGGTGTGTGTTTCCCCGTTTCTGCTCTCTGGGAATTGTGGATTATGTCAACAGTGAAATCTGAGAATTTCCTGACCTGCTGTCTGTGGATTATGGAACATCGCATCAATTTGGTCCAAGACAACTTCCCTATCTTCAAAGCCTGATCCTCTCGACTGTGAAGTGAACCGCTCTGTATCCTGGCTTTGAATTGACCTCCCTCATTCACTTTTTGGGGGGAGTGAGTACAACCCTGGAACAAAACAATAACACTGTTCTACCACTGGTGCTTATACTATATTGGTCATTTTCATATAATTTGACCAATAATGGTAAAGACACTAAAAAAAATCTGTTTTAGCAATTTTTTTAAGATGCCCTGGTTTTATATGGGTAAATGTCTCACATGCTGACATTGCAACAACATACAGAGGCTCTCTCCAAGAAGGACCACTTGTAAAAGAACTGAGAAAAGCAACTCTGAATACATTAAGATGCAATTGTCTCCGTTTTTTTGGTAAAAAAGGCATTCAAGCAATATGAGAAAAATCCTAGACACTGTATCCAAAAATGTAATCTTCAGGAAACGTTGCAAATCATGACACTTCATTTCAGACACCTGACGGTAAAAACGTTGTGGCATTAAAAGTTTGAAAAATATTACTTTAGAATATTTTTTTCTCAAGAACAATTATGGCCTTTGATGGATAACAACTGTCAATAATTGAAATACTCATATCTGTAAAATCCATTGATTTTCAAAAGGAAATTCAGTGAGCCATGTCTTTACCGTTATCGATCAAATTACTGTACATAAAAATTACCCATATTAAGAGGGTTAATCAGAAGACTGTCAGAAAACATGGCTTACTGCAACACAATCTTTCTGTACGCTTTGTTTGCCACGAAGAGAAAACGAATGTCACACCTCGGCCCGTTATCAAAAGGAGGTATTACTCGGGAAGAGATCATCCATATACTATACGTGTGGGAGCTCTTCTATGTGTGTTTGTGCGTGTGTTTGTGTGCTGAAGGAAAAAGCCGTTTCATGCACCTATCACTTTTATTGCCTATGAAAGAATAACTCGAATCCTGCGCAGTCTTTCACTCAGATGAGTGTGTCGCTTACGTGGGAGATGCCAGTAGGGAATCTCCACACAAAAAAAGCCAGTTTTATGGCTTCAAATAGCTTGATAAGAAATGACATTTCATTAAAACTATACGACTATGGCCAAATGCAAGCGAGGGCTCGCTGGTGCTGTAACCCGCTGTATAAAATTTGAGAAGATTGGAGGGTGTGGATGCAGTGTTTACAGAAAATAAATGGACCACTTGAGGCACACCTGGAGTCAACGGCGGGTGCCCCTCGGTGCCATAACCTACTATATGAAATTCAGAGAACATTGGAGCACGTGGAGCCTCAAAAAACTCTGAAGTCGAGTCACTCGTATCTCAAGGCATGACTGTATATACTATTATCATTTACTGACGTGAGAAGCAACCCTGCAGTTGTGTTATGTGAAGTAGTTTTATAAATTCCAACTGTCTGCGAGCCCATGAAGGTATTTGAATGTGATTGGAGAAACTAGTCAGGGGATGGGGGTCTGAGCAACCGAGTTGACGTCTGAAAAAGATAAATGACATCGATTAGTTGACGTCAACTCGACTATCATCACTTTAGTGTCGACTAGCCTTTACACGATCAGGATTTTTGGGGGCGATCACCGATCAGCGAGTTTTAAAAAACGATAACCGATCACAAGATGGAAGAATGTGTATTTAAATGACCTGTTCATTTACTGTCTATACTTGTGTACTTAATTGTTTAAAAAATTATATTTACTATAGATAATGTATCTTTGTTCATCTATTTATGCCAGTGATGCATCGTGAAGACAGAACAAATGAATGGTCTTCTATTAGATGGCAGGAAGTACATACAGAAATTAATGCATCCACTTTTTGTGACATTTTTCTTTGTTGGTGTGCCGTGACATTTTTCAATTGTAAAATATGTGCCTTAGCTCGATAAAGGTTGGAAATCACTGCTCTAGTCAGATCGTGCATTCTAATCAGTCAGGTCAAACCAACATTACAGCATGACAGAAATCATGGGTGCTAACTTACTGTAATTAAATTACTTTCTTGTAATTAAATTACATCACCCACACCGAAACATTAGAGCATGATTCGAAAGAACGGCGGCATGTTTACGTATAACCGTAACTTAAACGAACGGCCTCTCCTGTCGTGAGCACTGCTGACCACCAACACACGTTTTCAACCATTTTGTCCGTAGAATACAGTCGGCGCGATCCACTCTTGTCGTCGCCACGGTAACGATTGTATCCGGTCGCATTTGAGTTGACAAGATAAAGCCCAATGATCGTAAAAAAACGGGATGCGGTGGTATCGGAATACAAGAGTTTATTGCAGTAGTCTGACATAGTGCAATCATGAAAGAGTAAATTTGTCTTGTAGTCTGATCCGGCATTATCTGTTGTCTGTCTAAGACGTGTTGTCTGTCACACACTGCCGACATGTTTTTTTTTTTTTTTTAAACTTTATTGGCCGTCAGATATTTAAAGTACTACGTCAAAAGACACACGACAAGGTTAAAAATAAACTAGCTTTTGGATTAAAATATACTGTGCACGATGGCTACGCGGAGTCAGTGTCTTTTGCGGAGTCAGTGATCGGATTGGCGAATTAGGACATTAAAGCCGATCAGCCATCGATCAAATTATCGGCTTGTACCGATCAGACCGATAAAATCGGTGTAAATCCTAGTGTCGACTTAAAAGAAATTATGATGTTGTTGGTACATGGAGTCAATATGGACATGCAGGTGGGTCTTCGCTTCGGGAAAGGTCAATTTGTCGTTTCAATCAGACTGAACAATGGCGTTTTCAGTTGTTTGTGATTGACTATTGCCTTATCTGATGTCCCTGTCAGCAGCTGCAGTGAAGTTTGCCACTTTATCAGCCAGCAGACAAAGTGCCAACTCTGATTAAACAATCTAATCGGGACTTGATTTGATAGATTTTGTGTAGATTTGATAGGAAGGACAGACCACATGCTGCATTGCAACATTATTAGAGAACCCCAGTAGCAACCCGCAGGGAAAACAGCACCCGCCACTAGTGTGTCCGTGCCACACGTCTGGCACGCATATTCAGCATGACAAGACGCACAAAACTCATTGGAGAAGCTACACTGTGAAACATGCAGGAAGTTGGCCATTTTGAGGGCAAATTCTCTATTAAAAACAAAAAAAACAACAACAAAAAAACTGTAAAGTTGTCGTTCCCAGTTTCACCAATCCACATGCAATTGGGTGGAACGCTCAAACATGACAGGATGCACGAAAAAGACGCCACATCCCATGCCCGAAATTGAACAGGAAGGCGGCCTTTTTGGTTTGAAGTAGCCATTTTGGGAAAATTTCTGGGCTCACATTTGACAAACTCCGGCCAGGGAATTTGCCCAAATGAGACCCATTTTCAAAGATAAGGGCACTGCTTGCAACAAATGACTAATATTATTGTCGCGTTTATGTACTGAGCAGCCAGGATAGAATTGCAAAGTTTCTATTTCTGGCTCTATGGTATTATCATGTTTTGTCTTTATTAATTTTGGCGCCCTTCGACAGTATGCTAGAATCACACACACAAAAAATGTAATCATGCTTCTAGAACTGAACTCTCTCTTTACAGAACATCAACATTTTGACAGCATGGATGATTGTCGTACACGTGTGTCTTTGTACAACACGGAGCCCAGATGGCTGCCGTGGATTGAAGACAAGTGACGGGATGATTTGGACAAGGTGGCTGCAAGGGCAGAAAAGATTATGTGAACAACGCAAATGAGGTTCCGTTTCTTATTCCCGCCTCCGTGTCTGTTTATTTTGCTGACCTGTGATCCCCGCAGAGTCTCTCCAACATCTGCCCACGGTGGAGCTCAAGCAGATTAACGACCAGATTTTGGATTTTCTCGTCATTTTTAAGACGTTCCCGCTCCAAGCTACGTGTATCACTACTTTGTACGACATGGAGAAGCTGGCTGTCAACAACAACAACAACAAATCCTATGTTTTGCCTTTGACTGTAGCTAAATAATAGGGAGTAACCTGCGTCACGATATTAGCTTGATACTTTGATAATGAGTAGACTACAGTATCACGATACATTAGGACAAAAAACATACATCATGATCCCTGATCTGTGACTTAAAAAAGGCTTTTGAATCAAAATAATACTTAAGTATAAGAAATAAACATAAAAAAATAATAATGACATTTTTATAACATAGGAATAAATACATCCTAAATACCATACTAAATAAATACATAAAATAAATTCAATTGAAGCTAAACTGAGCTTATTGTCCCTGTCCAATGAAAAACTTTATAAAATATGTAAAGAAATATACTATTCATAATGATGAATAGTAAGCTAATTTAAATTTAAATATCTCAAAATGTAGCTAAGTGAAAGGCAAACTAATAAAAATACAAAGCACTTTGTCACTGTCTAGTAAAAAATAAATGTAAAGAATTTAAATAAGTAATGTGTAAAGAAAATGAAGAAACAAATAAATACGTAGAATTTATAATAATAAATAATAAATGAAATTAATTATATTTAAAATGTAACTGAAGAAGTACAAACTGGTAGAAAGACATTAACCATATTGTCACTGTCCAGCGAATAAAAAATAGATGAATAAATAAATACATACTATTTATCATAATAAATAAGTAAAAGACTTTCTAAAAAACAAAGTTGGAATAAGCATAATGTCGCTGTCACATTATGATCAATATGCAATATTGACCATAATCTTTTTTTTTTTTTTTAATCCATCCATTCCATCTTCTCTACCGCTTCTCCTCACCAGGGTCGCGGGCGTGCTGGAGCCTATCCCAGCTATCTTCGGGCGAGAGGCGGGGTACACCCTGAACCGGTCGCCAGCCAATCGCAGGGCACATAGAAACAAATAACCATTCGCACCCACATTCACACCTACGGGAAATTCAGAGTCTCCAATCAACCTACCATGCATGTTTTTGGGAAGTGGGAGGAAACCGGAGAAAACCCACCCACGCACGGTGAGAACATGCAAACTCCACACAGGCGGGGCCGGGATTTGAACCCTTGTCCCCAGAACTGTGAGGCAGATGTGCTAACCAGTAGGTCACCGTGCCGGCTTTTTAAATCCAAATTCAGCATTTTTATTTTTATCCAAAACATGATAGTATTTAAAAACAAAAACCCACAAATGAATATAAAAATTACATGTATTTCATAATACATTCCCAAATAAAAGCTGATACAGAATGTCCAAATACTGGACGATGGAATCGATACAGTCCCACGTTCGATAACCATATCGCGGTATTGATATTTAGTCCTTGGATCTCATTTGACTCTGCAGGGGTCCCTGATGTTGTGTCCAGTAAGTGTACATGCACTCATGCGTGTACATGTGGGAAAACAAACCACTTTACTGTGAAAAGGTCAAGCGGCTTTGCTGCCATGATTAAAATCAACAACAACAACAACAACAAATGACATTAAAAGTTACAAAAATTAAATAAATAAATACATAAAAAACATACCACCATGTCAACAGAGGTGAGTGTGTCTGTAAATGTTAACCTGGACAAATCTCCTTAATTTGATGTGTACTTGATGAGCTTCGAACCAAGCGAATAACAGCATCACATATAAACATAAAATATGCACTGAAGCATGCAAAAGGCTCATTCGCACACCTCATAAAGACCAGCATAAAACACAACCGCACACAAACCAACTCAAGACACACACACACACACACACACACAACACAAGAGTGCTATAATGAGCTGCTGTGATTTAGTGTATTGATCAGGCATTCAGAGCCGCAGCAGAGGCTCCTCGGAGAACGTGGCATCACATAAAAAAGACGACATTATGGCTTATCAACCGGGGCCGAGCGCAAGGTCACCTTCACTTTACTGCCGCCCGCCCACCCCGTGCCGCCTGATTCCCACCGTTACAATCAGACACATGGGAAAACTGTACGTGTGTGCCTCAATGTCAAAAGCAGTTAGAGTGCTGCCTTGAGATACGAGTAAGAACGGCTCACTAGCTTAATGCTAAAGTATGATGGAAAAAGCCATTGACATGCTAATGGTTAACATTGTGGTTTTAGAATCCTAAATATGAATACATATCAATGATCGCAGATAAATAGATCCATAAATCAATAGATAACTTGATACATGTTGTTGATTGATCAAGTCGTGCGCCTTAGCAATAAAAGCTTAGCTGCTTGTATCAACTATTGATACATGGTCTATTTTGTTGCAATGGGGGTCATGCTATTTGGTATGGTTCCTTGCTGCCAGGACATGTGAGGCTATGAGGCAGTCTATTAGTCTGAAAGCTTCTGGACTTCCAAGTACCCTCTCCTTCTCATATTCTTATGGAATCAGAGGGAAAATGCTTCATCCGGAGACACTTTAGCTCCCACGCGTCAATATTACTCGCCAAAAAAGGTGACCTCATCATTGGAAGGGCCCAAAAAAATGTGCTACAGTTTGGAGCTCAATGCCAATTTTAAGGGGAAGATAAGCTTTAAAAGTAATTTTTTAAAAAAAAGGGACATTCAACCCATCAGTATGCAAATAACACTCAATCAATTTTAAAAAACACCACATTGTGACAGGATCTATGATGGGAAGTACAAATGTACCTAACTGCCCACTTCTGACACCAAGGCGTACCCAAATAACATTCACTGGCGTAGCATGCTTTGTCACGTTGTATGACCCAACATATGACACAATCCAGCTATCACGTGATAATTGATACATTGAATACCGTGGCTAAAAATCCCACTTCTGACACCAAAAGAGTAATCAGATCACCAGTGGTAGTAATAAAGTCTAGATCAGGTATCTTCAAAAGGTGAGTATTTTTGCTTTAAGCATTGTTTTTGTGTTAAGTATTGGTTGCTGGTATCTGCAGCCTTCACGAGTACCCAATACCTTGAAATAAGGATGGCACTGGCCCGATACCGATACCTGCTAACGCTACTCGCCCATCCCTAGTTTTCTATTTATTTATTTATATTTACAGTAGTTTTAGATGACAGTTAATAGCGTTGAAATGTGACTTAAATATTAAAACGGAGCTTGTTTACACACATTGGCTAAGGCTATATTAAAACCAGGATTAAGCCTTCGTCGAAGCGGGTAAACGAATTCTCCTGAGTCGAGCAAACTAAAAGTTTTGATCGCACATACAGCGCAAGCATTTCCTGGATAGAATAAACAATGAGGCCTGTAGCGACAAATCCGTGACGAGATGAAGCCTTTTCTTGTAACCTTTGCTAAATCGAGACTACTCATTTGAAGACAAACAAGACATAAAACCTCCCGAACACTTAAGACTACGACTGAAGCCTAGTTAGTGCTTTAAGGCTTAAATCTGAAGAAACCTTCAAGATAGAGAAGCCTATCTTCTTGTGGGAGAAATGTGGTTAGCCATCCCCATTTCTGACACCAAAGAATAGCCAGATTTCGGTGTATCGATATTGTACCGTGTAAGACATCGACACACTATCGACTGTCTGAGAGGAATTGATTCAACCGGGTTAAACTGGAAACGGGATCAAACCCAACAGCGACCGACCCGATTCCCGGACGTCTTGTCCAGTGTCGCGTGTCGGGGATCGGGTACCAATCGAAAGCCAGCCCACCGGACCTTTTCTAACAGGTGACGACGTCACACGACACAAAGTGTCCACAACCTGACGATGTCTTAAGCTGCAAACGATAATATGTGCGGGTCAAATGTGAGCACAATGTATGTGAGTCCATAAGAAGCTTAAGGTATTGGCAGAATGTTGACGAGAGCTTACTTTTCACCAAACATCTGCCCACGTCGTGATCCCGTGTCACATGTACATGAACACAAACACACGTGGTGCATTTCATGTCTAGACAGATCGCTACATTTCCTTTATACCAATCGCGACCTTACATGCACACAATTTTACATTTTAAATGCTTTTAAATGCTCCTTTTTTTCCCAAATGTGGCACCCCACTTCTGACACCGGAGAGTATACAACCAGATCACATACAGAAAAGTGCCCACTCATGGGATTTTTTTTAAGGATATTTGGTATGTTTATAGAATATTTTAGTGTTGAATATGCTTTAATACAGCCTTTTCTGAAAGAAAACTGGGTAAGTCTCATTTCTGACACCAAAGGAGATAACATCCACCATCATTACACTTCACCGCTGCCTTCTGGAGATCATCCCACATTCCATGCAGGTGACCAAAATCCTTCCAACTCAATGCGCTCTGGATGGCCTCAAAGTTAAGCATCCCATTTCTGACACCACTGATGAATATAGACTTTTAGTAGCTAAATTCAACCTTTTTTTTAAAAGCAAAAGTAGATATGTATTTCCCTCGGTTTTAAGTCCAGTACATCATTCAAACACAAAACACACTGGAAGGCCACACAGGATCCCACGTCTGACACCACAGACAAATATGGCATTTAAGTAGCAACATTTGAGCTTTATTATTAATTTTTTAATACTTTTTTTTTTTACACAAACTTAGATGTGTCTTATCCACGGGGGTCACCTGTCCCTTAGGTCAATCTAACCCGATATGCCCTGGATGTCCTCATAGCTAAGTGTTACACTGAGCAAAACTTTTAGTTTCTTTCTCATCTAAAATGTATCTGATTTTAAAAACACCGTTGATGATAATATTTGGTAGCTTTAATGACATTTTTGGATGGTCTCAGTTCAGCACCTCCATTACAGGTGTAGTGCAGTTACTTCCACTGCATCATGAATGTTCCGGGACAACAGGAAGCTTTTAGTACCATGCAGTACGAGTACCAAGCTCTAAAAGTTCCTGGAACTTGACTTTGGCATCAACCCGTTGAAAAATTCAGCATTACGGCCCCACAACGGTGATGTCATGCCTTGTTTCCTGATGTATTCCGATCAAATCAATTATCCCTTGAGTTCACTTCACCAATCACCTACTTCCTCGCCCTCCTCGGCGAGAGGTAAGACCCGCTGAACTCGTATCTATGGATGTGTATGCATGGCAACAGTGTTGCCAAGGAAGCAGCTAAGAATAACTCCTGTTTTTTGGGCTCAAAGTCTTATGGGGCGGGGTGGAAAAATTATTCACAAGCAACCTTTGTGGAAGCAGTTAATGAGTTTCTGGGCCCTGACAGTCCATTTGAATGAAAAGCACTTCTGTCAATTTGCATAATGATGGCAACCAAAGCTCACAACACTGAAGGAGGGAATCAATCATGACTAATTATGATATCAGAAAGTCATTTGGCTTTTATGTAAATATGCCGGTGTTTATACGGAAGGCGGGGGTCACGAGAAGTTTGAGGACGCGGAGTACACAAAAATAGGAGAAATTGTATCACGGCATGTGGGTTAAGTCTTGGATCAGAGTTGTAAAAACGGCGATGCGCAGACGGAAGAGTTGAAATACGACACAACAAACGGCTGTGGTTTGTGGTTCGCATTTTACCATCTGGGACCTTCTAACTTAAATCAACCAGAATGTCAAAGAAGTTGCGAGGGAATCGGCCAATAAACGCTCTTGTCTCTGGATGGCGAATAAAGCAATAGATTAAAAAAATCAATCCGAGGGTCAGATGAGAGCAACAGAGGCCGGACGGTCTGTACTCACAGCAGCAACCTTGTAAAGCGCTGAGTCAGGAATAGCACCCAAGGACTGATGTCGTCATCATCATCATTAAGTGTTTCTCTTCCTTTCGCCTCATTACCACCTATTTCTTTCACCCAAGTGACTGCCAGATGGGTGCGGAGACCCACTTCGCTCGCCACTTTGGAGATTAGATGGCCAAAACGCTTGCAAAAGGAAACTTTCCATGTGAAGTTTAGCTGAGGAGTGAGTGTGTAGCTCAGTTTTCAGGTGGAAGGCATCACACTACGAGAAGAAATCTTACTGAGTTGTATGAGCGATGAGAGATCACCATTTTGTCTTGAGTGCATATAAAAGTCTGTGTGTTGAGTTACGGATCAGAACGCTACCCACGACCTGTCTATGTCAATTCTTGAGCAATGGCCATTTGTTTAGCGACGACATATTGGCGTTGTCGGCAGGACACACCTTGAACATCCTAACGAGACACAGGTTTAGTGATTAAATGGCGATCGAGAATAATCCCGGTAGGTGGAGTTCTTTGGTGCTTTGCATGTAGTTAGTATACAAAGATGCTAATCGGCTCTTATGGTCAACTTGGATTCAACAGGTGTTCCCGGTGCGGACAGTCGGGGACATCCGTGTAGTGCAACGAGACACTTCTCCCTTCCCTTTTCCCGGAGGGGGCACTTTGTAAGTTCTCCTTTCTCCTCAGCTACGTTCTCCTCCACGGGGGAGGTCACGGGCGGACGGACGCGCCGGCCTCCCTAATTGTGGCTCCCGGCTGGGTGAGCGTGGGGAAGAGCAAATGATAGGGATGCAGAAAAAGAGCAAGAGGAGGAGGACTGGAGGGTTTGTTCTCTACCGCAGGCTGGGGGTCTAATGACAGAGAAGCAAGGACGCACAAGGAAAGGTAATGGAGGGTGCGCTAGGGTTCCAAAATATTACAGAAATGTTCAAATCTTTCCAGAAGAATTAATCCAAAATCTGCAGCATAACCTTGATTAAAATACACAGACAAGGTGTATTTTGCAGCGGTGTGTCCCATTTCTAGCACGATTTGTCTTTTAATTCAGGAGTGATACCTTGCCCGTAAAAAAACTGGACCACTGACCAATTTCTCAACAGCTACAATTTCCGGAAACCCGAATGGTCATCTCGTTGGAAAGGTGGTGAGTGAAGTGGGTCATATTGGAAAGGAAAAGCACTTGGATTGCTCTAAATATTACATAAATGTTCAAAGGTGGAAACTTTCCAGGAGAATTAATCGTGATTTTGCAGCATAACCTTGGTTGATATTATTCTTTTGCAGATGTGTGTCCCTCTTCTGACACCATTTGTCTTCAAACCCTTTGGAGTGTGATAGCTTAAGTGTGTCACTTTTTTGTACAAGGAGTTTGTTGACAGCCTGCAAAAATGTGTCACTGACATGTCTAGATGAAAAAGTCTATGCATTTTTTAAAAAACAATTGTAGCTAACCATGCCACTTCTGACACCAAAGAGGAGCCAGATCGTATACAACACCATAACTACAGCAAGCTTTGTCACACTACTTTTGCCTTTCGGAGATCATCCAATGTCCCAGGTCGGTGACCGAGGTCATTCCAACTTGATACACACAGCTATGCATCCCATATCTGACACCACTGATACATTTTAGTATCAAAACTCAAGCATATTAATTTTATCGCGAAATCTGCCATGATTGTTTTGCTTGTATATTTTGATCATTTCCTAACAACTTTTTAGATGGTGAACTCTATCTTTCTAAAAATGTGGCTAGCGATCCCACTTCTGACACCAAAGAAGCGCACCATGGTGACAGCACACGACGTCCGCCTTCTGCAAATCATCACGTCTAATACAAGTGAATGAATGAGGTTATTACAACTTGATACACCCTGGATAGCCTCCAAACTAAGCGTCCCACTTCTGACATTACCGACACTGGTATTTTAGGAGCAAAATATGAGCATTTTTCATATGTGGATTGTTTTCATTGTGTATTTAGTACAATTTCCTGCAAGAACCTTTCGCTGATAGCCTGGAATGATGTGTTAGCAACTTGTCACAAACTCTCTCTCCAGACTGAGGAGTGTATCTTTTTCAAGATGTTTCCAGACTTCCGTTTGACTACACTGCAATTTGTTAGCCATAAAAATGTTACAGGCATTGGGAAAATACGGCGAGGCAACAAATGAAATTTGGAAAAAAAGGGATACTGTAGCTACTCGGAGGAGAAGTGGGAAAAGCACACCGGAGAACAGATAGACGAGTAGAAGAGTGGGTACAGTGAAAGCTCTCGTCGGCACGTTGGCCCGATGCCAACGCGCCGCATGGCGATGCGGCTCGCTGCTCTCCCGCCCACCGGCCGCCTCTTCATCCCGAACGCTTAGCTCTGCATTAAGAGCCCCAATCAAATATTCACCCCCCCACCCCAAAAAAATAAAAATAAAAATCACAGCGCTTATATAACCCATACAACAACGTGTTGTACGGCGAGCGAGGCGCAAACCAAAAAGGGTCAGCGGAGGAGATGATCCGCTGCCTCCTGAGGGCGTTGCTGCGGCTAATTAACAGATAAATCACTCGAGCACGGCCGAACATGCAGTAGCTCGGGATACAATAACTCTGATTTGTTTGAAGAGCAACAACACCAAACAAATGTTCATTTTAGTACTATACAGTTGTCCCTTGAGGTACGAGTGATTTGAGTGAGCTTAATGCTATTGGTAATTAGCATCTACGTTGCGGTGCTTTAACCCTTTAAACAACGGCTTGAACACCAACAATGCAGCGACAGATGTAGACAGACAATGTAACAGTACTCACAATTATATTTTCTTTAAACTCTGCAAAGAATGACTAATGTTAGTGCCGTACTGATGATCTGAGGGGAGTTGAGGTTCCCACTGAACAGCAGGCACACTAGCAAGGTCAGCACAATGACCATTCAATCGAAACAGTGTGCCAAAAATGTAATTCTTTTTAATTCTATTTAATTACATGTATACTGTATGTTTTTATAAAGTTCATTATGGCGTGCTATTTTTCTTTTACATTTTTGTTCTTTTTGGGTGGCAAGGCTGGAATGCTCAGCCCATATTTAAACCGACTTCTGACACACTCTTTGGACTAATACCATCTCAAGCCACCACTGTACATTAATTTTCACACCGTTTTTTTTTTCTTAATTAGCAAGACGGAACTTCAAATTCATACCGTCACCACGGTTGAAAGTCTTCCAGGTGGACTCAACCAGAAGGTCTTAGCCGTCGATGGACCTTGGTCCTTTTCAAGGATTTGACAAGTGCAGCGATTTCGACTGCATGTCGGGCAATAACCCAACTGGCAAGACGTACAAAGCTTTTCCACAAAAGCTGGCTAAATGTCACCCCATCCTTCAAACATCATGAAAAACGACTACAGCAACGGGAAAAAGCCGGCGGACTTTACCTGTCAATCAGGTTGCAAGTCAAAATTTAACCTCTAAAAGAGACTTGAGGAGGAATTTCTATTTGCAGGAAAGAGACAAAGATCAAGACTTTCAGCACGTGTGTGTGTGTGTGTGTGTGTGTGTGTGTGAGTGGTCCGTAATGACGGTAATTCTATCCGAGTGAGTCTTGCACCGTCCACTCAAAACTTCCACTCGTTACGCCGACCGGAGAGAAACGCGTCGAACATTTTAGTGACTGAGCAATAATGGCTGATTAGGGCTGCAATTACAGCAGCGCGATTGCTCTTTAACTGAATTAAGCCAATGGGGGAGGACTGGAAAGATAAGGCACGACAGACACATGTTCATCTCCAGACGGAACCCGGGTTTATCCCACTTCTGACGCCGTTTGTCACAGCACTCGTAGGGGTAAAACCCTCGACCCGGCTTTGAACCATTCACCTTGTGCACAGGCTGAAGGTGGGTTGTAAACCAGACACTCTCTGGATGGCCTCACAGCTAAGCATCCCACTTCTGACACCATTTGTCAGAGAACTCTGGGGAGTAATACTTTTAACACAGATTCCAACCCAGCTTTATCCCACTTATGGCACAATATGTCCTGAAACTACTCTGACGAATAATAACTTTAAGATAGGTGCACCCCACTTCTGATGCCATTTGTCACAGAACTCTGAGCAATACTTCCAATATGAATTTGAACCCAGGCTAATCCCACTTCTAACACAATGTTTCCCAAAAGTCCTCTGAGTAATAACCTGAACCCAGGTTTATACCACTTCTGACACCATTTGTCAGCGAGTGCTTACTTAAGAGTAATACCTTCAACATGGATTTGAACCCAGGTTTAGCCTACTTCTGATGCCATTTTTCAACGAACACTGAGGAGCAATATCTTTAAAACAGATTTCAATCCAGGTTTATCTCACTTCTGACACCATTTGTCACCACATTCTGAGAAACAATACATTCGGTCCGGATTTGAACCCAGGTCCATCCCATATCTGACACCATATGCCACATAACGCTGAGTATAATACAGATTTCAACATATGTTTATCCCACTTCTGACCATACCGCACTCTGATCGGCAACCATTCCGTATCAGCGCACACAACAGAGACCCGGGAAAAAAGGCTGCGTAAAAGGGAATAATGACTCTTTGTTAGATGCACACACAAACAGGGCGTAAGTGGGTTATGAATTATGGATGCCATGTGCTATTGTCTGAAGCCAAAGAGGCAATTGACCGCCAACTGATTATTATTGATATATGCCCGCAGTGTGTCTCACTCATTTCCATACATGAGTGGAGGGACGCACATTATGCGTGATGTCATTCCGAGTTCACTTTGGGCCACTTCATACGCTGCATGTACACAGCGCTGACCGCCACTTGTGTCATTTCAAACTTAAAGAAAAACATTTAACAAAATGTATTTGAAAAATTAAATCAAGAAAAATGAAAAATAAAAAATCTAAACCTAACCCTTCTAAAGATAAAATAATAAAACATACAAAAGAATAAACAAAAGAAATACAACTAAAATCTAATTTGTAGACAGCGCGTGACTGTCTTGATATTCTACTTTTATTTTTATAAAAAGATTTAAAGAATAAAGATAATTTATATTAGTAATGAAATGTAATACAAGAAATAAAAGCTATTAGTAGATCAAAATTAAGGATGTAATTAAGAAAATAAAGAAATCTTTCAATAATGCATACAAATACAGATTTTTGAAATCGGTTTGTGATCGCTTGATATTTGACTTCAATTACAAAATGTTTAAATATAAAAAAAGAAATGAAAATTAAATAGCTCAGAAATAATAGCTACTGTGGCTATGCTGTGATTGGCCAGCATGCATTTTCTGGGTGTGGCTTAGCGTAAAAAAAAAAAAAAAAGGAAAGAAAAATAAATGATCACATTCGGATCACAACACTAGAGGAGGCAAATATTTCCCACTGGTAAGCAATATCTCAATGTGACAACTTTAAATCTCCTATCTGATATATATATATTTTTTTCCCCAGTCATTTTGTGCTCATAACGTATGCACACCACAGAGCCATTACACCCTTGTTCGTCTCGCAACAAGTGTATTTGAAGAAAGCGTTCGTTTCGCCGTGATGGGAGCAAAATTGCTGCTCTAAGAGCTTTCATCCTTTTTGTTTCCCAGCACAGACGTTAGGCACGTTCACATATCCGTCAATTAGCAGACGCCTCGCGAGAATAAAGTGGATCGTTAATGTACCGCAAAAAAACAAAACAAAAAACAAAAAAACAACAACAACAAAAAAAGACATCAAAAACACATTTGAAGACAGATGACTGCATATTTTTGTAGTGAGAGAAAGAAAGTAATCCTCTTGATTCTGACCTTTATTAAAAGATGAAAATTAAAAGGCTGAATTAAAATGAAATTGAAAAACTGTAATCATTAGGATATGGACTTTAATAATAAAACTTCTAATTTTACATTTTTATTAATTTTTATTTATTCGATTTATTTAGTCCACAAGACGATCATTAGCAGTTGACAAATGTGTATTTTCATTCATTTTGATTTTTTTTTTACATAAAGTAAAAAAAGAAAAAATACAAATATAATTAAAATTGAAAATAAAATTATTCTAAAATAAAAACAAAAACCTAAAAAATAAAAATATTCAACATAGGTGACTTCACATTTAGAATTCAAGTCCAAAAGTGATTAAAAAAAATCATTCATTCATTGGCTAAAAAACGCCTTTTGTTTTGTTCTGTGGGGTTGTACCAACTCTGTTATGATGTTGAAGTATTGCGAAAGACTTCTTTAGGGTGAATCATTACATATTTAGGAGATGATGTATAGAAAATTGGCAGCGGAGAGCATCCATCAAATCTTTGCGCGCCGACAAAGCGGCGCTGTGGATCATTTTGCTGTATCTGAACGCCGCGGATAAATCACAATCGGATCGGTAAATTGTGGCAGAGATGGATAATGGCACAGCGTTATGATGATGGCTCACTTCTGTAATCCCAAATGGCTTCTGTCGCGGAAGATCGGTCTCAGTTAGCCCAGACGCCGTCACACCTGGGCCGGCACGGCACCCCGTATGTCACGGTGGGAGAAATGTCACCTGCCGGTTAGCACAAGAAGCTGACGCAGCGCTCTAAATCTTCATTCAGTACTCCTTCCTGTCAAACATCGCAAAGAGATTGACTCAAACAGACCAAAATGGTCACAAATGATTTAAATCAAAGTACTTTGTTTCCAAAAAAGTGACTTGAGTCCTATCAAGCCACAAAACAAAAACAGGGAGTAGAAACCCATGCCAGAACGCAACAGTCATTTGGTGCCCCTTCTTGCCGAACATCTTAAACAGATGAACACAAATACACCACACCAGTCAAAGAAGATCTGAATCCCAGTCCTTCGTTCACAAAAAAGTGACGAGTCTTATCAAGTCACAAAATAAAAACAAAGTAGAGGCCCACCTAGCTGTTAGCACAAGAAGCTAACATCGGAGTCTACGTCAGGGTCCAACATGAAGCCTTTTTGAGACCTCTGGGGCCAACATGAGTCAAGTTGTAGGTGGGCCTGTAAGAACGGGTACCGCCACCGTAGATCCAAGATTTAATCGAAGTTTCAATGATTACACATACATACACATTAACACATTCATTTATAACTGTCGCATACGTATCAACATTTCGAATAGTTCTGAGTGACAAAATATTGACAGGTTAACTTTTTTTTTTTAATTTCAGTTTTGACGTTTAATTCGATATGACGTCTTGGCATTATATCGCAATTGTAATATACAAGGATGTAGTGACAGTTTTATTTCCAAAAAAACATTAGAAGAGAGTTAGTTATACTTTATGTGAGTCAAGTACCGGAAGATTCTCAAGTCAACAAAAACATGCTGCAAAGAAATTATAACATGACATAGAGTTAGCCTTGAAAATGCTCAAATTCAGTCCGATTGTTGGCATGTGTGCACCCAGCTTTAAATATTGAACAGGTTTAACATTTACAGTTCTTGGTCTTGACTGATTTTAACACACGCCATACCACAGGATAATCACACAGGATCATCATCCAGAGACATGGTGACTTTGATCGCAGCAGTGGAAAAATGCTCAAATTTGCACTTTGTGGCATATTTTAGTTCCAATTTTTGCATCATTCCAATTTCAAGGCAGCGGCGTATAGGTGGAAAAACTGAAGACGGACCGTGAAAGCGGCGTGGCCCTTTACTGTAAACTGGACGACGCATCTCCATTAGTTTTGGTTATTATTTATGTTGGACAAGCGGAGGGAAGTCGTCGTGGTGTGAAAGCAATCCCGCGCCATCGATTCACACTTGCCAAAGCCGCCGCCGTGATTTATTGGCGGCGTACAGGGCAGCCCCGTGATGAAGCTTTACCTTCCTGTCCTTCTGCTCCTGCTGTCTCCCACACGCTGTGGCCATGTCGCCAACTCTGTTTTTTTTTCTCCCCAGCAGAAACACCAGAGCATTTGGTGAATGATGTGTTCCTCCCTTCCTTCCTCCTTTTTTTTTTTTTTTTTAGGAATGGAATAGTCAGATAGAAATCAGAAGTGGGTGTGAACAGACGGCCCGCATGCACCTTATGGGCTGTTCATCATGAGGGGATGAACGTAACACTACCAAGTGGTTTATCTGCATTGCATCATATGTAACAATGCTTATTTCCAATGTGGTTGCAGACAAATAATGTGGAAAAGTGCCTCCTAGTGGGGAAAAAGGATGCACTTTTTCTTAAACAAAGCTGATTGAGAGGTTTAAAGGTTTATTCTATTCTATTCGCACAACCCCTTTCAACATCCACGCAGTGTTGGCACGCCACCTCTCACCAGCACAGACCCTTAAACCCCCCTGAAAAAAAACTGAAATAAAAAAAAAAAAAAATTGGAATTCATGGATTTGTTTTTTACGGGAGATTCTCCATCTCTGAATGGCTCTGTTCCGTGCCAGTACCAATCTCCTTGGACGGACCGCCAATGACAAGTCTGTCACCAGCTCCTTAACTATCCTCCCCTGTGACCTGGAACCTGCGGATGGGTGACGGGCGACTGTCATTAGCATGATTGTGGCGAAATTAGTTTGGCTCTAATTTAACGTCGGCCAATTATATGACACCCTTACACGTCTGACGGCTTTCACCGCCCCCGTAAGGAGACGTGAGCGGAATGTGAACGCGACATTGATTGACTGAACAAGGAGCACTGAGTGAAGATGTAGACTGCTACGTTAACCCCTGGCGCTACTAGTCGCCGACTGCTTAGCTGCTGAGTTGGACTCTGGAACGCATCATTGTATACAATTGATCTCATGGGGAAATTTTGTTCCGAATCAACCAATCACAGAAGGGATTGTGTACGGACTTCGAGGTTCCAACTTCTAAAACACAGAGACTAGTTGTAATTGCCGTCACTACCAAAACTAAAATGAAATGTACCCTGGGGCAACATCAATCCTTAAAGCTCAGACATGACAGCTCTGTCCATTTGAAAAAAAAAGATATTTCTCCTATGCATTTCATCTACATAAACATTTAACAGACGCTAATATATTTGTGCTACCTTGTAACCTCTCCTAAAGAGACTCCAAATATATATTATCAATATTAATATTATCATTGAAAATAACTTTTGAACGGATGATCATAACAGGGATAAATTTAACCTCTACATCCTTGTTTTGAGGGGTGAGCCTTCCATCTGTCCCACCCGTATCTGTCTTCGGCATCGGGAAGTGACCCAGTGGATTTTGGCTGTTTCAAAAGTCCATGGATTGTTACCGTTGGGAATAACTTTTGAAGTGTCCAAGTTGCAATTTTTGCTGTTTTGGCAGTCCTCGGATCATGTACCATTGTAAATAATTTTAGAATGTAACGTTATACACGGAGTAATTTAACTGTTACCCCCACCTTTTTAGGCGTGAGCTTTCAAACAGCCCACCCGCACCTTTTCTACAAAATCGGGACGTGTCTGAATCAGCATTTTGTTTGTTTTGGTGGTCCACGGATTATTACCATTCGAAATACCAAATGAATGAAAATCCATGACTTGTTACAGTTGGTAACAACTTTTTGAACGATTTAGCTTCCAATGGTACCACCCACCCTCTTCTATGAAAATCTGTTTCGGTAGTCCACTGGTCATTAATATTGGAAGTGACATTGAAATGAGAGGTCATAAAAGGATACATTTCTGCCCATGCATTTTTCTGAAATTTTGACATGCACATATGCTAAGTCTAGTGATATTTATATGCTCAACCTAAATATATCATCAAGTCTCTCAGAGGAGCTTGTTGTGGGAGCGTTCTTATGATTCTTCTCAGAGGTGTGGGTGTACGGCAGTGCCAAGCTCTGTATAGATCAGTGTTTGTGTTTGTGTGTGTGCCCCAGCGCAGGTCAGGTCATTCAATATAGTTATTGTTCAGGGGAAGTAAATACAAGGAGAAAAAAAACCCTAACAAAAAAAGCCTAAGAGGGATTGCTGCTGGAACTGGTCAAACTAAAAGCCGATTAAAGCTCCCTGTCAAAAGCATTGTTCCTCATTTTGTTATTTGGACTCAGATTGCTTGTCAGAGAGAAAGATATCCCACAAAAAGCCAACAATGAGCCTAAATGATGGTGTGCAATTACACTGCAAAAAGCCCTATTGTTGTCTTGCAGAGCCCTCGCACATCCACACACGAATCCATTAGCTTGACTCGGCGCAGTCATTCAGATTTTTGCACGTGGTGGTGCGTAGCAGCTTGCGGCACATGAATAACAATGTTCGACAGCAGCCAAGTGACTCAGCTGTCTCCATTGTATCATCGTGGCCTTTTGTGAACAGTTTGGATCTTCTGCGATGGGTGTGCTGCATTTCAGTACATCTGCTTGTGCCGTGTGACAAGAAGTGGCACAGAGTAAATGGTAAATGGGCTTTCACTTGTATAGCGCTTGTAGACCTCCAAGATAGGCTACTCAAAGTGCTTTAAAACTTTCCTCATTCTCCTACTGATGACAGAGCAGCAGGAGGAACTAGGGATTTGGCATTTTGCTCAAGGACACTTCGACATGGTCACAGTGGCTTAGGGTTAAACCTACATCCTTCACCTGAGCCCTGCTGCCCCACTAAGTTGTGATGTAAACTATTATGTTATTATGTTACAGGCATTTTACTCGTTTTATTTAGGGAGGTTTCGATTCGATTCGACTTGAGTTGCTTTCCGTGAACAATTTGTATTTGTTTATGTTGTTTGAAGAGAAAGCACTGCGTGTTGCTGTAGACTGCTCAAGCACGTAGCCTACGCGAGCCGACGACTGGTTAGCAGCTATACAGCTGCTTGTCACTGGTGATTGAAAGGTACAGTGTTTTGTAAGCATTGCTTTTGTTAAGCGATGTTCCTGTCCTTTCAGCTGTCAGGCCTCCTTTGTCTGCATTATTTTATCTTCTAGGACCGTGTCGGCTGGGAACATTCCCAGAAGAGGTAGGGTACAGAAAAGTCAGTCCGGTTAATCAGGACGGGAAAATAAAGTGAGGGACAAGAGATCCCATGGGGGCGGTCCACCTTGTCAGTTCCCACCTTAGAATACATTTAACCTCCAGGTAGTTGTATTTAGAAACACAGTTTTTTGGGGGTTTTGTTTTTTTCAAATCAAGCTGGGGGCAGCAGTTTGTTATGAATCATACAGAACTGGGGAGTCACTCCAATACAGTGTCCAAAACAAAATGCTTGCCTATATTTAGAGAGATAAAGTGTCCACGCATCAAATCCAAAGCCAGGATAAAGCTTCATATCATATGAGGCGGGGCGTATTTGATTACACCGCAGATGAATGTGCTATTTTAATAAACAAGTCTGTCAATGAATGGTATTTTTCCATCAAGCCGCTTTGATTTCCTGCTTCAGTTCCACAACACAACGTCAAAGAGTAAGCATGCATGTTAACGAATGATATGTATTTTGATACACTGCTAATGATATAATAAATGCAGCCCTATGGGGGCACAAGCCAGTGCAAACTGTAGGCCGGTCCCAAGCCCGGATAAATGCAGAGGGTTGCATCAGTAAGGGCATCCGGCTTAAAACTTTGCCAAACAAATATGAGCGTTCATGCAAAGAATTCCATACCGGATCTCTCGTGGCCCGGGTTAACAACGTCCGCCACCGGCGCCGTCAACCTACAGGGCGCCGTAGGAAATTAAGCTACTGTGGGTCGAAGAAGAAGAGGTGGAAAGCGGGTTCTTCGGCAGAAAGAGAAGAGGAAAGCACATAGCCTAGAACTGAATGTGGGGACTATGACAGGAAAATCTCGGGAGTTGGTTGACATGATGATTAGGAGAAAGGTTGATATATTGTGTGTCCAGGAGACCAGGTGGAAAGGCTGTAAGGCTAGAAGTTTAGGGGCAGGGTTTAAATTATTAAATTATTTTACCTTGGTGTAGATGGGAAGAGAAATGGAGTCGGGTTTATTTTAAAAGAAGAGTTGGCTAAGAATGTCTTTGAGGTGAAAAGAGTATCAGATCGAGTGATGAGGCTGAAACTTGAAATTGAGGGTGTTATGTATAATGTGATTCGTGGCTATGCCCCACTGGTAGGATGTGACCTAGAGGTGAAAGAGAAATTCCGGAAGGAGCTAGACGAAGTAGTTCTGAGCATCCCAGACAGAGAGAGAGTCATGATTGGTGCAGATTGTAATGGACATGTTGGTGAAGGAACTAGGGGTGATGAAGAAGTGAGGGGTAAGTACGGCATCCAGGAAAGGAACTTGGAGGGACAGATGGTGGTAGACTTTGCAAAAAGGATGCAAATGGCTGGAGTGAACACTTCTCTATACAGATCTATACAGGTTGGCCAGACAGAGGGATAGAGATGGGAAGGATGTGCAGCAGGTTAGGGTGATTAAGGGTAGAGATTGAAATATGTTGACTGGTGCCAGCAGTGTGCTAGCTAGATGGAAAGAATACTTTGAGGAGTTGATGAATGAGGAAAATGAGAGAGAAGGGAGAGTAGGAGAGGCAAGTGTGGTGGACCAGGAAGTGGCAATGATTAGTAAGGGGGAAGTTAGAAAGGCATTAAAGAGGATGAAAAATGGAAAGGTAGTTGGTCCTGAAGACATTCCTGTGGAGGTATGGAAGCATCTAGGAGAGGTGGCTGTGGAGTTTTTGACCAGCTTGTTCAATAGAATTCTGGCGCGTGAGAAGATGCCTGAGGAACGGAGGAAAAGTGAGCTGGTGCCAATTTTTAAGAACAACAAGGGTGATGTGCAGAGCTGTGGGAACTATAGAGGAATAAAGTTGATGAGCCGCACAATGAAGTCATGGGAAAGAGTAGTGGAGACTAGACTCAGGACAGAACTGAGTATTTGCGAGCAACAGTATGGTTTCATGCCTAGAAAGTGTACCACAGATACATTATTTGCCTTGACGATGTTGATGGAAAAGTACAGAGAAGGTCAGAAGGAGCTACATTGTGTCTTTGTAGATCTAGAGAAAGCCTATGACAGAGTACCCAGAGAGGAACTGTGGTACTGCATGTGGAAATCTGGAGTGGCAGAGAAGTATGTTAGAATAATACAGGACATGTACGAGGGCAGCAGAACAGCGGTGAGGTGTGCTGTAGGTGTGACAGCCGAATTTTAAGGTGGAGGTGGGACTGCATCAGGGATCAGCCCTGAGCCCCTTCCTGTTTGCAGCGGTGATGGATAGGTTGACAAATAAGATTAGACTGGAATCCCCGTGGACCATGATGTTTGCAGATGACATTGTGATCTGCAGTGAAAGCAGGGAGCAGGTGGAGGAACAGTTAGAAAGATGGAGGTGTGCGCTGGAAAGCAGAGCAATGAAGACTAGCCGAAGTAAGACAGAATATATGTGCATGAATGAGAGGGTTGGTGGGGGAAGAGTGAGGCTACAGGGAGAAGAGATAGCAAGGGTGGAGGACTTTAAATACTTGGGGTCAACCGCCCAGACCAATGGTGAGTGTGGTCAGGAAGTGAAGAAACGGGTCCAAGCAGGTTGGACCGGGTGAAGGAAGGTGTCAGGTGTGTTATGTGACAGAAGAGTCTCTGCTAGGATGAAGGGCAAAGTTTATAAAACTGGTGAGGCCAGCCATGATGTAGGATTAGAGACAGTGGCACTGAAGAGACAACAGGAAGCAGAGCTGGAGGTGGCGGAAATGAAGATGTTGAGGTCTGCCACACGCCAACAACATACAACTCCCAATCATTCACACTGTGATGCGATCCGATTCACTCCAATTACAATGCCATCCAATTTACTCCATTTCCGGTATGATTCACCCCAACAACGATACAATGCAATGCACTGCAATTTTAATACATTCCGATACTATCCGATTCACGGCAATTACAATGTGATACAATTCACTGCAATTACGATGCTTTGCGATCCAATCTGATTCCCTGCAATTGCGATACATTGTTACATGATACAATTCACTCCAATTCCGATACAACAGATGTGATCAAATTCACTGAAATTACATTGTGATACAGTAAAATTCACTCTCATTATAACACATTATTATTTTTGGGTATTGATGATTTGGACCCCCAACAACACGGGATAATTTGAGACACAATAAAGGACTAGCCATCATAAATGATTGTCACATCAGTAAGTAATAAGACAGAGGGTCTTCAATGTCAATTACAGGTGAAAAGAAATTTGTATTTATTTTGTACCCAATAATGATGAATGGTGTAGTTGAAGCGCCCTGTAAGTTCAATCCATTTACCTTTTACCAATGACGTTTGATGCAATGCATCAAATTATACCAGTATTTCCAATAGTAGACAGTTATCACGAAGCTTCAATGCACATCATTATTTTTCCCCCTCAAGCCAAATGAGTCCTACAAGGCAGTCCTATATACTGCATAAAAAAAAAGACCCCTGACGAATGACAAATTTGCTTAGGGAAAATAACTGGGAGGAGGTCAGATGTGCGGTCAAGGAATCATGGGGTACCATCCACCAGAAGGGGATAACCAAGAATCCACCTGACACAGCCAATTTTGAAAGCAGTCTTTCACTCGTCATTCTTCACTGTAATGCGGGAAATGTCTCCGCTTGCATAAGTGCAAGGACGGACAGTCCCACAACTCTTTTGATGTCCCTTCCTCCCACCCACTGCGAGCATCCGTCTTTCATTTCACCTCCTCCGGCGCAGGGAGGACCTTGCGACCCAAGTCATAAAAGCCTTAATTGTGGCGATGGAGCATTGCCCTGCGATGACAGCATGAGAGAGACGTGGGGGGGCGGCAATCGCTCTTGTGGCAGGGTCACAGTGGTATATTAGCGAATGAGGAGGTATGGGGCAGCGGCCATGACAATGCAGGTGCGGTTAAACGCCAATAGAATTTTGATAACCAGCCCAAAAGAACACTGTTGAAGCTTTATGGCTCTGATTAATAATTATCCTTCTAATGTGAAGTAGTCTGTGCAAAGTTTTCCCTCAAGAATTCATAATCTTAAGTAAGTAACCTACCAAGGGATGGTCCAATTAAAGATGTCCTCTGGTGAGGTGTTTCAGGAGGTGCCGAGAACTCTGGGCAGACCTAGGACTTGCTGGAGACCAGATCCGGCCCTAGATCTAGGGCGTCTTTCGAGGAAGCCTCCCAGACATATCCCAGGTGAAATCTTTTCGGCAAGTATCAATATCACAATTTGGTGGTAGAATCAGAGTGGTGAAAGAAACGGGACGGTGGCTGTGTGAAAAGGAACAGCAGAAACCAGGGGTTGACACCTCCAGTTTGATGCAGTAATGTTCCTTGTGAAAGGCATATGTAAATAAATGCTGTACTGTGGCTCGATTCTAACCCCTTTAACCCTGGTCCCGGCTTTACGCTAATCCATTCCACAAAGAGTTTCTGGGGTTGGAGAAGAAAGTCTAGTGGAGGGGGTGTTCAATTTCACACCATTGTTGCAGCTTTCCTCTATTACTTTTCAAACAGCCGCCGACCTGCCTCTGCCGGCAAATTGCGGATGGACTTCAAATCCCCGTTCGTAGTAATGTACCATCCACACAGGACAACGACATGGGGGAAAGCTGTGAAAAGAGACGAGCGGTGTGAAAGCAGCTCGTAAAGTCTGGACATACGTGACCCAGACCTGCATACACGGCGGCAAAAAATGGATGGATGGACGGACATGATTTTGTGTGAGAGGGAAACCCAACTTCTGGGAGAAAAGCCACACAGACCTACAGAAAGGTCCCTAAAGGAGAATACAATGACCAGGCACTCTTAATGTAAAGCTGTTTAAAATGCAAGGCCGCCTCTCAATGAGCATGAACAAGTACCCATCAAAATTTTAAAAAAGTACTGTTAGAGTTGAGACTTTAACAATGAGAGGATGTCCTGTCTTTTTCTTCGCCACATGGAAATCAAACCCCAGCGTGAACAGACAGCAGGTGCTCGGGCTTCCTGGAAATGAACGCACTAAAAGGGAGGACCGGGCCGGCATCCAGACACGAGGCAGCTGCTCTCTCACTGTTCACACCAAGTTGACCCGTGGTCACTGTGCCATCAGATCATGGTAGCGCCAACCTGCTCAACAGGTACAGGACGTGTAGTATAGTCACAATTATAAAAATGTAAATAAAAAATCATGAGTCAAAATCGGGCTGCATAGTAAGGTAGGCGTTAGCATGTTTGCCTCACAGTCAAGAGGTTCTAAATTCAAATTTCAATTCAAATTCAAGATTTTCTCCAGGTAGTCCGATTTGCTCCTACATTCTAAAAATGTGCACGTTAGCCTCATTGTAGACTCGACATCAGTGATTCTCAACTGGTGGGGCCGGACCCGTAAGTCAACCCGTTTTGGGTGGGTCGCGGACAGCTAGTAAAAAAATTACCCGTATTGGGATTGAGATTGTTTTGGGGTGCGGTACAGAGGCGTACCGAGTTCCCACGCGAAACCAAGTGAGGATAAGCGGTACAGAAAATGGAAGGATGGATGGATGTATAATTGTTTTCAGAGCCTATTTTCAATCAGAAAATTGTTGTTCTTAACTTGTATAAAAGCGGGTCGTGACTTTGTAACAATAGGAAAATGTGGGTCCCAGGGTGACAACAGTGGAGAACCACTGCTCTGAATTGTCAATAGGTGTGTATATTAATGTGTTATTAAACCTGACTTAAACACTTGACAAACAACAAACTAATAAATAATAAGAGCGGGTGCCAGTTTATCATCAACGTTCCCTGCTGTTGATGGCCTTTTTCCAGTTAAGGCAAAGACTGAGGCAAATCTCTTAAATAACTTGACGGTCACCCCCTCGATCTTTGCGCTCACTTCCTTTTAATTAACTCATCCACGCAACTGCATAATTACTACTCTAACCTCCCTAATCAGTCGCTAGCCGGTGCGTGCCGTATTGTTATGCCCTTCATCATCACATGAACACCGCAGTCCCATCCTAGAGGAGGATAAGACTTTTTTCTGGAGCGCAGATTAGCCTGATGATGTCGTTTTGGGAAAAAAAACAACAATGTTATTATCTGAGCAATCTGTTCCAACGTCACCGTCTGAATGTAATCGCTGCTCTCTATAATCAGGCAGCTGTGTCATACACTGATAGGAAGAGACGTAATTACATGCTTTCTCCGAGTGTGAAAGCATCCCCCCGCTTGTTGTCTTGGTTACATCTTGCCTTTTTCTTGGCCGCTATAAATAACGCGGGAGAGGAGCTGAACTTCGAAGGGAGCCCCCCGACGGTATGAGTCAACAGTTAGAACTCGCGCTGGCGTGGAGAATTCAAAACTGGGGGTACTTGAGATTGTACCGTAATGAGGTTCAGTTTATGAGCATTGCTGATGTTTACAATGGAGCGCCACGTGACATGATGGCGTGTGTAATTCCCTGACCCTCTCCAAAGCAATGCCACACGGGTATGGACTGCATTGTGTGCATGGCAGGTAGGATTTGGTGAGGAAATGTATACACCATTTCAGTGCTTGTGCAATAAACCCACATGTTCCCACCTGTTCTGTGGGATTGGAGGAGCTATTTTAGACAAGGGTCACATGACCACATTGTAAAAAAAGAGAGATTTATTTGCAGTAGGTAGGTAGGTACGTCAGTCGATAGGGTACGTAGATAGACAAGGTAGGTAGACAGGTAGGTAAATAAGGTGGATGGTTGGGTAGGTAGATTTGGTAGGTGGTTAAGTATATATATTAGGTGTTATGTATATTATGTAGGTAGGTAGATGGATGAGGTAGGTCAGTAGACAAGGTAGCAACCGGTGCTCAAAGTTGTATACCAAGCCTAATGAACACCGCCACAATAATAAACATTTTAAAATTATAACCTGTCTGACAATGCTTTGTACAGGGGGTCCTCGGTTTACAACGGTCCTGACAAGGACCCATTTCTGACTGGCGACGAATCCTGGCTTCACAGTATCTTCTTTTCTTTTTTTTTTTTTTTTGATGAGCTGATTAACACAAGCTCCGAATTCATCGCTTTCTATATGTAGCAGAGACGAAGATGAAGCCATCAGGATGATAAAGTGACATCCCGCGCACCTCTGCAGCCGCTAAATTTGACACGGGACTTTAAATAGCCACCGCGCCGCATGCCGGATTTGCAGCGCCCAAAATTATCTTAGTGTCAGGTAGTAAGATGGCGTCTCAAGGAGTTTCAAGCAGGGGATAGAGGAGGCACACACACATATACACGCAAGGGGTCGGATTGAGGTCAAAAGCTAACTCCGGCAAAGTATGATGATTCAGTGTCCTTCATAGCGGCCGCTTATCTTTCAGGCTAATTTGCGCTGCTAAATGAAGCGTTACGTAAGCAAAACGGGTAGAACACTGACTTTGGGATGTGTTGCCGTAGTAGACACTGCAACTGTGTAACACCAGAACTGAACATGACACCTCAACTTAACCGCATCTCTTCAGGTTTGCTACTGGGCGATAATAAAATAACTGAATCCAATCAAATGAAATAAACTTATGCATCTAATTATTTTTCCAGTAGTAACCATAAGCAGACAGACTTTTTTATTGCTTTTACACAAGCAAAACACTATATATATATATATATATATATATATATATATATTTCCCTAAATTCTTATTTATTGTCCATAAAAGCAGACTGTAAAACCCATATAAACTAATAGGAAGTTTCCTTTAATAAAAACAAATAAAATTTAATTAAAAAAAAAAAAAACAGAAGCCAGATGAGTATATACAGTACATGCCATGTTTTAAGGTGGGCTTTTGTTGTGCTTCACTTTAAAACTGGAGCAGGGCTGAACAAACATGCTCATTAAAGTTTTAGCGCCATCTGACAGAAGGGACGGTGTGTGTGTGCGTGTGTGTGCGGTGCACACTGCCATACAGGAGCCAAATGCAACCTGACGTTACACTGCACAAAGCAAAACTGATGGATGCAGGCAACAGTTGTCACATTTGAAGGAAGTATTGATTGCAACCATGTTTGGTTATTTCTACTTCTTGCTTTACTTTGTGTCTTTACGCCCCAAACAACATGTGTCTCTCTGACAGCTCCTTGTTTCAAGTCATCAATATTTAATTTACAACTAGACCGGTACCTTGACATACGATTTAATTCCACATTGTGCTCATTCTGGTGTGGACACCTGGGGGCAGTATAATTTTCCTCACTGACTCAGTAAGCTGCAGTAATATACAGTACGTGTTTTTTCGCAGAGGTTAAAGAAAATAAGCCTGTGAGTATTGGTATATTGTCAATCTACACGTGCTGCTGTACAGTTTTTGTTCAAATATCCATTGCTTAAAGGGTAATTACACAGCAAAAATCAATGCTATTCGTTCGCATTTTTTAAAAATTGTTTGTTACCATTAAGCTAGCAGACTTTCCAAGGTCAAAGTTATGTGGTAGTTTTAAACAGTACAGTAAGTTTCTTTGTTTAGTTTGACAGTAACCTTCAACTGGGAGCTGCAATAAACATCTGGAAGCCTCTTTGTTGAAGAATTGTTCACTATTTGACAAACCGCTGCTTGCTTTGCAGGCATTTGAGTCGAGTTCGCCGCCACCATCTAGCTGTCATATCTAAAAACTTGGAAGTTGCGTCACTTGCAAATCAAGGTCCCACTGCATTATAGCAAATTCCCCTTTGGAATAACACTACCAGGAAACAGCATCGAGCTTTAGAGCATTTTCCGAGCATGTTTTTCATGCTGGCTGCAGAGTTCTACATGGCTGGCCGCAGTGTGCCGCATCGGCACTCCTACACGCTCATGCTCACATGCGCTAATATCATGTGCAGCAGGCTGGTGTGTGCGTCGCGAGACGGCCGCCGGAGTGAATGTCAACGAGTGTGTTGTCGCATTAGCGCCACGTCCCGGGAGGTGTGGACCTTGGTGACCTGACCAGGTTAAAGGCAGCATTACTGGGGTACACGCGTACCGACAATCTAGCCAAATTTCCCTCCAGCGATTATCCCGTGATGTGGGGTGTGTTAAGAGTGATTTTTCTTCCTCGACCTGATAATTATCAGTTAAAATTGGAAATCCTTGTGTGTTGTCAACTATTGGCCTAGCTCTTATGTTAAACAAAACTGCGTTTATCGATTGTTTTTTTTTTTTTGTCTTCTGAACAGGTTTGGAGACACTTTAATGTTGCATTCCATGTTGTCCATAATTCCTCTGCGCATCCCAGATTAGGGTGAGGTGGTGAACCCCCGCAAATCAGAGCCCCCTCTCAGCCTTTACCCTACCCCCACTACCACCACTTCAACAAGCCTTCAATTCCCGACAATAGTTTTAACGCCTTTGGCCCAGTTTAGCATCCGACACCACTAATTGATTCGGCAAGAGTGGAACAAGACAATTTCTGTCCTGAGAGTGCTGGTGTTGTCGCAGATGGGGGGTGGAGGGCGGGGGAGGGGGGTGGATTATGGCTGGCGGAAGCAGTTTTGGGGTGCGCATCAGCGAGTCAGACTGACAGGCTGGCAGGGATTTACACTGTCACATTTCAATCAACGGCAAGTAGAATCTGAAATCTGACACAAATCTAGTTGGTAAACACTTTGAAATGAATATTTATTACATCATTAAACTGACCTTTCCTAAACCTTTGAAGCCATGCACCCGTCTCAACATCCCGACAGAGATGGCACACCCCTTAAAAGAAAGTTAAAACAAAACCCATTTAAAAGCATCTTGTTTAATTGTGAAAATCAGATCACAGAAATAATGGAGACAAAAATTGCTTACCACAAGATAGGTACGCCAACTATGTTGACCACTGATTTCATGACGTAGAAGAACCAGATATGGCGTACCTCCTCAAAAACAAAAAGTCCCATGACCCAGACCCGCCGTTCCACTTTTAATCAGACGCACCACCAGTTTGGGAAGATTAGCTTTAAACTATTGAACATAAACAACATTCCACCGGGATGATGTTCCCCTGCCGAACAGTGAGCTCTCAGTCTCAACACACATTCCAAATGCTCAGATTGAAATAAAAGTAGAATTAATAAACATTTTCTTCTTTGTGCTATCTGTCTTATAAGGTCTTGACAGAATTACCGCTTATCAAAGATGTTTCTGCATCACAGAATCCTGCATTTTTTTTTGTCAAGCACGAAGATTTCTGAATAAATGTGAATAAAGCTGAAAAAATTGGAGCCCTAACAGACAGGATGAATCGTGCATCCAAGGGTGGATGAATTACTGCCTCAACGACTGATTTAATACTTGACATGCTAATCCGCATTAGCCTTTGGCCATTCACAATGCGGTGGCACATTTAAATAAAACATCCTAATCTCTTGTCGGTATTCCCAGAAAGAGAGGGGGAGAGAATCAATATTGCCTGGGTTTTATAGTCTGGATAATTCTGCATAGTTGCTTGGTGTTGTTAATGTGCCAGTGTGTTGTTAGGAGTCGCACTTTATATCTGCCGCTAAATCCAGCTTTATGGTGTCTATCTGTGAGTTTCATCGCAACATAAACGGAGTTGTAAAGCGGACTATCTGGTGTAGCAATACGGAGGCTTTTTGCGCCATTTTAGTCTTCATAAAATCCTCCTTACGATGCCATGATTGGGATTTAAAAAAAATAAATAAATTCAGCTCCCGACGCCGGTTTCACCTTTTTACACAAATATTTTAATTATGACTTTACAACTGTGTTACTGATAAACTACGGTTTCAACTTACAAACTCGGTGGTGCTCTGAAGAAATGTCGGGGTCTGAACACAGCCATTCTGGGCTGTACTGCTCACCGCTGCGCGAGTGTTTCCTAAGGGTTTGCCATCCCTCATAAAAAGCAGACAACAACGCTGGAAAGGGGAGAACGTGGCCGCTACTTTACTTGGCAACAACAGTCATCGATCGGCATTAGCGTTGTTGTTTGCTCGCCGACAACTTGTTCATTACTTTGGAAAAGAAGAACGGCGCATATCTAAGACTACAGTGTGGCTTTTAGATACCGTCACATTCCTTTAAGGCGAATTTATTGCAAAACGAGAACACTTGGGGGGGGGGAATTGTTGCTGGGGCGTTGCCAGTAGTGGCGGCCAAGCGCCGTTAAGTCCAAGCCCGTCGGGGGCGACCCGCTGCGAGAAACAGTCGAGGCAACTAGTGATTTGGGAGCAAAGGTGAACGAGCTGAAAGACACTTAAGCGGCGGGCCAAGTGAGACCAGCGGATTTCATACAAGAGGAAGCTTGAAGGGCGGTACGAGTCAAGAGCGCCTTGTTTGCGGCTCAACTGTTCTATACATCCATCCGTCCATCCATTTTCTGAGCCGCTTCTCCTCACTAGGGTCGCGGGCGTGCTGGAGCCTATGCCAGCTGTCATCGGGCAGGAGGCGAGGTACACCCTGAACTGGTTGCCAGCCAATCGCAGCTGTTCTATACAGTTAAAAGTCAAACATCTGTCATGAACAGTATACATATAAAAATAGGAAGCAGGTAACCATAATTGTAACGATTGACAAAGTTTTGTTAAGTATTTATTTATGAATGGATATTGATTTTAACAGGGGTGTGTTCACATTCCACATAGATGGATGGATAGATACAATACGCATTGTGATCATCACGGATGTCGCACAGGGATTTGTTACTGCAGGGCTGAGAGCGTCGCAGCCCGGTTGCACTGCATAGACTTCTGTCCACGGATCCATAGAACAAGACAAATGGGACACGGATCAATACGCGAGCAATCGGTGAATCCTTAATCAAATGACACCCAAATGTTCCACCTTTAAAGCTCTTCCGTACTAAAACTGATACCTCCATACACCAAAACTGGACTGAGTAGACGTGTTGATCCCCTTTTGTTCACGCATGTGTGCGTACCGTACGCCTTCAGGCCAACCAGTTCATTGCAGCCGATTATAATTAACTATACCGCTAAACCACTGAATCCAAGCCTCTGCTTGGCTATCTCAGTGAAATACAGTGTGGTGTGTGGATACTGCTAAATGTGTATTTTCCACGTTTTCTCCTTTCCAGGAAACTCACTGAAATTCTTTTGGCATTTAAATACAAGTTAATTGCATTTCAACTGTGAATTTGTTTTAACGACGATAAACTGTACCAATATAATATCAATATTATACACTGATTTCTAGGCACATATGTATTTATTCATCTTTTTTTTATATATATATATATATATATAGTAACCAAATCTACATAAGCATATTTGGTTGCATGCCCACAAGAGAATAAAACTAATCTTTGTTTGGAATAATTTAAATAAATAAAATAACACTCATAAAGAATACATATTTAAAATATTTAGAAAATAAATGATAAAATAACTACAAGATCAGTAACATTTGTAAACATTTATATCCAGTAATTCTGAGTTGAACATTGTTTGACATTATTTAAAAATTATAAAATAAAATATAAAAGCTCTATTTTTGTAGATACTGTGTACATAATTATTATTACTGAAATGAATTCAAATTAATATTTTATAACAAAATAAAATACAAATTTAAAAACACCTTATACAATAATAATTTTGAAATATATAAAAATAAAACATTTTAAAGTATCTTGAGGTGAGCTAAATCCATATGTTTTAAACCAAGAATGTACTGATTTTGGAGGTTTCTGCTTGATAAGTAACAGAATCAAACAAATGGCTAACAAGTAGCTGCAAGCCCTTTAACCCTCACTAATTCTGTTCCCCTTGAGGTTTTATTTTTAAATAATGGCTTTCATGCAAGTCATCCTTTGGCTGCTGAAGTGCCGTAAAAACGTCTGATAGGCCTGGACGAGACATTCTTTTTCCTTCTTGCACATAAACACAAAAGCCGGCCTGTCTGCTTCTCCTCAACAGAGGAGGGAGGCAAGATTATTAAATCTTTAAATGGGATATCGCGTAGGTGCAGTGAATAAGACCGAATAGGTTCAACTTCATCCTGACCTCACTAGGAAGGCTTTAAAAAAAGTATTGAATGTAGGGAAATCAAAGGGAGGTACAGAAGCCAGGCAAAAATACTTCCGCTGGATTTGCATGCGAGGTCGGTGGTGTGGCGGGGTGGCGACGTACCAGCTGCTCTGCCTTCTCACGTAGCCTGGGCATTGATCAAGCGCTCCCTTCGGTGTCGATAAGTCATCGCGGTGCGGGCGGCGGTCACCGTGGCAACCACAGAAACACAAACGAAGGCAAAAGACGGGACGCGAATGCGCCGCCAAGTGCTTTTTGGCTGCATTTAAGCTGCGTCGCGTCAAGTGACAATTACAATTTTTTTGCATCAAGAGGAGGGAGAAAGCATGAAATCAGATCTCCTCGGGTCACTTCAGAAAGTGGACAAAAGCCCTAAAAAGAATAGGATGTTTGCCAATGTGACTGCAGCATAACAGACTTGTACAATCTATAGTACTCTGTCAACTGGAACAAAAATACTGTAGCCCACTAAAAACAACATTCACAGTAAATCTACAGCATTAGGGCGGGGTTAGTGGATTAATGTAAACGCAGGGTTAGGGTAGTTGAGGATTAGGTTTAGTTCATGGTTGGATTAAGGGTACGGCATTTTGAGTATTTCATGTCCATTTTCAGTTGTTCAGTAACTGTAAACCGAGGTTTAGGTAGTTTTTTTAAATATACATTTATACATACATACATACATACACACACACACCAGATAGAATTTGAAATCATCATGGAAAATAGGGTTAGGGTTGTATTAGGGTTAGTCACATTAGTAATGTAAATGTTTGGGGCTGAGCGTCGAATTATGGTCAGGTTAAAGCAATGTTTGGGGGTTAGGGTTGGATTAGGTTTTGCTTCAGGTCTAAACACAATATTATGGTTTAGGGTTAAGCTAGGGCTCAGGGTTAGGGCATTGTCTCAGGTGTTCAGTAACTGTTAAACCAGTATTATCAGAAGGGAGTCACTTGAAACAAATTGGATAGGGGCACTCAATTGGAACCTGCAGTGGAAATCCAGAGCTAGAAGGCTTTGCTTTGGACCAACGGTTTGTACATTTCACTGATAAGCACAGGAAGCGCAGCCACCTGAGGATGTACTTGATGAATACTAAAGGTGATCGATAGTGCGCCAAATGTAACAACACCGCTTTGAATTCCAATCAGCTGCACTCTGAGGCAGGAAATCCAGCGTCCTCCCCTGGAGAGGCAAGAGGTGACGAGAGGAAGCACTGGGAAGCCAAAGAGCTTTAAGGGGAAGTGAAGGCTTGCTGACAATGTTGCTGAAAAGCATTTCAAGTCGAGGCCGTGAGAGCAGCTGCCCTGGCGTACAGTGCGAGAGAGAAAGCGGAAGGGAAGGTGAAAGCTTCTCAAAGTGGTGGCGAGCAAGCGAGCGAGAGAGATGTCAGGGTGGCAATAACTTCCTACACTGGGCAGGAAAAAAAAGCTGAGCTCAGCCTTTTATTTTCAAATAAAAAGGTGTGCTCGTCTACACTGTGTGTTACTAAAGTCCACACGCTTGTGTGTGTGAGATCGGTGGCGCATGTAATGGACACCTTGCGTTCACGGGAATGATCACTACTTCCGGCTTTTCTTCCCCGCAATTTGCGACCCCTCCCGGGGACGAGGGCGACAGCAAACGAGGAACGGGAGGACGACGAGGAAATGAAGAAGGCAGAACGAAGAGCCAACACATTAGCCTCTTACCACGATTGCCGCTCAGGCGGGGCGGTGCAACCACCGCCGCTCATTGCTACGCCAAAGTCTTTCCTTTTTTCCACTTTAGCACATTTTTGCCAACTGTTGATCACCGTTGTCTTGACCCAATGGAGGCAAAATGGAGAGCACTGCTTGGCGGCAACCAGCAGAAAAAAAAGGTTAATAATAACATCAGCTAAGTCATTTGCCCGCAGAGGTTGAATCCAGGCAATTGGACGCAAGCCTTTTCCTCTGTTTAAAAAAACATTTCTAAATAAGCTAGAGCTCTATCCCGGAGGATAGAGTGAAGCTTGATTACTAAACTGAGGTAAACGCAGTACAATTTGTTTCTGATCCTAATTAGTATTGTCTAGTCTCGTCGATAGGCTCCTCTTTTTTAATGCATATTTGTGTGATATTTAAATGAAAATGTTTTACCGACGCTAACTCTGCTATGTCTTTTCCTCAAACGCTGCGAGCGGCCATTTACTCCTCGCCATTTACCATTCCTCCTAATTGATCAATCACAGAGCACGGGCGAGGCAACGCGACCGGCAGGGGCTCTAACTGTAATTCTTCCACGTGCGAGACCTCTTTGGTAATCAAGCAAATGAAAGCTAGTGAGGTGGATGGTCGTTTTAGCAAGGCAAAGCAAAAAATAAAAATAAAACACACACGGGTTTTACGGCCGTAACGTCATCCGAATAAATCAAGTCGAGACAGCTATCATTCTTTTCAATCTCAAGTCCAACCATATATCTGATTTGATATCATTCTGAAAGAGTGGGCGATTGTGTTTTCATTGCAGCTGGCTAATTGACATCGACAAACGGCGCTCGCTGCATTAGCGGGTCTCGAAATAACCACCAGTGCACTTTCTTTCCCTTTCAACTACAGCCCAGGAAGACGGTCCTTTATTTACTAGAAACGCAGCTTTAGCGCAATCAATATCAGCCTCTTTGCTTTGAATACAACCTTGGGATGCGTCTTTTGGGATGCACACTAGTGTAACATTATCAGCAAAAACTATTTCAAGTGACAGGCATTTTAAGTAGCCGTTTTTTGTTTCTTTGCATTTTGGAAAAGTTCCGCATAGAGCAGAAGTCGATTTCCATCCCTGAGTCCGAAACGCATCTCCATACTATGGCTTATGATACGGAGAGGATAAGTTCAAAACTACTCCCCATACACAAAAGGCACATATCATGGCAAATGTACTTTTAATGGCTTGTATACCCCAGTCTTGCCCAAAGTCAGCCGCCCCCTAATGACAATAAGCGTTATAGAAAATGGGTGGATGGCTTGTATACAAATAGTTGGGTCTCTGGAGTGCCTGCCCACTCCTTAAGTGTAAAATTCCACAAGTGAGTAAATCTTTTGTTAGCTGCTTAGTTCCAAAAATGTGTCTGTGAGTGAGTCTTTCTGAATTATGCCAAATTCTGACGTAATAGAGCAACTAATTTACGTAACCGACTTCACACCGAGTTTCTCCGCCCATCACTCTGCAACTTGGCAGCTTGAAAATTTGCCGTTTTCAAGTGATGGCCAGACGACAAGGAAACAATATCATCAGCAATGTGTCCGCTGCATGTGCCACATGATCCACAACACTAATTGACTGGTGTAATTGGCCGGCTCGATAATGAAGTGGTACATCCACAAGTGAAAATATAATCTACGCTTTTACTGTCTTTACGGGGGCTCAAGTGCACTTCTCAGATTCAGGACTTGACAAGTAGCAGTATTTGCATTAGAAAAGCTCACTTCCCCTCAGAACAGGTTAATTTCAGCCAGGCATGATCCATGGGCTATTTTGACTAAAGCATGTTAAGACACCAACTGTTTTAAATTGTGTACAACAATAAATACTATTTTTCCTTTACGTTAGATGCGCTGCTGGGGTACATCACAGCAACACACCATATTCGTATGACTCCATGTTGTGTTTTTTTTCCCTTTCTTGATAAAGCCAAGACGTAGCAAAACTATAGCACTACTTCCTCCATGATACGCTTTACAATATACTACCATTAGATTTGTTACAGTTATAAGTAAAGTAAAACTGTAATGACATTTGAGGTAGCACAGTGGAGTAGTGGTTACCATGTCTACTTCACAGTCATGTGATGAGTGTTGCTTGGGTTCACTCCAGGTGTTCAAGGTTCTTTCACATGTCCAAAACACGCAGGGTCATTTAAGTTGACCGTAGGTGTGAATGTGAATGGGAAATGTCAATGTTAGCCGTCGACCAATCCAGGGTGTACGCCGCCTATCTTGGGATGGAAGGGCTGGAAGGAATGACGATTGAGGCTATGCGTCGCAGTCCTATCTGAAATCATATTTGTGCCTCAGTTTTTCAAATCAGGCCATTGCATCGCAAACTATAATGACGCATCGATGCGTATCTCTAGCGTCCACCTCACATACAGATGGTTGGAACGTTGGTCATGTGGATGATAAATGTTGCTGCCTCTGCTTATGAAGCCACCGCGAAAACTCACACTGTCTACAATCTAGGAGGTTCTCTCTGATCTGATTATGATTGCGGGATAAGAGGATTTAGCTGCCGGTGCCTAAATGCAAGTCTCCGCTGATTAGAGAGGCCTCCTGGTGGGCTCATGCAACAGCGGGGAGGCTGCAAGCGGAGGGTAAGATGTACCTCTACCTAACCATGCATCCTGATGGTCTGCTTAAGGCCAATCAGAGATGTGGGATACAACAATAACCCTTACAAGGTGAGTGCAACTTATCTTACAAGGTAGTGTAGCTGCAAGGCTGAGACGAATAAATGAAGTGATAAATCGGGTTTCAGCAACCTATGCCCAGGCTAAACACAACAAAGTATATAGCACCTGGCTAACAAACAATCCAGAATTTCCTACCCTAAATTGTCAGCACCTGTTGTTTTAACCTTCCGTATACCGACCACAATTTCAGCAAGAGTGGAAAACGTTGAGAACATGGCAGGCAGAGCTGCTGAATAACGGCATTTCCTCCACTTTCATATCCATCCATTTTCAACACCGCTTATCCTGGTTAGGGTTGCGGGGCATGGAGCCTAGCCCAGTTGACTTCGGGCGAAAGGCGGACTACACCCCGAACTGGTCGCCAGTCAGTCGCAGAGCACATATAGACGCGGACAACCATTCGCACTCACATTCACACTGTCACTGAGTGGGAACTGAACCCACGATGCCCGCACCAAAGTCAGGCGAGTGTACGACTACAGCATCAGTGACCCCACTTTCATATCCGTCTTTCATATTTGTATCAGAAAACGACCTCGCATGAGGCCAGATACTCCGTTCGGTGGAGTAAAAAGCCTGTGGGGAACGGGTGAGAGCTAACAAGCAGTTCCGAGAGCCTCTAAATAAAATTTCTGCCTGCATTTATATGAATCACATGAACAAATGAGTAAAAACATGCAGAAATGTCAAGAATAATCAATCATTTCTCTAAAATGCTCCTGGATATTGATTGGAAAAGCAGTTCCTGGCTGGTAAATGGAATCTAAAACACTTATTATTACATCCTTGATTGCATGATGAGAATCATCTTTGAGGTACTACACATTAACATAAAAACATGCAAATTTCAATGTATAGATTTACAATCACTAATCACTAATGTTACCAAGCATATGAACCTATGGCTTCAAGGGTGAAGTATCTTTTTGGAAATAGAATTAGAATACAAAAAGCACAGACCTCCACAAAGGACAAATCATCCTCACTTGTATGAGCACCAAATTACTCCCTCAATGGCATCAAAATCTTAATCCCTATCTTTTCTTCTGATCCCTTAACCCTATTTCAGAACCCCAACCCCTCAAGCAGAATTTCCATCCTGATCCCTAAACATACAGCCTAACCTTTAACCCCTTAGGGCACAGAATAACCTGATCTCTAACCCGACATCCGATCCCAAACCCTAACCCCTTTAGGGCACAGAATAACCTGATTTATAACCGATCTCTAACCCCTGGACCTGCATTTTATCCTGATCCCTTATACTAAAATGAAGCCTGAATCCTGTGGCCACATCTTCATCCTGATCTTTAGGGCACATCCTTATCTGATCTTTAACTCAACATCCTAACCAAAACCCCTTTAGGCCAACCAGACATCGCAACACTAACACCCGGACCCGTATCGTTATCCTCGTACCTTATTATACGTCTTGACCTCAACTCCTTTACTTGACCCTGAAACCTTAATCCCTGATCTCTAACCCAAACCCCTTGGTCCTTACACCTTTTCCCTTATCCCAAAATCCTACAACCCAAACCTAACCTCTGGATCTGCATCTTTATCCTGATCGGTCGCTCACAGCCAAAGTCACACAGTTGTGAACACAAAAGCGACTGCATTAGACCATTTCTCATTCTGTGACCATTTCATTCATTATTCATGCAAAATGATTTGCAATGATCCAACTAAGCATCCTGGGGCACAACTTCCACGAAGGCATTTTTGACATCTCTCTCTGCGTATTATTTTCCCGCAACTATTATATTCTTGTGATGCTTTCTTCCCATCTCAACGGCTTGAGTGGACAACCAGAGCACCTCCGGTTCAACTCCAGGTTCCTCCTCCAACATGTTGCTGCATCCTTGAGGAAGACACAGTACTGTTGCCCCACATCACTTCCTTGTTGACATTACATTTTCCCACAGTGGGACGGGAAGGGATTGTCTTATTAATTTGACCATTGCTTATGAACGTAACCGTAGCTCGAGTGACCCAGCTGAAAAAGCTCTGAAGTCACATGACTGACCTTGTACAGAGTGTAATAAGTGTGCACCAGCGATGATTGCGCTTACATCACAAACATTGCTCAAGTGGCTCTTAATATGTAACCTTAGCACTGGCATATTTTCATGGACGGCTTTCAAAGGTTCAGTCCTTGGCCTCTAAAAGGCTTCCCTGACTTCACGGCACAGCCATCCAAAGTCTATTTTCAAATGAACTCTCCACAACGTGATCACATGACCGAGCCATTTAAGTCACGTGCTCCATCTCCACCCAAAGCACTCAGAGAAATGTCAATGCAATCAGGAGTAAGGGAGGGATTTCCCTTTAAAAGGCTTCCCCCACACCACCCACATCCATATCTGGAGAAAGACAGACCGCACTATATAAATATCACCTGCCATACTGAATCGAAGGGAGTTTGCTTTATATTAGTTATCGGCATCCGAAGGGAGTTGGCTTTATATTAGTTATCGGCATCCATCCCAGCGTTTGAGTACTGTGTGTCTCGATGTAAATAATAACCTCAGACAGCATCTTTGGCAATCACAAATCACTGACAGCTTTGTGTAGGAACAAAACATGAACAATGAGTGTACAGAAAAGGAATACAGTTAACAGACAGAACTGATACCTGACCTGGTGGTACCATGAAGTCCGAACCACCCAAAGCACATCATGGGAGCCCTCAGCACACCTGACTGTACTTCATTTCAGACAGCATCAAATGATGTCATTTTCTATTGCCTTTTTGCAACATTGTTCCTGTTGCATTCCTGTCAGCTTGATAGGACTCCGCCTGTTATCGAGTGGCTTGTTTCCTCTGTTTTTGATGTTTCACAAAAAGCGCTTGACTAAAGATGGAGATTGCTATATTAGCTTCTTGTGGTAGACACACACACAAAAAATTATGCGATGAGCGAGGGACGGATTTTCACAAATATAATTGATCTGATTTTGAAACTAAACCCAAGTGGCAGCACAGAGAAGTAGTGGTTAGCATGTCTGCCTCACATTTGCAAGTACTGTGACCAAATCTCATGTTCAAAATGAGGCATGTTAGATAAACTGACGACTCTAAATTGTCCGTAGGTGTTAATGTGAGTGTGAATGGATGCTGGTCTATATGTGCCCTGCGATTGGCTGGCAACCAGTACAGGGTGTACCAGCCACTCGTGCCAAAGTCAGCTCGGATAGGCTCCAGCTCACCCACAACTCTAGTGAAGAAAAGCAGTATAGAAAACAGATGATGTCACAGTCCCGAATGAGGTTTGAGGTACCGCTGTACTAGATGAAAACAAGGACTTCAACACTGACTGCAGTTCCGTTAAAAAAAAAAAACCTGATCATTCAAACCAAAAATGGAGCTGTGTCACTCACACAGGAAGTCACTAAAGTTCCATAAAACCACAAACTCCACCTTCTTACTTTATGATCCGCTTGACATGGAATATAATCCCGGGCCGCCACTGACCCGCCCTGATGAGATCGGGACACTTGAGACCTGACGTAAACGACCAGTGATTGGATTTCATCAAGGCTGACTGACCTAATTGAGACGTGAGGAGTCTGAACAGGGATGGAATGAGGAGGAGTTGAAGGAGATGTCAGCCTTTTTTTATCGGAGGGGTGGCCTTGACATCGCGGCGCACCCGTTTGATCCTCGTAAGATTGGGGGTACTGATTAAAAGAATGAATATCTATGTACATTAAATGCTAAATCATAGTGAGTCAGGATGCAACATTACACACTGATCCCGCGCGAGCACAACAAATTATACATTTCTCAAACCACAAAATGACTGAGTAACTCCTATTTTATGTTTGCGTTATTGCGTCGGGACAGCTCCTTTCAAATGGTTGTCGACTGTCAAACAAATCAAGAAGACATTCCCGCCGTCTGCGAACTGCGAAACACTAAAAACAATGATAACAAACCAATGAGAAACATAGTCTACCAACTTCATCCTCACCTAAATTATTTTATATTAATGGAGGATTACAACATTGAGGAGCCACCAGATGTCAGTAGTCTCTGGGAACCCCAAACACCGTTAAAGACTCTCCACAGAATGGAACATTAAAACAAGCAGTAGACAGCACAATTGATGTCAGGCTTATGTGTTGCTGTTTTTGTTAGCAAACGAGAATCAAATGGGTTCGGTAATTAACTAGTTAAGGTCGGCCTGATGCAAAAACTGGTTGACTCAGAATCGAGCTCAAAATGAACTCAATTCCTCGAGTGCATGCCCTGCTTCGCGATGAGGTTTGAAATTGGGCCTGATGTAAATGTTGGCCAACTTGGAATCGGGCTCAATACGAGCTCAATTTGGACGGTGTATGCCCTGCTAAAGAGTACATTCAACAGCTCCTTTCACAGAGTTTCTTCCAAATTACCATACCAGTAAAACCAGCATTTATTCCAGTCACTGGGGTTACACTTCACACCCCCATAAGGGGTTATGCTCATGATGCTACCTTGGACTTTGAGACCCATTCCTGTGTCCGTACCAATGACACTGGACAGAGAACCTGGTTTAGTTTAAGCGCCATTTATTGGAGTCTCTGGTGTTACACTTCAGAACCTGGTCCCGGCTTTCTACTAGTACCTTTCACACGCTTTTCCCAAGCTTCCGATACTACCTCAGACTTTGACTCAAGACGCTTTCTGTGTTGGTAACTTTCACACACGACAGGGACCCAAGGAAAAAAAACAGCTTTAACAGGTGGTGTAAAATTTCATTCCCACACGCTGAAGCTTTCACATTAACGGTCTTACTGTTCCACATGAACAGGAAACGTTATACGGGCTGTTATTGTGGTATGATTTCACTTCCCCTTTCGATCCCCTACCTTGGCAGCCACAGAGGAGCCAGGCTTCTCCAGGAGATCCCACAGCTTCTTCCTCTTCTCTGGGCAGCAAGTGTTGTCGAACTCGCTGTCTCCCTCACGTTCCCTCATGGTCTCCGCCTCCCTTCGCAGCTCCTCGTTCATCTGCTCCTTTTTCTGGTGGTAGCGAGCCTGGCAGCAGGACTCCAGATAGATCTCATCAATCCCCCAGAAGTCCAACTCCTGCCCGAAGGAAAGGGCGCACATTTCCTCCATCATGTGCAGCTTGCCCGTGCGGTAAAAATTCAGGATAGATGTGAAAGCCCCTGGGTGGCGGTCAAAGAAGTACTCGTTCTCGTTTAGGCTGTAGTCATCGCACACCTCCATCAGGGACTCATGCGTGTTGCAGTCCCGCAGCTTGCCGAGGCGGGTCCTCGGCAGCCTGTCCAGAGTCCGCCACAGGACCTCGTGGTTTAGGCCCCCGACATTCAGGCGGACCCGGCGCGAGCGGGCTTTAGTGCGGATGATGTCGATGGGTTCCGGCGGCACGGAGGGAAGGGGTAGGACGTTGGCGGGCTTGAGCCCGGCGGGTCCCAGTTTCTCGGCCATGGCGATGGAGAAGACCCAAAAGCCTTGTGACGGTTTAAAAAAAGTCCACCAAAAAGAGCCTAAAGATGGGCGCTGGGTCCTTTTAAGGCAAGTCTCTCCATGGCTGAGGAAACAGAGCAAAGAGTTTGAATGATGAAACACCCAGTGGTATTACAAATTCACACGACAGCACTGGTAATGACCCTGCTTCATCAAGTCTCCGGGAAGGTGGTGGCCGGAATCAATCATTTTGCTTTAAAAGTCAATATTTCTTTTGGAGAGCAAGATGAAAGCTATGTACGTGAATAAGAATCGTCATCTTTGTTGTTGGTAATTTTCCACTTTGTACATAGTCGAGAAAATGTGTCCTCTGCATTGAAACCTCATTTTACATTTGTTTCTCAAGAACAGCAATACTGTTCGCGGGTCAATTTGACAATTTAAATTGAATGTGTTTAATATGTAAGCTGTTTTACATGTACAAATATGTAAAATATTCTTGAGAAAATGTTTTGGTCAAAAATGTGTCAGCTTGATCCATAACGTAAGTGGTTTACTCCATCACAGTAGTGAAGCTACTGGACCAGAGTATTCATTCCAGAAGAATCGTTATTTTTGTTGTCATGAATTTTACACTTTGTACATATTTGCAAAGTTGGAACCCTCCTGTTTACGTTCATTCATCAGGAATAGCAATAATGTTCCTGGCATCAATTTGACCCGCGTCACATTTAATCATTCAAAGGTTTCAGGAATGCCAGTTAAACATTGTTTTATACATTTATAAAACATCATTAACTCCATTACTTACCCTTTCAATCAACATTTATAGTTAATTACACTCAATTAGGCCAGAACTCTACTACCTAAAAAATACTTTTTTGTGTGTGAAAGTAACAGGGGGGGGGTTAAAATGGGTCAATTGCACCCGTAACATAACAGGAGGAATAACACAACACTGTAGTGAAGCTACTGGACCGGTGCATTTACTAGAAGTGAATTTTACACTTAGTTACACAAATTTGTACTTTACATTTGCTGGTTCCGGGACACTTTAAGCTGAATTATCCAAGGTTTCAGAAATTACAGAAAAAAAAAAAAAAAAATCTTCATATTATAGCACGATTCATTTAATTACCAACCACTTAAATTTTAGTGCATAACCTCTCAAAACTACCTTTTTGTTATTTAAAATGGGTGAATCTGACCCTTTAACATAACATAAGGGTAAAGCTAGCACAATAACGAAGGTGCTGGATCGAAGCATTCAGCATTTAACCCTCTGGTGACTTTTAGCTCCATTAAAGCAGTTTTTAGGTTTTCCGGTGCCTTGCTCAAGGGCACCTCAGCCATGGGTGAGAACCTGCACCCACCTTAAAGGTTTTCTTCAACCATTCCACCAACCATTGTTTAAAGCCAATGCGAGACAACTGATGCGGACAGAGAATTAAATGACATATTACTTCTGGTTGACTTCAGAACAAATGCCCTTGCAGTATTAGTGTCTAATAATGCAACAGTTGCACTAATATTCGTGTCTCATGAAAGTGATATTTCCCCTCCAAAACGCAAGAGACATGAGTTTTGTTGTTGTTGTTCTTGTTTTTTAACACCAAATTCCACCACCTGCATCCCAAACATTATAGTTGCTTTCCAATAAAGTGAACAGGGGTCTCACCTTGCCAAGTTAATTCACATTTGTCCATACGAAGTCCTTCCATCTAGGCGGGATCCCCCTCCTGCTCCACTGTGTACAGTCAAGCATCCACGGCCGAGAGCGATCCACAGGCACGGCGTAAAGACCGCGCGCCCCGCATGTTGTCGAGCGCTGCCCAGTGTGTGCGCTGTTAAAAACGGCTTCCTCTTAACGCTCCATCATTGCCCAAAGAGAAAAAAATAAACAGAGTCCCGCCTCCATTCGCGAGCCCTCGATTGTTGCGATCACTTGCGTAAAAAGGGAGGGGAGTGCAGGGGAGGAGAGTGCGCGGAGCGAAGAGTCCAGCTGTAGTGTGCGCACACACCAGGGTGCAGAGGAGTGAGGCTGCAGCACCTCCCCGGCGAGAGGTGAACTAACTAACTGGCCACAAGCAGGCGGATCGCGCAGCTTCCAGGCGGGCCGGGGGGGGATGCACACGGTTGCGTAAACGCTGATTTGTGTGGGAAGTGAGCCCCGTGCGAGCCCCGTGCGAGCCCCGTGCTGTTGATAGACTTCTGACATGGAGAAACTTGATGATTCAGCAACTTTTATGACTTGAAAAAGGACATTTGTGCATATAACTCCAGTGCATCCCTTTGCTTTTCCAATATACTGTATATGTATTTATAAAGCGAGTGTGCGTATGTATCACTGAGTCAAAAACGTAATAAAACGGCTAATAAGAATGTAGTAATTAGTTTGTTTATGTGTTGCTAAGTTACAACTTACACGCCAACGTCCTCACACTTTTAAATCAATTTTTTAAATATAGCATATATGGCATCACTATTAGCTCCAGAATGCCCTTGATAGTCTTCAGATTTTCCTGAACACCTTATGCCAGATGGAGCAAAGCAGCCCCAGAAACATAACTGAGCCTCTTCCATGTTTCACAGTAGGTAAAAGGTTTCTTTCTTGGGTCTTTATCCAGTTACAGGGCCCCCAGAGACCAAGCTTTCTGACACCGAGCAGCATATTGCGCTCCAGAGTGCCATAATTTCCTTGCACTCAGCCCAGATTGCAGCAAAGCAATCCCAGAACATAACAGAGCCTCTTCCTCTTGGCCTACTGGAAGTCTTGAAGAAAATGTTCCCATTGATATCAATCAATCTCTCTGTGTGCAAAAAAACAACACGCGACAACCGGTCAAGCACTTGAGACACGGAAACTGATCCCGAGCAGAAACCAAGACGACGGTCTGACCGTTATTCTTGAACAAGAGAACAGTCGACCAAACCAGACACACCTGCACGCCTCCGCCACGTAATCAAAACCCGCCTTAGCCTCCACTTATGAAAGCGTAATGATCTGCCCCCACTCCCAGCTCTTCAATGAATAAATAGAAATATTAAATTATGCATCCCTTATTATCTCCAGGATGATAAGCTACACTGACATATCGGCAACTCGCTCACTCTCACTCATGCGAATATTGTTCGATAGAGCAATGATATTTCCCCGTAGAGCTCCCGTGTGTGTGTAGGGGGTGAGTTGAACATTTCCCCTTAGCCAAGCGCTTTTCTGAAATTTGATTATGCACTGCATATGTGTCATTGATTTCCCTGCCATTTCCTTCCTCCCAGGGACGAGTGATCAATAGCGCAACATTGATTAAAGGAGAGCTTTGCCGCACGAGTACTGGGCCTTAACTGCGTGTGCGTGCTCGAAGGTTAAAGGCGCACTGCGGGTGTCACGCGTGGCCCACGCGCCTCCACACCGCCTTTTATGGCAAATCACATATGGACCCGATGAAGTATTTGTACTGTACGGGGGCTTTGCCTCTGTCGCTCGGCCAGTCACATGTGATTTGAATGTGCCACGCGCTTCCAGAAGGTTTCTGAGTTCAGTTGCTAACTTACGGTACAAGGAAGCGATTTGGGTCGGGCACGTTGCATCGGGTTGTCGTTGGACTGGCAGCATCAGTTTTGGGCCGGAGCTTTTTCCCTGGATCCCTTTATGATAGGCATGGCCACCGAAGTGTGTGTTTATGAGTAAAACAGATAAATACATACATCTTCACAAGGATTTCAAAAGCCGTCAGTTTTCTGTAGCGAAAAGGGGAATCATTCAGAATTTTGGTGAAGCGCAAGAGATATTTCATCAACAGCATTTGAGAGCTGAGAAAACGTCTCGATTTTTCTACATTTGGAACCCTCATTATACTTGTCGGTTTCTTTAGTCATTCCAATTTTGCAGGTTTGTTACCAACACTTCTCTTTGGTGGGTCAAATGTACAACACTTTCTATGAATTGGTACACAGTGCAACAAATCCAAGTCGAATGCCTCAAGCATCTAAAGCGATCAACCAATTTTCGCGCCGTTTGTCAAAACCGGTATCACGGCGGCCTTTTTTTTTTCCGTTCTAGGGGCCTTCATTTTTATACCTAATCCTCCAAATGATCATCAAATGTTGATGCCATGCTGTGCTCACATTAATTTGACTAATTTTAACTAATAGAATTCGCAATTCCGCTGTGATCTCATCGCCTGGTGGGTATGTTGATAATTTAAAGTACATGCAACAACTGTCCTCACGAGCTAGCCTCGGTTGCGCACTCCCGCAAAAGTGTTATGATGTGATAATGATGAGTTTTTGCGAAGTGCTGACAGCGTCGGAAGCGGAAAGAGGTTAAGGAGGGGGAGGGGGGATGGGGTGGAGCGTGAGTCAGTCCGTGGTTGTTGTCGGCATGATTGAGCGGACGCGTTTTGTGACAAATTGGAAAGGGAAAATACGCCAGTGCACTGACAGCTCAAGGATGAGGCAGCTGCTCGACTGTAGCAGCTCGCTACAGTTAGAGACTTGTGACAAAGCCGCGCCGCTACGCTACTGTTCGGTACCCGCACTCGACACATTAACAACATGTCAGGGGGATGTCGAGGTTAATAAATAAATGCACCTCTGCCCGTTATTAAATGACGCCATCGCTATCAAAACTTATATTTACTCCACGGGTGATTTTCAACACTCCTATCATACAAGTTGCCATTTTTTTGTCATTGCCGCACAGATTATAAACAAATAATACAATTTCAAAATGAGAATTGAAAATCTTACAATTGAAATATACTGACCCACCATTTGGGTTTGAGGCAGCAATTTCGGGCCAATTCCAGAGCTCGTACTTTGGCGACCTCCAAGTAGGGATTTCACCCGAATGAGCCCCAATGGTAAGCAGGTATCGCAGACAGATGGGAGACACTAAATTACACTACACCAAATTTATTTTGCCTACGCATCTAATGTGGACTGAGCGTGGCGTCAAATTATCATTTTGAGGATTCAACATGAAAAGGGGTTAACCCTTGGAAACCACTTTCACCAAACGGCACGAAGTTGGGTGGACGTGTCCATCATAACAGGATGCACGAAAATGTCTCAAGAACTCATGTCTGAAATAAGTCAGCCATTTTGTTTCAGTAAAAACAAAATGTGGGCTGCATCCTTATAAATAGAAAAATGCAACACACAAGCAAAAAAAAAAAAAGAAACTAATAAACTGCAAACATTCTTTTGTCTCCCACTCTCCCGCCTGCTTCCCAGTGCATCATTGTTATGAGAATCATGCACTTTAATAATTAAAAAAAAAAAAAAAAAAAGTGCCATTTGTGATATTCAGTTTTGGGGAAGGTCCAGTACTCCCTCACAGCGAGACCACCAACTGAGAGCATAACGAGTGTACGCCAGTGCCTGAGTGTACACTAGTGTGTGTTCAAGGCCGGAAATACACAAATTGCACCAGCCTATTTCTTTTTCTCTCTTTCTTTCTTTCTTTCTTTCTTTCTTTCTCTTGTGGCTATTTATAGACGCCGGCCATGTCAAGGTCCATACAAAGCACCCACCCGCCCACAGTGGGCAGCAGAGGCCTTCGGTTTAATGGCCCGCCATAGCCCAAAGTCATAAATCCGTGTCACTTCTTCATTCATCCAGCAACAAACACCTGTTCACCTCTGACACTGCCAGTAGCACCGCTACGAGTCAAAAATACACACAACAACACAACACACACACGGGCTATGTCTCTAATCATGCTACCACAAAATCCCACTTGAAATCCCACCAAGGACTTTTTTTTTATTTTTTTTTTATGTCATCTACGTTAATCACTGTCCACCGCCATCAATCAAAGCAAGGTAGCCATGTCCTCATCGCACAGGCTGTAGTGTTGTGTTGGCGGCTCGGGTGACACACACACACACACACACACACACGCAATTGATCATAGCTCAGTGCTGCCGCTTGTGTTTGCATAATACATCCAGGACTGTGAGTCCTAATTGGGAGAAAGAAAGAAAAAAAAAAAAAAAAAAAAAAAAAAAAAAAGGTGGTATTTATTTGGATTCCCATTGCGACTGCCTGCTGTGTAATACAGCTCAGAATGGCAAAACAGAAGCATAAAAGAACACAACACAACACAACACTAATGGTACTAAACACTGTAAAAAAGCTTGATAAACTTTGGGGTAAATGTGTAGAATAAAAGTGCTTCCACACCTAGTCATTATGTATCATTAAAAACTGAAAACAGAAAATGCTTTTCTTGTTATTTTTTGCTCTTACTAGCAAACAGAACCCTAATAGCACAGGTTGTCCATTTATGTGCTGATAAAATTTCCTAGGCCATCTTTTTGACTATATCGTTAGATATTCTTGACAATATTTTGGTGGTGGTTATTTGAGCTCGTTACATTTTTGGAGACATTTACAGGGTTCTATTTTCTTATTATTTTCTGGTCTTACCTGTTAGCTACATCTTCTTAGCAAATAGGACCCCATCACAGGTTGTCCATTTATCTGCCCGACCGAAACTCTTCTATGTTTTAGCCACGGGTATTCAAACTACTGCCCAGGGACCATTTGCGTCACGGCTTCCATTTTTTTCCACTAAAAGTAACATTTGACACGGCCCGCAACACTATTAAAAAAAGAGCTTTTCTAGATATGCAAAGAAACTATTTGCCATACCCATAACCATTTTGCTTCATAACAATAAAGAAAGATAATTTGGTTTCAGAAGCAACAATTATCAAAATCAGTTATCAGAGGGTGTGCATACTTGCACTACCACATTGTCTCAGTTATTTATTTTTGCTTCTCAAAGATATCTTGTTTTCTCCCCAATTGCGTTACAGAAGTTGTACGTAGCATGGTGGAAAAAGATTAGAAGTGATCTTGGTTTCATTTTTTTTCAAACCTGGAATTTAAAAAGGGGTTTGAAACCGTTTAAATTCACTGCGGATTGCTTCTTGCGTGTTTGAACAATAGAGTCAAAAGATTTCAAATGCATTCATCCATTTTTCTGAATGCGGTCACTTTATCAACTACATTTTCATTTTGAGCACATAATAAAATAACAAGCAGGGAAAACCTGAATGAAAACTAAAAAAAAAGTATGTGAAATCAGGCTTAATATAATACCATGGCAACAATCAGCCAATATCCAACGTAAGATATATATTTTATAAGCCTATGTACAGAGTGTATTATGTGTTTTCTAACAAATAACATTTTCATTGTTGCTAAACATAAAAGCTTACCTTCAACATATGTGTTGGATGAACTTTTTGACCATATTTTCACATATTCTTGATTAAAATTTTATTTAAATCACGGAACTACAAGCCAAATATCGACGTATATATATATATATATATATATATATATATATATATATATATATATATATGGTAAGGAGCAATTGTCGCACAATCACTTAATCTTATTACAATTGATAACATTAGTGAAATGTGCCGATATTGAATTTTTCACCCGGTAGCATTTACAGGCATACTTTGCAACGGTCAAGAGTCGCGAGGTGTTATTGGACTCGGTCATATTTTTTCACGAAATTGGGAAACGGCCAGACATTTATGGGCCGTAAGTACGCGCTGGCGCTAGCCTTGGCTAGCCGGCCACTTCATCAAGTCATCTAATAATAATGTACCGATGAGTTCAATCGTGATCAGTGTCCGGGCGGTGATGTCATATCACTTTGCTGGGTGTTCCTTCAAGGTTATATAGGACGTATCGCTCTTTAAACGCCAAGCTAGCTTCCCGGGTGTCAATTAAGTCGCCGCTCCTTCTGACGTCTGTCCTTGAGATGGAACGAACCAACTGACGGAAAAGAAGGGATTGATGTACAGAAGCTCGCCGACCTGCTCAATCACCGTGTTTGCGTTTCTGTGCACGACGTCACGTTGGCTGTTGTGATCGAAGACAAGCGGGCGACGACTGGCTTTGGGGTCTTCAAACAGGGGGAGCTCCTTCTCAATGCCACTTGTCAAAGTGCGACACGCGTCGAGGACTTAGTTGAACTCGCGCTGCATCTCAAGCAGACTTCCAGCGTCAGTATAAAAAAGCCCCGCTTGTCTGATGTTAACGCATCACAGCCGAGGTCCTTAATTGGTATGCAAAGCTCAATCCTCAACGGGATTCATCTGTGACTTTTTTTTTTTTTTTTAGATTTGCCGCATCACTCATCTTAGTGTTCTACAACGTTCACTTTTTAACATTCTCCGCATTCTCCTGCATATTAAGTTAAAACGCAGTAGCAAAAAAAAAACAACAACAACAACAACGGCGATCACCATTATTTTGTAGTGATAAACCACGCGCAGAGCTTGAATAGTGAGCGGAATCGTCCTAATTGGGCTTCTTAATTAGGCACTGGACTATGAATGACTTTATTTATGTCTAAGATACCTGCTTTGTGCTATTATGAATTCCACTTGAGTTCGAGGTAGGACACAACGCGCCGCAATATGATTGGCTGCTGCATTAAGGTGGGAAAGTAAGTGTGAAATATCAATTGGCTCCCCAGGTGGCCAATGGGCACACAGCAGAATGAGCAGCACAGTGTGCATTGAATTGAATGAAGGTTTTTAACCCGGTTTAAATCTTGGAATTCTTTGTATATTTATTTTATTTTACGTCAATACAGTGTTTTCATAATGTACAATATTATAGTATGCTATTTTTCTCATTAAAAAACACATTGCAAATGTTTTTTTCGTTCTTTTTTGGGGGGAGGGGGGGGGTGGAAGCTGGAACGGATTAGTGGCATTTCCATTCATTTCAATTGGGAAAGATGATTTGAGATTTAAGAGTATGTGGTTTTCATGTGACAGCAACAAAATATAGTGTGCCAAGATGCTGGTGGCAAAATCAAATAGCAGCATCCAGTTCGGCATGTACCATACATTTAAAGTACGACCCCACAACAGCTGATGGCTTAGTACGTGTGGTTGCTAAACAGAAGGGCTGCTCCTCAGTTTCCTACACCCGTGGGCAGTTGTCTCATTCAAAATGCTCATCCGATGAAGTCATCTTATGCTGAATACTCCCTCCTTAAAAATAGATACAATAGTACGCACAGTGCCTCGCCGTGTATTTGTTTGGGTGTACGCCAACCGCAGCGGGTTCTGCGAGGTTGACATTCTGTACGAGTGCTTGTCTTCCTGGAAAGGTTTTGTTTTTTGTTTTTTTTGTGGCGTTCGCTGCGATGTATGGTCCTTGCGCTACGAGACTTCACTTGAGCCAGCAGCGGGAGAAAAGGTTTTTAACGTCGTCTGTAAATTTACAGACAAGACAAGCCCGAGGCCTCGCTCTTCTATTTGGGCCTTCTTGCACCTTGCAGTTTAAATGCTCCAAAAGCGGAGCGAGGCACAAAAAACAATCATTTCGGAGATCTGCCATGAAAAAGAGTGTGTGATGGCTCCTGGAAAGTGAGAAAAACATTAGCCGCTGTCCTTAGTTTCACTGAACGACACGAAATTGGGTGGACATGCTGATCATAATAGGACACCACAAATCCTGACGAATCCATGCCCAAAAATTGCATAGAAGTCTGCCATGTTGGTTTGGAGCAGCTATATTTGGGGGTGAAAATGCAAAGTTGGAAAAAAGAAAAACAACCCCAACACGAGTTTCAATGATCAAAACGAAGATTTGTGAAGTGCATCTTAGCAGGATGCACGGAAAAAGTCTCAAAAACCCATGCCCGAGATTGAATGGGAAGTTAGCCATTTTGGTTTGAAGCAGACATTTTGATGGTGAATTCCATGAAAAAGTGGCTAGAAAAGTTTGAAGAAAAGTTTCTTTTTGCACCCCATCAACCTTCATTTGGATTTTATGCAGCCATTTTGGGGAGATTCCAGGGCTGGTTTCCATACATTCCTACAAGGGAATTCGTCCAAATGAGCCCCAAACAGAATCCAGCATTTTAAGAATCGCAAAGATTTTTGCAGACGCTATAATGTACATAGTTCGGACATTGGCCAGGTAAAAGCTTGCAGCTTCAATTCTGTTAGTCCCCCAAGCAACTGATTGCAGGTCTCTGTAGAGGAAAAACAGGGAAGGTATTTTTGGAGCCGTGACCCAACCGGCCCGCACAACGTAAGCTTGTGATCCCTCCGCTGGAAGTTTAATGTGGCTGCGATGATCCAAGGACCGCCATCGGTCTCCGCCGGTTGACAGCGATAAGTCACGTTGATACATCTCAACATCATTTCCCTTTTGAACCCGCGTTGTATAGATGGGCTCGTTGCGCCGAGGAGGCCTGCCAGGAACACCTTACGATCGATGGCGGGGATCACATTGGCCTTGCCTTGTCCGTGGGGAGTTGTTGGAGCTCCTTTGGGGCATTCATTAATGAATTGACACCCTTGTTCCTTGAGTTGATATTGGCCCGTGATGCTTTTTAGAAAGTGACGTGTTTGTGTCCACTGGCTTATTGTAGCTGTACCTGCATGTTATTTCAATGTACATTTTATTATAAAATCCAAATGGATGACTTCCTGCTCAATTTCGGGACACGTCCACCCAATATTTTCTCAATATATCAATTTTCCCAGGGCCCTGGCGGCTGCCTTTTTGCCGACGGCAAATCCTTGAAATGATCCTGATGATACCTGCTTACGATTACGATTCATTTGGGTGAATTCTTTAGTTGGGATTAATCAAAGTGCAAATCTGTGGAAAACGCCCGTAAGGCTGCTTTAAACCAAAATGGCTGCCTTCCTGTTCAATTTCGTGCAAGGGTCCTTGAGACTTTTGCGTGCATCCTGTCAAGTTAGACATGTCCAACCAAGTTCTTGTCAAATGGTGAAACTTTTTTTTCTTTAACTTTACAGGGGATGCTAGGGTTTGTGGTTATGACCTCGAAAATATATCAATTTGTGGAAAAAGGATTCATTTGTCAGAAGACTAATAATAAACACTGATTCCATGAGGGCCTTAAAAAAACCAAACGCAAGCAATGACAGACAGGCGGGAACGTTATCCCCCGAAGGCCACGGAGCGTAACAGACACCTAAGGGAAAGGTTAGCTTGCGCCGAGCCCGAACCCGATCCGCTTGATTACCCTGGCAGGCGTAGAGGTAATTAAATCAATACAGTTTAATTACGGTGAGTAGGCCTTCAATGAATCTTGCATCCCCAAGCGCTGACACTTTGGGTAGCAGCCCAAATAGCGACGCTCGCTTGACCTATTTGATACACTATTTTCTATTTACTGTACAATAATTGTTAGTGGCGGCACGGTGGACGACTGGTTAGAGCGTCAGCCTCACAGTACTGAGGACCCGGGTTCAATCCCCAGCCCCGCCTGTGTGGAGTTTGCATTTTCTCCCCGTGCCTGCGTGGGTTTTCTCCGGGCACTCCGGTTTCCTCCCCCATCCCAAAAACATGCATGAATTGGAGACTCTAAATTGCCCGTAGGTGGGAATGTGAATGTGAGTGTAAATGGTTGTTTGTTTCTATGTGCCCTGCGATTGGCTGGCAACCAGTTGAGGGTGTACCCCGCCTCCTGCCCGATGATAGCTGGGATAGGCTCCAGCACGCCCGCGATCCTAGTGAGGAGAAGCGGCTCAGAAAATGGATGGACGGATGGATAATTGTTAGTGAGCTTTATTGTCGAAACACCATACAGTATGCACGGGACGTGCAGGAATTGAAATGGTCTTCGCAGTCTCCTATGTTATAAAGAAAATTAAAACAGTCCCAGTCTTATATTTTATCAATTTTATTTGTATTTATTTTATTTTTAATTAATAATTTATATATATATATATATATATATATATATATATATATATATATATATATTTTTTTTTTTTATTATTTTAATCATAGTCAATGTTTGGTTTTGTTTGTCTGTAATTCCACCTTAACCTCAAAAATTCAATTAGATCAAAAATATAAGGAAAAATTAAAAGTAACGGTAGCCACTATCCAGCTAGTCATATTTTTGAATGTATTTCTTTAAATAAACATAAAAGAAATAAAATTATTTTTGTTCTTTTTATTTCATTTATTGTATATATTAACTATCAAATGTTTAAAACACAATAATAAAAATAAGATAATTTATGTTGCATTTACAGTGACTTATTTTTTTTTTTTTAATTCATTTTTACCAAAATCAGCGCAGAAAAAAATTGGGGCAACTGACACAAAAATTAAAACATTTTATTGTGTAAAGTATACGACAGTTTATTTGAATGCAGTTAGGAAATTAGGGAATATCATTTTCAAGTAACCCAACTGTCAAGTTCTATTTCTAAGAAATGTAATGCAATGCTTTTGTCCATGCTGGACCATCATGAATGCCAAAAGTAATAAAACCTGGAAATAAAGGGATCGATACATGACGAGATGCTTGATGCAGATGAGCGGTTCCTCACAGTGCCGAGGAACAAATTGCTTATTTTTTGTTGTTGTTTGTTTCTGTATTTTTTTATGTATGTCTTTTTCTCCGGGGGAAACCTCTCCGCCGACACAAGCACACATTTACGTGCGGCTACACACACGAATACGTCTCGGGAAGGACCAATCTGCAATTATTTTTGGACTTTTTTTCAGTGCCCCGTGTGTTATAATGTACGACGAGTTGTACAAAGGGCAACTTTACGGGGCAATCTCTTGACCCCGCGCATGTGGGAAGCGAGGGGGAGGACGTTCAAGAGTGCAAAGAAATTCCACACAGGAGTACCGGTGTTCGTGTTTCTATTGCCTGCTAACACACGTGTTTGCTTTAAAGCACAAATAGCACTTTCAAATACAATAATCGGAAATAATGGAAATAGAAATGCAGTGGTACCCCGATTTATAAAATTTTTTTGTTTGTTTTTTTTTTAGATACGAGTCGTTGCTTGGACGATATTTTTGTCTTGTGAGCAAAAATTTGAGTTGAGCGCTAAACGGTGGTAGCGAACTTGACAACAAGCAGCAGATCGTGTGCAAATCTTCAAAAAAGAAGGCTTTGCTTCAAGCTGTTTATTGCCATTCCCAGTTGACGTTTTAAACACGCAACAAAGGCAATTACAAATTCAATTGGAAGCAAATCACATAACTGACGAGAGCCCGCTAGCTTCACGCTAACGTGCAATGTACAAGGCCGTAACAAAACTAGCATCGATGTCGCGGTAGTTATAACCCTGAAGCAACGCATATCTGAACACAAACGGTGCAGGGAAAAAAAAGACAATACAGTAGAAAATACAGTTAAGCCAGCATGTCTTGAGTTTCTCTCTCTACTTTAATCCCAAAAAATGTCTATGTCCTGTACTGTATACTGAACCAACCCAGCAGTAAATCTAAAGCACTTTTTTTTTCTGGAACTTTTTTTAGCCTCGTTATTTATCGTTTGCTGAGCGTGTGCGCGCACACACGCACGCACGGATGCGGCTAATTTATTTGCGGGGCATCAAAAACATTTACGAGTCCGTTTCAAGAAAAAGAAGCAGCCATAAATCCGGCCGTGCCTTTTCACGCTAGTACCTCTTCATCTCCCCGTTTCTCGGCGTCGTCTCTTTGCAGAGATTTACCGCCGCGCGTTCTAATTCTCTTTTGCTGTGTAAAAGAAAAAAAAAAAGCGATGATGTTATTTATTAACATATTTGCCAGGCGAGCACTGCTGCAGCCAGCACGGCCTGCTGGCTGCTACGGTGTCCACGAGGTGGTATCATCCTCATTTGCCTGCAAAGCCTGACTGAGGACCAATGGAGCAGCAGCAGCAGCAGCAGCTTGTAATGCTGATACCTCGTCCAAGGTGATGGTTTGTGATGGTGACATTGATCAAATGGGAGAAATCGCTCACTCGCGTGTCGAAAAAGCTGCCGAAACGAGCGATTATGAAACCGGCTGTCGCGAACCCCGTCCGTCGACCTTCAAAAATAACGGCACCGTTGGAGCGGAGGCGCTTCATTACCCGTTCGCAATCTCGCAGCCCCTCGGCAGCTAAATGGGGGCCGGGGGAAAAGGTCAGCGTAACTCTCTGCTCTCCGTTTTCTCCATTGTTCTCCTACAAGCTGCGCCCTCAAGATGATGATTTCCCACGTCGTGCCTTAACGACGCTTGCAAAACAATGACTTTGCAAAACATACAGTAATGACATCATTCAACACAGTGTAACCATTTCCAGTTTGTGTCTCGTGATAAATTCATTGTGGCTCCTTCTGGTGTGTGCGACTTGACCACTTGGGGGCAGTATAATAGAGTCATGCAGACAAACGAAAACGAGTTTTACATTTACTGTGACTCGGAAATCATTTTGAATAATCATTTCCTTTGTTTAACCAAGTTTGAGAAAGGTTTCTGTTACTTTCTTCTTTGCATCATTTTGAGTTCAAATGCAGCTGTACAACCCTCCCCAGAATGAAGTAATTCATCTCAAACTAGTAAGTGGCGGACAAACAACCCAAAATTCGGCCCGATTTTTTGTTTGCTTTTGTTTGTAAAAAGAGCTTCTTTTTCGCTGTCACCCCAGAATTAAAAATAAATGGTACGATCCTGTCATCTTGAACCAGGAAGTAACATATGGACAGAGAAACTAACAATTTCGGCACTGCACACTTTAAAAAAGATTTTATTACAAGAGGTTTTTCAACCGCTTTAGTCAGAGTTAAAAACGAAACTAGAAAGAATGCAGCTAGATTCATCTGGAAACAACATGTGCCGCCATAATTCTTTTACTTTTATTGGTAAAAAATAATTTAGCTTCTTTTTCACGCTTTCATCTCACCCTGCCCAGAATTAAAAATGGGATGGTCCTGGTGGTTTCCTCAAACCAGGAAGTAGTCAGATAATATACCTGCTGAGCTATTAAAAAAAAAAAAAAAAAAAAAAAAAATTATGAGGACTCTCTTTTTTGTCACCATTTGAGTCGCAATAGAACCTGTTTCATCCACCCCAAAATCATGAATGGTACGGTCCCATTCTCTTAGCTTACCTTTCATGACCCAGGAAATAACCTGATAAAGTTTCTCACTAGTTTACAACATTTTTTTTTTTTTTAAATGAGTTTACATGTTGGCTTACATAAAAGAGGTTGAGTGCAGCAATATGCAAGGTGCACAGTGCTGTCAATCACAACCCAAGTGATGCATGGGTGTGTGTGGACGTGACCGCGTGTGCGTTGGCGTCCCATCACTTATGAATGAGATTTGCTCTTAGGCGGAGTCCTCGGGGGACGAGACCTCCACTTCTTTTTTTTTTGCCAGGTAAAACATTAAATGCCACTTGACAAAAACTGCTCGCGTCATCATAAACCCACTTCCACGGCAGACAGGGATTAGCGAGGGAAGCTAATTAGCATGTCACAGCTATATAAATAGAATATTTCAATGCCCGTTAGCTTGTTGTTTCGTGTTTTGCTGGGCTGTACCATTTAGAATTCTGGTGCGGGGCGGAACAGTTACGGACTTTGTTTTTTTGTGGGAATTTCGATATCAACTCGTTAAAATGACAACTTTAACATTTCCAATATCACAAACGTTATTATCTAAGCTTTCCTTCTCAGTGTGTTTCTAATACACCTTGGTAACGTTCACCATTCAAATGAGTGGCGCGTTCGTATCGGCCGCGCATCGAATGAGCTGTAAACTAATATTTGCCCGGTTATTATTCTTCAGGCCTCGCATTCTGCCAATCACAAAGCAAACATCATCCAGAACTTGTGTATGTGTGTGTTGGCACATTTTTTTTTCTGGGGATTTGTCATCTTTGTTTAGGTAACGGCTATGTAAACATTCATAGCATTTGCATCGTCTCATCGGCGTGCACCTGCGCACCGGTCCAAACAAGCTGGCCGACAGAAAGCTAAAAAGTACCACAGCGATAAAAAATAAATGACATCAATAACGACACGCAAGTTCGTCCATGCCTTTTAAACTACCACGAATGTTCTGGGATGCGGGAGGAAACCGGAGTACCTGGAGAAAACCCACGCAAACTCCACACAGGGGAGGCCGGATTTGAACCCGCAACCTCAGGACTGTGAGGCACACGTGCTAACCAGTCACCCACCGTGCCGCGTTAACTCGTTTATACGGAATTTTACATGAAGGCTCACTATTTGGCAAGCTCCTGATTTGGCAAGTTTTTTTCGTCTATGTAATATTTACATCCGTTTATTAATATGTTTTAACAAAGTAATTAAGAACCAGTTCATATACATTTTCAATTTGAGCTCGCTATATGGAAATGCTTTTCTCATCCATCCATGACTTCCAGAAATGTATAAAAGCTGTACAACACTTTAATAAATAAGTTGATAATCAATGTATACACGATTTTACATGCCGGTTTACAATTTGATGATTTTTTTTCTCATCAATATATGATTCATACTTTATTAAACCAACTAATTAAGAACCCATTTTTGAAACCATTTTAAATTTGGGCTCACTATTTGGCAAGCTTTTCTCTCCCCATTCAAATGATTCCGTTCCCACCCTGATGGGAGCGCTTGGGTAAGCCCCTGTTAGCGATGCACTTTATCTGATCATCTCGCTTGATAAACAGGAGAATTCCTTAATCCCACCATGACTGAGGGGGGGGGGGTCTTAAAGGTTACTTTACGGGGGGGGCAAGGAAATTGCTTTCTTCCGCGAGGTTTGATGGATGGTAGACACGCCATGTGCAGCCGGGTGGTCAGCTTTATAAAAATGTCACAGTGAGCCTTGCCGAGCCTTTCATATATAAAAACCAACAATGAAACCCGCCTCGGTAAACATGCAATAATCGAGAGTCTGTAACCACCGCCACCACTCCCACACCGCCCCCTCCCCACTTCCGGGCCTGCCACTCGTCTTTCCCTTTTACCAGCATTTGCAACCGCTCAGATTTCCTCTCGTTAACCACGTGGGCATGGCCGTGCCCGGCATCAGTACCACGTAATGAAAGCCGCTGGGTGGCAGGGGACAGCATCTTGTCGGCGTCGGAAGCAACGAGAAGAAGTAGGAGGAGGAGGCTGCACTTACGAGTATTGAGAAGATTCTCCACTTCAACACACCTCAGGTAAGATAGTCTTTTTAAAAGAAATATAGAAAGAAATGGTTCTTCTCATTAATTTCTTTATAGTTTAAAACTAAAAGGGGTAAAGATGACTTTGTCTACACTTCTAATCATTTAGAAATTGGTAATTGACTACCAATTAATAATTACATATTAATGTCTGTATGGAAAAAAGTGTAGATGAATAGATTGCCAACCAGTGAGCCCGTATTTTAAAGTGTTTATACAATGGTTATAAATGTGTTATAAAGCCAAATAGTCACTCCACGTGAAACGTTTGCTAAATAGTGAACCAGCATTCAAAATGTTTTATAAATCATCTGTACAGCACTGATATTAGTTGTTCTTGGCAGAGGCTCCAACTACCGGAGACAAATTCCTTGTGTGTTTTGGACATACTTGGCAAATAAAGATGATTCTGATTCCGATTCTGATTCTGATAAAGAAGACGTGACTGTGAGAACTGTCACATTCAACTTCATCAGTATAAGTTTCGCAAACAATGAAATCAGTCCGTGGAGATCAACATTCTCATGTTAAAATGACAACTTTATTCCGGTTAAGTTCCAATGTTTTGTTGGCCCTCTTTTATTTGTAGTGACTTTTTCAGCGCAGCCGCAACACTCCGTGGCGATAATGGGCAAACATATGCAAACTAAACATGTGAGGTCGCGTCGTTGATGAGCAAAACAACGAGACCGCAAAGCAAATGCGAGTCACTTGCTTCTCGGAAACCAGCGAGCCGTGGCCCAATTTGATTGGAAGAAAAGCGATCCCTCATCTTCTATTTGCGCTTTGTGCACTTTGGTCTCAAATGAAAGATGATCAAATGATAAGAAGTTATTCAAATATTTATGGCAGTGAGACAGGAATCATTTTAGCAGATGTTTTATTGTATCTTGTTACACACATACTGAACTACCAACAAATTTATTGGGACGTGCGGACATGCATTTTTGATCTGAGTATTACAACTTTATTGACGTGGTAAAAGTTAGTATTACGGCCACACTGAAAAAGGACAACAAATATGTGATAATGATACAGTATGAGAAATATGGCAAAATATTTCCAGGGGAAAAAAACTGTTGTTTTGGATTTTTAACAATAAGGTCGTTATCATACCGTGCGATTGTCTTTTTTTTTTTTTTTTTTTTTTTACAACCATTTTGTAATCATAAAAATTACGTTGTATTAGTTCAACAAAAAAAATCTCTCATGTATTTCAAGAAAAAGGTATTTTTAACCAATTTAATCGTAATCTTACAAGAATACATTTGGGTTTTTTTTTATGTGAAAAAGTCTGAATCTTACGAGAATTAGTATATTATGATCATAAATTAAAACAAAATCTCAAAAAACATGAATTCAAACAAAAATGATAACTTCATTCTTATAAGACATAAAATTAATACATTTTATATTAATAATTTTTCCCTTTGTTTGCTTTTTTTAAAAATGTTATTTAGTTTCTCGTACCATTCCATCATTACCGTAACGGCACCAGTAAATTTCTAATTTTAGAAAAATAAAAAATGGGTATTCAAAGTAATTGCTGCCAAGCAAAACTTTTTCCCAGTTGAGGTTTCCCCCGGGTTCGCTATTCCGAATTTTTTTTTTGCGCCGCTTGAATGCGACCAAAATTGATTACCATGGCGACCGCTGGGTTTCAGTCAGTGTCAGTTATTGATTTCTCATTTGATGAGAGAGTCATCTTCTTCACGTTAAACGAACCACAGAGCAAAAAAAAAAAAAAAAAAAAAAAGGGGCAACAAAGTCGACAGTAAGACTAAATATGCTTGCAGTAAAATCTCAATTATATGAAAACTATCCCGTAATATTATTGGGATAAAGTTTTTTTTCTTTCATGATTTAAAAAATGTGACTATTGGAATAAAGTCACAGTTTTACAGAAAAGGTAGCATTAGGGAAGAAAGCGTTATTCGAACGAAAAAAAAGTTACTTTCAACAAAAAACAGCTTGTAATATTGGAAGTGTTTTGATGTTAAATGTTTTTTATTTTAGGGGTAATGAAGACAACATTTTTGGAGGAAATAAAAGTTCAATATGACAGGAATAATGCTATATTGTTTTTGGTTTTCTTACGATTCGATTCGTTTAGTCCGAGTTTCTGGAACAGATGAACCGCGGTTCCGCTGGCGTATTCTTTTGCTTCTTTTAAGCTCCTTTCATAATCTCGCCCACCCAGGATCACCCAAGGACGCACCCTCTCACCCCCACAGGCGCCCCCCTCCAGCTGCGAGGGACATAATTGCTTTTCTCCACATCGACCTCGGGAACGGCAACTGGATCTGGACGTCCTTCCGGGTGTAAGGACAATGTCACATGGGCCAATTTCCCCTCAAGGCTCGGCTTAAGGCCTTATCTGCCCTCTTGTTGCTTTTGCGCGGCCGGAATGGAGATACATCTGCTATGTATATACATTCTGAATTATTTCCTATTTCTGTGTGTGTGTGGGGGGGGGGGGGGGCTGATGTTTGTGTACGGTGACACACACGCAGAGCCGAGTGATGAACTTTGGCAGGGAGGTGGCCCGGCAGACAAGTTGTTATACTTACGTGATAAAAGATGAGGATCCAGACCTGGCGCATCTAAATATATTTGAGGTGAGGCGTTTATATCTATTTTTTAAATAACATGAATAAAGCTATGCATTCTGTAACACTCGGACAGTAACTCCCCGGTAAAGAAACCCATTGTATGTCTACGTGTTGACCCACCGTTTGTGTTCAAATGCCAGCGAAAGGTCATAATACCGCATCACTGATGCTATTTGTTCCAAAATTCTACAAAATAAGCATACAATTACACGAATAAAGGTGCAATTTTACATTTGTTTTGTAATATCTAAATACAATTATCTTTTTATTAAATGCAAACTAGAAAAAGGATCCTAATTATAGAAAATATATTTATATTTTATTTAAAAAAAAACATCATCCACTTATAAGATTTTATTTCAATAATATGAGAATACTGTTGTATTTTTTTTTTATAAGTAACTAAACTAATATTTTGAGAATGAAATATTTCTCTTCCTATGAGGAAAATGTAATGAGACCAATTTGTAGACAAAAACTATTTTTTACTTATATTTCTTGAGGGGAAAAATATCTTGCAATAATATCTTAATTTTACATTTTAAAAAATGGAATAAAGCTATATTTTATTAATGTTAAAACATATATTACGGGAATAAAGCCACAACTTCAAGAGGAAATATAAGGACAAGTTGTATTTTTAACCATAAAAAAATAAATTCTAAATTTTATGAAGAATAACTGGAGTAAAAACAGTAGTTTTATGGGCATAAAGTGTTCATTTTAAGGAAAGAAAAATATTAGGGGAATGAAGTAGTAATCTTACAAGATTTTATTTTTTAATATTAAATAAATAAATTCATATTTTAAAGGGAAAATACTATTTGGTTAAATACAACTCACATGATTAGATTATGCCACTGCACTTGGATGTTTTTGGTGCCACATGTAACATGTAGTGTTGGCAAAACATCAACAGAAAAACGTTTACCTCTCTTCTCTGTGGTCCAGTTGGCCGAGAAGGGTGACCAGGCTCTGCTGGAGAACCTGGTGAGCAATAGCCCCGAGGTCCTAAGTGGGAAAGATGAATTCGGAGCCGGCCCCGTTCATCACGCCGCCGCGGGGGGCCACGTCGCTCTCATCCAGTACATCAGCAGCGTGCTTGGCCCCGAGGGTACCGCCGTCATCGATCACCTGGTCTGTACGTGGAGATGTTGGATTCGCTCTCGTTTATTTGTCTATGTCCTCATCCTTCCTCCAAGCCCTGAACAGCTGCGACGAACGCGGCGAGGTGCCCCTCCACTGGGCCGTGGACAAGAACCGGGAGGAGAGCTGCAGTGTTCTGCTGGACCTGGGGGCCGACCCCAACGTCCTCAACGCGGCGGTGCTGTCACCCCTGCACCTGGCCATCAGCCAGGGGCACAACAGGCTGGTGGAGGTGAGTCCCGATTCCCGAGTAGGAGCGTGGCTAAGGTCAAGTCTTGGATTTCGCCAAAAATGGGCCTTGGAACTTGCTCCAAAAGCGCTTGTTTCAAATTCAAACCAAAATGGCCGACTTCCTGCACAATTTCGAGCATGGTTCCTTGAGACTTTTTCGTGAATCCTGTCATGATAGACATGTCCACCCAATTTCGTGTTGATAGCTAAAACCGGCTATTTTGTCATCGATTGACCTTTCTCGGCAGAGGTAATAAAACACGAAAGCCGAGCATTGCTTTCCCCACTCCTAATGAAAAGTTTGCCCTCAGCCTTGGCATTCACACGCCCTAAACTCACGTCAGCGCGAGTCAATTCCGGGTGACATTGGGGTGAGCGACGCCTTGGACGTGTCGCCGGTCGATCACTCGTCAAGTCGCACTGCTGACTCCTGAAATGAAGTCAAGTGTTTGCCCTTCACAGCTGCTGCTCTCGTGCGGCACGGTGGACTACAACCAGCCCGGAGACCTTGGCAACACCCCGCTCATGATGGCCTGCTCGCTCAATAACTGCGACGCTCTCAACTTGTTGGTGAGCACCGCCGTGATGTTTTTTTTTTTTTTTTTTTGCATGAAGACGGTGGCGAAACATAAAATTAAGCATAACATTTGGGCGGTGAATTTTTTTTTTTTTTTTTTTTGGGATTGAAATCATAAAAGTTCCATATTAAATGTATATTAAAAAAATTCATCTTTTGCAGGGGGTGCAATGTTTTGGCGGTGCACCATGTTAGGGGTGATAATTGCTGGGGGTCACAAAAGTTGTCAGGGGGGAAAAAGTAGTAATCATTAAGGTTGCCAAATTTGGCGGTGACGGCATTTGTTTTTTTTTAAATGGATGTAAAATAGTTTTCAGGGTTCTCAACAATTTGAGGGCACAGTAAAACATTTGAGGAGGAGTCGCAAAATTCGGGGGTCCCGAAATTTTGGAATGGGGTGCAAAATTTGGAGAGTTGTGAAATATTTGGGGTCACAAAATTCGCAGGCACCTTTCAAGAGAGGAAAAAAATGTTTTTAGTGTTCACAGCAATTTTGGCGGTCAGTAAAAAAAATATTGGGGGTCACAAAATTTGGGGGCGCTGTTGCAATAAGTCCTATTACGCGTGTGTTTTTAAACAGATAAAGCACGGAGCGCGTCTGTGCCAGCAGAACAAGCTGGGACACTTCGGGGTGCACGCGGCTGCATTCGCGGGCGCAAAAAAGGCCTTGGAAATCATCCTGAAGGCCGGTAAGACAACGCCTAAATAATAAGAATGTATTTAGTCATATTACGCCTTGCTGAATGTCTCCAAGTGAACCAAAGAATACATTTTGAGCACCGCTTATGATGATGATGATGGTGAAAGAATTATATAATTGAGCAAATGTTTCAAGTTTCATCGTCTTCATTTTATAAAAGAGAAACGAGCTGGCAAATTGCAAAATAAATATCGTTTTAATTTAGGGAAGAACTTTTTTTAGTATAATAGTCGTAAAATGTAGTGACCATAGGATTTTTGGTGGGGGACCAATTTTCCTTTTGAGAGACAAAATCATAAGAGATGGGATATCTTTAGTAGCAGATGTCACTCAATCCCTGATTTCAGTCATTTGTTTTTCTCGTTAGTTTAACCTAATGCTATTACATGTGATTGAATTATCCGCCAACAGGGGAGGAGCTGGGCTACTTGGGTGAAAACCACATAAACTATCTGGACAAATCCAATAGCACGCCTCTGCATCTGGCCGTGCGGGGCGGCAACACAGACACCATTCGATTCTGCATCGCCAAGGGGGCCAAAATTGACCAGAAACAGGTACTAGTTTGACAGCGCCTCCTGGAACTTGGTTGAAAATTCAGCCCCTGAAGCTAGTTTCACTGAGTAACATGACATTCGGTAAGCGTTTCTATCTTGAGTAGAGCCCCAAAAAAAGTCTCAGGAACCGATGCTAGAAAAGATATAGTAAGTCGACCATTTTGGATTGAAATGACCATTTTATGGTCCAAGTTTCAAAGTAATTTGTGCCCCCATCAGCCTCCATCGTCAGTTTCACTCAACAACATGAGATGCGGCAGGCATGTGTATCATGAGTAGACCCACCCACAAAGTCTCAATAAGTAATGACCGAAAAAGACACAGGAAGTCTTCCATTTTGGTTTGAAGTGAGAATTTACAGTCAAATTGTCCAAGAAATGTACACCTCAGAAAGCGCTGTCTGGAGTTTGGGGAAATTCAGCGCCTGATTTCAGTTTTACTAAGCAACAGGAAATTCGGTACGTATGTCTATCATAAGTAGACCCCCAAAAAAAGTCTCCGGAACTCATTGCAGAAAAGGCTCATTTTGGCCATTACCAGAGCTCCTTAAAAGAGAATTCAATTCCTCAAAGCCAGTTTTACTTAAGAAAATAAAATTTGGTGTAAAGCACCCGTTAATAGTTTCGATTTGACCATTTTCCCAGGGTCCTTCAAAGACTGATGCACCCCCTTGATATTTTGTCCAATTGCTTCCTAATTTGAACTATGTAAGATTTGACTTCTCATCATTGCCTGAAGGACCACTCGCCGTACGACATGGTCAGCGACGTCATTACGATTCAGTAATTATAACTAGCAGAGCATTATAATGATGCCCATCTGCTAGTGGTGTTCTTTGCAAGTGGGCTCGTGTCCAGAGAAAGAGAGTGCGCTGCTGTGTTATATTGTTTCAAATGACCTCCAATTACACTGCGGTGCAATCAGTGGCCTCCCCCTGCCAGTCCTGGTTATCTCATTAAAGGCTCGTGTTACATATTTCAGTGTTCTGACAGCAAGTCTCGGAGACGCTTTGCTAAGTGCACCATATATGTATGTGTGTATACTAAGTCCAGTATGTTGGTGCTGCTCTGCCAAACTCAATTACATGAGTGTGTGGGGACGACAAAATGTCGGACCTACCGATTAGATGCAATCGGTTTAATCGACGCATTTGTTTGTTTGGCGCGCAGCATGACAAGTCGACGCCGCTGCACTTGGCGTGTACCCAGGGTGCCCTCGAGGTGGTCAAAATGATGCTGTGCTCTCACGGCCAAGTGGAGGACATCATTAACCTCAAGGATGGCGCTCATCAGACGCCGCTGCACAAGTGGGCACTCTGCACACCTCTGCGCCGTGGCTGCATGCATGCATGGATGGATGGATGGATGAACAAGTCAAGGGAGAGGGTACACGGTGGTACCCTGACTTCTGAGTTTTTTTGTGTAATTAGTAGTACTTGTAAGTCAAGGTACCACTGTACTATCTCGGGATGGATGGATTGATGGATGGATGGGTCAATGCAAGGATGGATGATGGATAGACGTATTAATGGAAGGATGGATCAAAGTGGCATGATGGTTGTACAGAGGGATGTATGATGGATGGAGGTGCATGGATCAAGGCAGTTATGGATGATGGATGGATGGATAATGCATGGATGATCAAGGGGGTACAGATGATTGTGGATGATGGATGGACAGAGGGATTATGTATCAATGGCCAGACAGGTGGATGGATTGATGGAAGGATGGATGGATGGACATGGATGTGTTACGGGAGTGATGGATGGATGGATGATGAATCAAGGAGGAATGCATGAATGAAGGATCAAAAGATGATGGATGGATGGACAAAAGGAGGTTTTGGATGGACAGAAGGATGGATGGATGAATATATATACAGCATATGGATGGATATATAGATTGGATGGATGGATCAAGGGAGGTATAGATGAATGGACAGAGGGATGATGTATCAACAGGCAGACAGATGAATGGATGAACGATGAAAGGATGGATGAATGTACTGTATGTACGGATGGGTAGATGTACAGAAAGGACTGAAGGGTGGACGGATGGATGTAAAAATGGATGCATGGAAGAAGGGCGGTATGGCTCGATAGATAAATGTATACATGGCTGGATGAATGGCTCTTCTTTTTTTGGATGGATGTCTTGATGATCAAATCACCCAACCACTAATAACGGAAACATGTTCACATCCCACCTGCTTGTAAAACAGCGCTGCAGGCACACAATGACAAACTTAGCAAACAAACTCACGTGTATTGTTATATTGTGTCTGGCTTACAATCCCTCTTTCTCCTCGTCCTCTTCTCAGGGCGACAATATTTGACCACGTGGACTTGGCCGACTACCTTATATCTTTGGTAAACATCTCCATACTGTGTATACAATGCGGTCCCTAATAACGTGAATGCCTCCATTTTTACGCTATGATATGGATACATAATGCCGCACCGTGACCTGTGAACAAATTTACGAGCACACTTATTAGCTCGCAGAAAGGGCTCGCAATTACTTGTTGACCATATGTCGCCATCTGCTGTTGCCAGAAAAAAACGGGTTCAAGTTGACCTCTCGTCAAGTCATTATTTAAGCAAACAGCCCGGCAGGAAATAGACGCGTGCGCACCGTTTATCTTAATTAAAAGCGATGTGCCTAAGCGGGGCAAGGTTTATGGCTTTCATGTAGCTTGTTTGGTGTATTTTATGCATGCTATGTATTATTCATGAGTCTATAAAGAGTTGGTGCACCGCCTCTCCTCCATGTGCACCCTGAAAAAACTTGAAATGATCGGAACGCGACAGAATAATAGCCATCCGTCACTAACTACTTAGCTAACGAACCAGTTACAAAAGGCTTTGGTCTGCCCCAGGGTGCGGAGGTCAACGCCGTGGACTGTAAGGGCAACCCGCCCTTGCTACTGGCAACTAGTTGCGGCGCGTGGAGAACCGTGGCACTGCTCCTGTCCAAAGGTAGAACACCATACACACATACTTGTTGCGCGCGATTTGCGTTTCTTATCAGAGTTCTCCAATTTTTTTTTAGGGGCCAATGTAAACCTAAAGGACATGCTTGGCTGCAACTTCCTTCACCAGGCCATCTTGCAACCCAAGGGGCTGAAGAATCTGCCGGAAGATGTTCTGCAGGTAAAGTTTGTCCCTGTGAAGCTGGTAAGCTCTGAATTTGTTATTGGAATTACTCAAAAAAAAAAAAAAAAAAAAGCAAAGAAATAAGAAAACAAACAAACCCCAAAAAATTCCCAATGTGTTTGGATAATCGTTACTTTTTTAAAAAGGACAAAAAAAAAATTGAGCTCGCTGTGTGTTTTTTTTTTTTTTTTTAGGGCTGATATCGATAGCAATTATTTGTGGTCAAGGAGGCTGAAAACTGAAAAAAAATCCTAAGCTTTAAACATTTGTGCGCTCTGATTTGCCTGTCCAGTCCTGGGGGTGTGGCTTACTTAAAGCTCAATTCCTATAGTAAGGACGTCCAGCTCAAGTAGTGTGTGGTCTTCCCGGTCACCATCACGAGATAGATGACTATCACTTATGTAATCGGCGTTCAACTTTAGATAGGATCCATGTTATGCAAGCGCTCGCAATTAGCTTCTGCGCGCTACATCGCTGCCCTGCACATCCACATTTGGACGATTTTTTTTCTTCTTCTCTTCGTCTTTTAGCGTAGCAACGTGAAGGCGTTGCTGAGCTGCGAGGACAACGAGGGCTGTACACCGCTGCACTACGCGTGCCGACTGGGTATCCACGACTCGGTGCGCAACATGCTGGGCCTCTCGGGCCAGCTGGGCTTGGCGTGCAAGTCCAAGGACAAGAAGTCTGCCCTACACTTTGCCGCTCAGTGAGTAGCTTTGGTAAACCCTGAAGGTTAGGAATAAAGCTCCTTTTCCAGCTGTTACTACAGTATTATTTATGCGCCACAGTCTCCTCTTTGCTGCAGCGGCCCGTTTTCTTGGTTCCCACTCTCCGGACTCAGGGCAGCGACGAGCAAATACCATATGGTAGATGTTGCCCTAAGTCTCCTCCCAATTAACATTGGGTTCTTGGGTTTTGAGTGCAAGCCATTTATCAAGAAGTTGGCCCTGCACTATTATACTCCACAGTCTCTTCTTTGCTGCAGTGTCCCATTTTCATGCTGCCCTGAGTCTCTCAAAACGGGCCAATTACCGGATACATAAGTGTTCGGGCTGTTATAAAAAATAAAAATAAAGATTACCTCTGGGTGCTACAACCAGTCTCCACTTCTCTGCAGCAGCCCTTAGTCTCCTCTTAAATAAACGTGGTCTTCTGGACCTTGGGTGCAAGAAGTCTATCATTAGCCAGAGTGTCAAGCATGACAAGCCAAAACCATTTGAGTCAGGGTTAGTAACACTATTACACTCCATAGTGTTCAATTTGCTGCAGCGAGCCTTTATTGTTGCCCTTAGTCTCTTCATGAATAAACTCACCAACAAAGTCTCCTGAGCCTTGCGTGCATCAGTATGGGTTAGGGTCAAGGCACTACTCGACACCACAGGCTCCACTTTGGTGCAACAGCCCTGAGTCTCCTCTATAAACGTGTCTTCTTACCAACCCAGAAGCCCAGAAGGAAAAAGGAAAAGTAAAAAGTTTTCATTGTCCTCCATTGTTGTCATGCCTCGTTCTTCACGATGCATGGTGAATACTGCAGCTCCACTTCCTCGCAATGCTTTTTACTCGATAAACTGTTTGAAATAAAAAAAAGAAAAATGACTCTGTAGGAGCATAAGTGCTAAAATACGACTCTTCAGAGACCCGAGCCTACAGCCAACTGTTTCATCTCCCTAATTGGACAACAGTGATATGAGGACAAAAGAACAATATGAGTGCGTTTAGGCGTTACCTCACCATCCCCTTCGGCTTCGATCTACGTTTCAGGGGTTTTTTTTTTCTGCGCAAAAAGCTTTTTTCACAATGAAATGGCCGTGACATCTCCATTTTGCACTGACCCAGAGGCCTGGAACAGAATTCAATTAGTACGACATATGTGAGAGAGAGAGAGAGAGAGAGAGAGATATATATATATATATATATATATATATATATATATTTTAGTACAGTGTGTAATGAGCAGACATACTCATTCCAGTATGGGGCATGCTTGAAATCTTTAAGCTTTAAAACATGATGTCCCACTATACTCATTGAAACAGGGTTCTCAAAGTGGGGAACCCGGATCCCTGGGGGTCCGCGAACTGTAGCCGAATGACTATTAGTGCCGTACTGATGACTGAAAGGAGTTAAACATCTCAATGAACAGTAGATTCATCTGTCTATCTTACGCTGCCCCCAGGTGGCCAAAGTGGGCATTCAATTGATGCAGTGTGATAAAAAGCTGTTTTAATTCTCTTTAATTATATCTAATCATTTTCTGAAATATGAATTCCCCCGTTTGTTAAACTAACAATATACGTCTTTGGTCTTGCAAAGATTAGAACTTATTTTTCTTAAAAAACACATTCTTTTTCAAAACAAAATATGTTTTTTCGCAGCACACATTGTAGTTTATGTTTAATTGGTGCTCAGATTATGAGGGTGGTCTTCCGAATAATTTCTCTTCTCGACTCACAAAGCTCTGCCTTAAAGGTCCCGAATATGACTTCTTTGACCACAGTGCCCTGTAGGTGTAGCTATTGCTTTGTTTCCCCCTGTAGGTACGGCCGTATCAATACGTGTCACCGACTGCTGGAGACCATCACGGACTCCCGCTTGCTCAACGAAGGCGACGGGCGGGGCCTGACGCCGCTTCACTTGGCGTCAAGAGGGGGGCACACGCAGGTGGTGGGGCTACTGCTGCGTAAAGGGGCTCTTTTTCACAGGTAAACGTCAACACGCCCTTCAAAATCGTCCTCGGCCATTGGTCGTGTAGTGGTTCACATAGCTGACATTGAAGCAGCGGACCTGTTATGGTTGTGCTAGTTTTTCTTCCACTGTAAACTGTTGGGACCACCCTTGTGAGTCTTATGGTATCATGTATTTGTCCGGAGCGATTACAAGGGCTGGACCTGTCTGCATCATGCAGCCTCTGAGGGATACACACAAACTATGGACATTCTGTTGTCGGCCAATTTGAAACTGCTGGATAAAACAGATGAAGATGGGGTAGGAGCTATTACTCCCCCCCGCATTTCAAAAGTTGACTACATTAAAATTACTTCATCTGCTGATTACTTCATCTGCTGTCACGTGACACAACAGAACAGCGCCCTCCACATGGCAGCGAGGATGGGCCACGTGGCGGCGGCCATGCTCATGGTGAACCGAGGGGCGGAGTTCGTGTTGAACAAGAGCGACACGTCATTCCTACACGAAGCGCTGCAGAACGGGAAGCACGCTGTGGTCAACGCCGTCATTGACAGCGAGAGGTACATACAACTTCTTATTTGGTCAAAGATGTGTGGGAAAACCGTGGCTGCTCGAGCTCCGAATCGAAACGCATACCTATCCTTCAGATCGTTGGCCTCAACTACCTAAAACATCTTCTTGCCTTAATGTCAGACTGTCATCTAATATCATTTGAATAAGATTCGTGGAACACAGACAGTGCACACAGTGACAGTGACTACTCGAGCGCGGACTAGAAACATCTACCTATATATATATATATATACATATATATATATATACCTATACCTATATATATATATATATATATATATATATAGGTATAATACATAAATATATTTCCATATTTGGCTTCAAATACACCTATCTACAGATCTTTTATAATCAACTGGGTCTCTTGCGTCGACGTAAGATTGCCATGACTTATTGTTTGAAAAAGATTCGTTGAAAAGAGCGGCTCATCGAGTGCCGAAAATAAACACGCACCTGTAGTTATATTTTATGTATGATTGTCCCGTTAGGTGCGCGGAGGCGTTGACCACGTTTGAAGTCGGTGGATCCCAGCGATGCCCCATCACGGACATGATTGAATACCTGCCAGAGACCTACAAGGTTTGTTTTCTAGTGATTCGCACACATCTACAGTACGCAATGTAACATTCATTTCTGCTACGTAGCACCTGTTGGACTGCAGCGTGAGGGAGTCGGAGGATGATCACAACTGCCCTGCCTACCACGTAATTTATCCGCAATGTTAATCCGATCCAAACGTATCTCCCCTCACAAAGAATCCGATGTCCACGTTCCACAGATTGAATACGATTTCAGGTGGCTGCAAGCTCCCCTCGAAATGCAGAAGAAAGGGGATAAGTCGACCCGGGTTCAGCCGCTAGCCGCGCTCAATGTAAGCAACAGCAAACATTATTATATGATAACGTAGCGTGTCACCGGACAGATGTTCCTCGACTTATTTCTCCTAGGCGATGGTGAAATACAACCGCCTCGGGCTTCTCAACCATCCCATCTGCAAAAAGTACCTGTCCATGAAGTGGTGAGTGTTTCGTCGTACGTTTGTGCATCCTTTTCGCGAGCAATCTTGCCGTCGACCCCGCAGGGTGGCGTACGGGAGCAAGGCGCATATTCTCAACATGTTCATGTACCTGCTGGGCCTGCTGCCGCTGACTCACCTCATTGTGGCCCTGAGGCCCACCATGAACATCACGGAAACGGGCGAGCACAAGATCCCCATGGTCCCCGTATCGTTCGCGGAGGTAAACGTGTAGTCAAGTGGCTGGCTTCCGCCCGAGCGCCGTCTATAACGCGATCTGGTGTAACTCGCCAGTGAGTGAAACAAAGAACAAGAAAAGCAAGCAGAATTTGTGTTAAATGACAGTGTGCTAAATACCTTTTCATAGCCATGTTTCTGTCCTGCTTCGGTTCATTTATGGTGATTGCCACCCGAGCGCCGTACATAACGTAACATCAAAGCAACCGAATGCCCAACCATTTTCTGTAGTTCTGCAAGGTCATACGGATATTTCATTGGATTTTCTTTGCGTGGAGCAGCAAAGTGTGTTCCTGTCCTTCTGTATGGTGATGGTCCTGGTCATGAGCGTCTACTCCATAGTGAAAGAAGTGCTACAGATGATACAACAGGTAAAAAAATGTATTAATCAATAAAAACTCTTCACAGACATGTTTCATTTTGTCATGTGAAAGGGTTGCTTCACGAGGAGCAAAATGTATCATTTTGAATAGATTGGTGCTTGAGCCCTGAAAAGAAAATGCCTACAGTTTTGCTCTTTGACATCAGCTTTCGCAAACATCTGCATCTTGCTTTCAAGCGAGACTGCCACCCCTTCTCGTTTAAAAAAGATTGGTGCTTGACCACTGGATAGAAACCTATAGTTAGGATTCTTGATTTCAGATACCTCAAACATCTCAAGACTGCGCAGACTTTAGGCTTAGTTTAGATTCTGGAGCTAAGCTACCTCAAACATCATTTTGTTCTTTGACTTCAGCTATCTCAGACTGTAGGATCAACAAGCTTTAACACGAGACTATCATCCCTTATGATCTGAAAAGATTGGTGTTAGAGCGCTGAATAGAAACCTACACTTTCCATTCCTGGCCCTAGCTACCTGAAAGAACTCAGCCTGTGTACTTGTAATTTGTCTACCTTGTGTTTCCTATCAGCGTTGGAACTACTTAAAAGATTATTCCAACCAAGCCGACTGGTTCTCGGCCGTCACCTCGCTTCTCTTTATCATCCCACTCATGCTCAATGCGTCGGGCTCGTGGTATTGGCAAGCGGGAGCGATGGCGGTCCTCAACTCCTGGTTCGGATTCCTCCTGTATCTCCAGAGGTACGTGGATCGTGGCTTCCTCTGACCATTTCCTGTTGTCCGACTGGTGGTTGACCGCAAATGATCGCTCCCGCAGGTTCGAGGGGATCGGCATCTATGTGGTGATGTTTGGGGAGATCTGCAGGACGCTCTACCGCATCGTGCTGCTGTTCTTCTTCCTCCTGCTGGCGTTTGCGTTGACGTTCCACGCTCTGCTGCTCAACCAGGTAGAATGAACGATTCAGTGCCTTTTTTTCCTCTCACGAAGCAGGAAATATCTTTTGATAGCCATGTTTTCATACTCATTTAGTTAATTTGATGGCGACTGCTGCCCGAGCCTCGTAAATAAGCCTTGTAATCACGTGATGCATTGTTTTTACATTTTCTTCCTATCCTTCAGAGAGAGTTCGAAAACGTGCCACTGTCCATGATGCAAACATTTGTGATGATGGTGGGCGAACTCAATTACCAGAACAACTTCCTGAACGCGTATCTGAAAGGCGAGCTTCCGTTCAGCGAGTTGACATGCCTCACTTTCGTCTCCTTTGTTCTCATCATGCCCATTGTTCTCGTAAACTTGCTGGTAAGTTTGCCCTCTGGATGCTTTAATTCAATAAGGAAACACTGGGATAATGTGTCCCTTTCCATCTTGCAGATTGGTTTAGCAGTCGGAGACATCGCAGAAGTGCAAAGAAATGCTGCCATGAAAAGAATAGCCATGCAGGTTATCGTTGTGATTTTTTTTTTTTTGATTTTTGTAAAGGAACAAAACTCCGTAGAAGATTTTTCCATTTTACATACGCCGCTGTGCTGCTCAGCCCATACGTGCCTGTTTCTTACGTATATTGCATCAGTCAAAAGGTTCATGAACAGGCTTTCCAACGGCATAAGTAATATTGGAATTAAACATTGTTACCACAGAGAAATAATCTACCCAACATACATCAGGCTGCAATCAGACAACTGATTGTCAGTGCCTGTTGAGCTCCCAAACAAGAGTCCATAGAAGATTTATTACATTTTACATTCCCCAGTGTGCTGCTCATCCATTGAATACAGGCTTGCTACAAATAAGGTACGGTTCAAATTGCAATACACAGGCTTTCTAACGGCGTAATGTATTGGCACGGAGCATTGTTACCACAGAGACATAAGCCACCAAACACACATCGTGCGAGCAACAAGCAGTCCTTAAAAGATTCGACACATTTTATAACCTGGCTACTGCTCATCCTGTGAGTGCATGTTCTTCACAAATGGGACCGCATTTAAAAGGGTCACGAACACGCTTTCTATCGGCATGAGAGTGATTGACAAGAATTATTGTTACAACATATAAATAATGTGTTTCACGCCTGACTGTGAAAGAGCATTTTATGCCATACCAGATTGATCTCCACACCGCCCTGGAAGACAAGCTGCCCTACTGGTTCATCAAAAGAGCAGACAAACCCTCTGTCGTCATCTACCCTAACCGCAAGTGCTCCAAGGTGAACACATTCATATAAACAAATAATCATGCATTCTTGTGATTTATCACACGAATGTCCCTTTCCCAACTGAAGCACTTCCTCCTGCAGATATTTGGAGACAGGATGACGGCCAACGACGAGTGGAAGCGAACGCTGGTGGCTTCGCAAAGCTGCTCCACGCTGGAAGTTGAGCTCAAAAAGCAGAAGTGCAGGTAACAAAAAACTCCATTACCTCACATTACAATCACATGAACGTTATCCTATCACTGCGAATGCACGTAACATCCAAACTGGGCACTTTTTGATGCATTAGTGGCCCTTAGTGGAAAGTGTAGTCATGACACCACTCCAGTAAGTCTCCTTGTATCTATTGCATTATTAATGTTTCGGTAGCATGACCATTATAGAGAATAATGCTTATATATAACACACACATTTCATTCAAGTTGGTGCACCCCCTCGCCACCATCAAAAGAAATTGTGTCATTTAAAAATGTTTCCTTTCCTGCTTCAACATCCCGACATTGTTGCCGCACACCTTCTACATCCACACCCGCCCTTAAAAAAAAAGGATTGACGCTCCAAATTTGCTCTACAGGCTGAAGGAGATGGCCAGCGTGCTGGAGAATCAGCACAACCTCCTCAAGCTCATCATCCAGAAGATGGACATTACCTCCGAGGCGGACGAGTACGACGGTCCGCTCAACGTTCGAGGCGCCACGTGGAAGCGAGTGTGCCTGCCCAAGCGCACCATCAGCAGCACCGGCGTGTCCCGCTGGGTGCCGCTCATGAAGGCCATCGAGTCCAAGCGCAAATGAGGCAGACATATTTCGAAAAGTATAACACTCAGTAGGAACCAAAACTCAATCCATGTTGCCTTATGTTGCTTAGCAGGTTTACAATAGGATGAATTTTTCTCAAGCTGCTGCTGCTGCGCCTGGCCTGTAAAGTCCTTTACACTTTTAAAACAGTCAAAACTGCTGTCCCAGATCGTCCCACGCACTTTCATGTAGGTAATTGGAGTAACACACCACAGCATCCCGGCAGAATTGGCGGACCCCTTAGTCGCCTGCACGTACCCTCCCAAAAACATACAAATATCAAAACAATGATGTTAATAGTGGATAAAACCTAAAATCATATTCAGTCATGCAAGCCTGTAAATGAAACATAAAACCCACCAGACAGAGTTGGCGCTCCCCCCTATGCGCTGCACACATCCTCAAAAAATACAAAAATTGGTATATCAAAACAAAGATTTATAATCAATGAATGTTTCAAGGTGAGTCATGTAAACCTGTAAATGAAAGCCAGTTACCTCTAGAAATAGGTGGTGCACCCCCTCTACCCTGGCACCCGCCCTCAAAGAATCGTATTCAGTTTTGCCACCCTGCAAATAAGCTGACGCACTGGTTGGCGCACCACATCTCTCGTGCAGGCGCACTAAAGCAAATGTTCATAACAAATAACATGTTTCATCAAGCAAGCCTGCAATTTAGACTGAAACACCCTCCAAATTAGTTATATATATTATATTATTATATATATTATATACACACACACACACACACACACACACACACACAGAGACACTACTACTGTAAGTGACTCAGTAAGATGTTGTAATATTAGTCATTTTTTGTAGAGAAAGAATACAGACTATGACTGTGAGTATTGTTACATTGTCTGTCTACATATGTTGCTACACATTTGTTTTCAAAAATCTGTTGCTTTTAAAATCGCGACTATCGATAGTAATGTTAGCATGTCAATGGCGTTATGCGCTGCTTGTTAGCATGAAGCTAGCATGGCTTTTCTAACGTGCAATGGTCTTTGTTTTACGTTTAATTTGACAGTGAACTTTACCCGGGAGTGGCATTAATCATCTTGAATCCTCTTCGTTGATGAACTGTTCAATATTTGTCAAACTGCTGCTGATTGTGAAAACTCGCAATCGGGTCAGTCATATCTCAAGGCACCACCTGTATGTGCTGTGTAATACAACTATGTAACCACCCTTTGTTGTGATCGCTATGATTAAATGTTTAAAACTATTGATGTGTGCGCTGTAGTTGCAGTGTTAGAATTGTTTAAAAAGACCATTATACACCATGAGCCTGCACCTGTCTCGCTCCTTAAAATATTTTGCTGATTTATAAACGCTCATGTCGCCTTTGAGTCGAGGTGTCAAGTGGTATTTATCGCTAGTTTCTCTCTGTGAGATTCATGATTCCCAGGCCAAGGACAGCGGCAACCTTCTCACAGTCCATTTCCGTGTTCGTATGTGTAGTGGATACTGAATAATTTGGTATTGATCCGATATTGAGTATTATAAGTTTGATATCGCAAATACCAATACAGATGTATAATTTTATAAATTAGGGTGGATTATTAATAACTTAAACACAGTAAGAAATTTAGCCAAAGTTTAGCGATGGATAGAAAATACAATAAAAATATTTTTTAAATTTGGGATTGATCCCGTAATGAGGACATATCAGTACTGTCGATACCAATACTGTTTTTTTTTTTTCCATCAGTTTATTTATTACATTCTCCCTTCATTGCATGTATTTTCTGGATTTTTGTTAGCCCAACAAAGTGTGGAACATTTCCACCCAAGTGTTCAAAAATATGTATCTTTTTTTTATTTTTTTAATACAGATTATTTATCATTTCAACCCGGGACAGAATATGTGCAAACTTTAGCGGTAAATCGGGAAAATACTACAAATATGTGAAACTAATATTTTTAGAATTATCTAAATATTTGATTTCAAAATGTAAATATAATCCTCCTTTGTTTCATTTATTATTATTGTTTTGTGAAATACTGCAATTGTACAAAATTATTCCATAAATGTCAAAGAAATATTGAAATACTGTTATGCCTTAACAATTAAGGTGGCTTATTAATGAGTTCAAACTCAGGACATAATTTATGCAAAGTCTTTTGGCAAGTTTGTTTTTATAAATAAAGAAAAAAATGATGACAAAAAATATTGTCAAAGGTTTTCCCAATAAAATGTGCGATGAAGAAATACAAAAATTACATCAAATAAATCAAACTTATTTTTTTGGCTTTGCAAAAACAACCACAAAAAAAAGGTGTAACGTTTAGTAAGAATACAATAAATAAAGCACAGAAAGGTTTAACAACCCCCTTGAGAGCCTTGCTTTTGGCCTGTATTTGAGGAAACCGCAAGAGTCCGCCTGTGAACTGCTATTCCAATGGATGGACACATTGCTTTCCAAGTATCATATTGACGCTTCTTTTCATTTCCCACAGTCTTGCCAAAAACCTTCCATCACCCTCCCGTTTTCCCTCAGGTGTGACTTTCAGGTTGAGAGCGGTTTTGGCACATTTACATCCTGCACGCTTTGCGTGCGTGAGAAACAGAGTGTGCAACGACAAATACGACTTTCTCCGGTCTTCCGCAATAACCCGTGCTCTGCCGTATGGGGCCTCAAAAAGAAACAAGGAGGCAAAAAGAGCGACGTTAGCCCTGGTCATGCCAAAGCGCCAGATGTCATGGGAACGGCAAACAGCTGCTCCGTGTGCGCAACACGATCCCTCTGTGAAACCTCCCACAGGATTAGACGCTTTTGATAAGGTCCTCAAGACATTTCTATCACTGGAAAAAAAAAACAACAACAACACATTGGAGGGGGGAGACACACTCAAACAGGTTTTGTCGCACAGGGTGCACACACAATAGTCTGGATCATTCTCTCAATCTTTTTAAGATATGCACCCCGTTCAAATTCCTGACAGAGTTGGCGCACCCCCTCTCCTGCAAGTACCCCCCAAAAAATATAACAGACCCCAATTACTTATTATGGTCCTGAACTTGGGCACCATGGTCTGGGAATCACTGGCTTAGATCAGTCTTAGTTACCGTTTTTATGCCATGCACCCCCTTCAACATCCCAACAGACAAAGTAACCCATATTTTTCATGCTATGCAACCACTTGCACCCCTAGGGGTGCGCGGATCCATACAGTTTTTTTTCCTTCGGAGAATGTGGCAAAGTCTCCCTAAGTGGAGGCTGAGCGTTGCTGTTGAGTGGTGGGAGGGGAAAGTGTTACCCAGATGTCATCTTTCTTAAATGACAGCCGTCGCGCAGCCCGTGGCCTGTTTTTGCTTTTGCACAGCTCCAACGTGAGGGGGTTCCCACCCCAACTTTCCACAGACGTAGTAAGGGTACATCTGGAGGAGCAGGCGGCCATGTCCGCCGGCCGGGACGAGGGGGACAGGGGAGCGGAGCGAGGGGGCGGGAAAGAGTCGCACAGGGACGCGGCCAATGCCCGCGAGCGGGCCAGGATGAGGGTGCTGGGCAAAGCCTTCTCCAGGCTGAAAACCACCCTGCCCTGGGTGCCCCCCGACACCAAGCTGTCCAAGCTGGACACGCTGCGGCTGGCCTCCAGCTACATCTCGCACCTCAGGAGACTGCTCCAGGACCACCCGCTGGACGACCCCATTGTCAAGACCACCTGTCTGGTATGCTACCTTTAATTCATTTTTAAAAGCAAATTTCAAGATGTACTAAAATCTTTAGGTGTCGTATTGCAACAGTATTGTAATTTATCACATCATAAACAAACATAGTATCCTATTAGAATTGTATTTGTTCGTATCACATCACATAGTAATGTGTGGTATCGTATCAGTTTTCATGGTATCGCATTGTATTACAACGTGTGTAGGTGTTTTATTTTAAGGTACAGTACGGTTGGGCATCGTTTGAATTTGAGCAATTGCAGTCGCGATTCTGGTTCCAAATGATCCTTGATTCAGATTATTTTAGGGAGCTGGGTCAAACAAGTTTGCATGGCTTAAATAAAGGGTGTACAAATTATTAACATCATATGAACATTTGAATCAGGGTTCTTTATAACCAGCATCAATATCAAACTATTAATTTAAAGGTAAGGGAAAGGTGTGTGGAACAAACCCAATTGACTTAATATTCATTAAATAACGTTTCAGCTAAAAGTTAAATATAGCATAATTTGTTTAAAAAATAGGTATTTGAAACTGTTTTATCACGTCAAATGGTTCATATCGGCACGTTTTAACTTGACTTCCTGTTTTAAGCATGTAGCCTTTTATTTTGAAGGGTACGCACCGGAACTCAGCATTTTGGTTCGAAAAGAAACTTCACATGGCACCAGTGAATTTTGAAAACGAAAGTAAATCAACAAAGACAAGAAAAATAGTAATAAATGTAACCAAATACTATAAAACGTTGATTCCTTTACCTTACCCACTGATGAGGCACAAGGTTAAGGCCTCTCCATACGCCCGCATTGCATCACGTGACCGAAGAACTGCCCGCGCACCCGACCAAAATAGTTCATCAATCGTGATTGGTCCGTTTTAGTCACATGCTGTGATGACGTACAAGCGTGCCCATTGGTTCTCCATACCATCTACGTCGCCGCCTTCTCGATCGATTTTGCACCATAATTAAAAGTATCATATAATTAAAAGTATCATCTGGTCATCCAGGTCCATTTGTTCTGTCACGGTCGCCATTGTTGTTGCTTTGTTCCTTGTTACTGAAAAGAAAGTAAAAACGGCTACCGGAAATGGCCCCCCAAAAAATGCAGAGGAAACTCCACCCTTTGGTGTCCTAGCCAATACCAGCCGTAGCGACACCCGCGACTTGGAGGAGAACTGCAGCACACTTTCAAAATAGCGTGCGTGGGTTGCGCTCGACTATAAAGACAAACTACGCGCCAGATAGCCGCAGTGACCTTTAGCCTTTAGTGCTTGTGATACTGTGAGACCACGTTTATGTGAATTTTGTCCCAATTCATTGTGATGTAAAGTTGCTCCGGTGAAGTTTTACCTCAATGTTAAGTTGTTTTTTTCCCCTCCTGTCATCGACTCTTACGTTGGTTTGAAGACAAAAATAAACGCTAAGAACCATCAGGGCAAAAGCGCAACCCACCATTTAACTTGTTAGCTGCCTCGGTGTTAGCATAGACATATTTGATTGTTTCACTCACCCAATTTGACCTGACTGAAGTTCCGCGCGGTGTACGACATCAGACTTCTACACATCGTGAAAGTCTCCTTTGCACAATATAATCTTATTCCAAGTGTTGCACTGAGGTGACTGGTCATTCATTTTAACAAAGTTAAGAGACACTTTCGTTCGCAGCCGCCATTGGGCACAAGCACGTCTGCGTGCGCGTTCTTCTTCGTTGGTTTTCGCCACTTTCTTCTTCGAGGCCGGCGGACTTTGGCATCGAAACAGGGAACCGAAATTTTTGAATTTGAACGATTCTGGGAGAACCGGAACATTAGTCCTGGTTCCAATCGATTCCCAATTCTCCACGCCCAACCCTAAATATTGTGTCATATCGTATCATAATGTATGGTATTGTAATGATGATATTGTAGTGTATAATATCGTATTACAGTATTTCACCATTATATTGGTCATTGTTCGTGTCAATATCAATATCACACATTTTTCTGTGGAACATACCTGTTGGTAGCAGAAATGATTATATTATACTACTGTTATTCTACGATTTTATATAGTACTGCATTGTATCGGTATGGTGTCATAATGTTGATGCATTAAGAAAAGTACAAATGTACTCAAATGTAATTTGTTGTATTACTTTGAGAAAGTGATTAAAATAGTTACACTATTATTACATTTCCAACAGGGTAACTTGTAATTGTAACTACAATTTCCAAAGTAATCTTCGGAGCACTGCTAACGACACACATTTGTTTATGTGTTCGTCCCACCAGACGTGGCCATTTGAGACGTCGGGACACTTGCAGGATGAAGACTCTCGTTCTCAGACCACGACGAGACTTTGCGGAGCAACCGCGTGAACGCAGGCACGGGGTGGACAAAAGGGGGGCCCGTCCCTGGGCCGATGTACGGCCCTGCCGGAGCGTTTCGTGCTGAAATCAGAGACAAAAGACGGATGTCATGTCGAATACCACTTCATATTCCAAAGGGCCCGACTGATTAATCAACTAGCAGATTTAATCGGCTGATATTAGCTTTTTTCAAATCGGCAAAACTCAGCCGTTGCTACATTTTGCCCATTTTTTTTTTCTTCTTTTATTTTTTTATACACAAAGTATTACAGCATAAGACAAAGATAATGATATTCAAACAAACAAACAAGCAAATCAGCAAAGACAAAAACGGCCCGTTGTTATTTTTAACCCTAAGCCTACCAAACAAATGAATAAAGGACAAAGTATTGTAAAACAGTCAAATATTCTGCCCGTAATTCGTATCTTTATAGTCGTAATCGTCGGGCCCTAGTTATCATTACACGAGGTTCGCCGCCGCGACAGCTAACACTTCCTGTTCAGTGGTTATCGTCGCACTATCATCTGTACGTCCTTTCGATGCTCACTGAGCTGAAGTCTTAAGCTGAAGGCTTATTTTGGTCGGAAATAAAAAGTTATTTGCTGCCTGAGGTTTGCCGTCACGACAACTAACACTTCGTGTTCCGTGGTCATCACCTCAGCTATCGTCAAGACATCCTTCCCATGCTCACCGAGTTGAAATCTCGTGAGATTTGGTGAGATTTGATGCCCATTTTGCTGGGGCATACAAACAAAGGGAAGGGTTTTCATCGGCTGGGTGTTGAACTCGCAGCTGTCGGTGAGATTCCCACAAGCGGGAGCAATGCGAGGCGACTCTCCAGGGACTTTTAATGAGCTTCCTTCTCACACTGATGCAAACATGAAGAGCTGACGAGCAAAAGGCTCCAATGTACACTTAAGTGGTGTCATCCATCAGCATAACAAGGTGATGAGAAATATGGATGGATGGAGTGCACCCATTCTCATGGAGCGCTTTCTCCATTTAATACCGACATTGAAACATCATCTGTTACATCACTGACACCTAGTGGGGGACACAAATTAAGTGCAAGCCCTACAAAATGTCAAGCATAAATCCCTTCGCATTAATTGGTCGAGACCAAAATAATGATACAAAAACAAATAAAGAAAATAGTAACAATAATGACAATGATATTAGTAGTATTTTAAAAAGTACAAATGTGAAAACAAATCAATTAATCAAATACAATTCAAATGAAATCAGATACAAGTCGATTCAAATCGAATTCAATGCAAATAAATGCAATTAAAATGTTGTAAGGGTAAAATAAAAACCCGAAATAAAATCAAAGAAAAACAATTACAATTATACGATTTACTATTTGTATTATTTACTCAATTAAAAACAGTGTCAGTACTTACGAATTTTATTTATAGTAAATACTAGCAATAAATATAGGTAAGCATTTTAATCAAAAGATAAGTAAAATCAATACAATTAAACTTAAAAAAGGAATCAAGTATTCAAAATTGGTTCTTTTCCCCAATTATAAATATTATATTAAAATATTAATCATATGAATTACTACTATTGCTACTGCTGTTGCTTCTGCTAGTACTACTACTAATAATTATCACAGTAATGTTCCTTCATACTTTCTAATATAAAAAGATAAAAAAGTCAAATAAAACTGAATAAATATACATTTGTAAAAATCAGCTCCACCAACAGCTATGGCGCAATGACGTTAATGTCCAGCAGGGGGCAGTGTTTATCCATGACTCAACATCACTGAACCTGTTGACATTTTGGGAAAATAGCATCAGTGTGCTTTCCAAAGTCACTTTTGGGAATGTCTGTCACTCATAATGGGAAAATCCCAAAACATTTCAATCAGGTTTCAGGGAGGCGGGTACAGATTAGTCCCTCCCGGGACAATACCTTTCTTTTATTGGATTATTCAAAAAGAAATTCTGGTGGCTACGAGCAGTTTCAGTTCAAAAGCTCTGTAAAAATTAAAATAAGATCAAGTAAAACTACTCATCCAAGATGCCTGATGGACATTGATTATAGTGGGTTAGAGGGTCTCCTCATGAAAAGTTCATCCCTGTGTATTAAGAAAAAACTCACCACTACTGAAGTAAAAGTACTCATCCATTCAAGACACCTGAAAATTCGATAAGAGGAACTTCCGAATAAAACTTAACAAAAGGCAACAACCCAAGCGTTTCCCCAAAAAGTAGATTTTTGTGCGTTTTGCGGAAATGACTCCCTTCTGGCTCCCGATTGGCCCAACTATCCAATTACAGTACCGCCCGCTTTCCTGGCTCCCACCATTTTGATCGTCAAATGATTGATTTGAAAAGATAATAGATCCCTCCTGTCCTCGCCTCAAAGCGGTATGCGCCGTCTTCATGTGGTGACGAAGACATCCTGACAAAGGAGTTGGGTCTTCGCTCTGGGGCGAATAGTCCGGGTTTTCCCGTCCCTGTCATCCACCCACCAATGAGGTTGCTGGAAGGGCTGAGCTGTCAGCGCTGCAGAGGGATTAGCCGCCGCCATTGTTCTCCGGGCCACAATGGCCTTTGTCGGGCGGTCTGGCGGGAACTTGGACCGCAGTGGAACACACCTGTGGATTAAACCATTGCCTGTGGCGCTGTGGGCCGAAAAACATCAAATGTTTTGGGTCGGGAGCTAAAAGCAAAAAATGTGTCGTACAAGTCCTGCCTTTGACGTTTGGCCCCAAAACGGTGGAGTTAAACCACAATGTAATGAAACGGTGGGGGTGGGGTGGAATATGGACAAATGTCATAATTTGGATCTTTTGTGACTGACTAGTGTGGCGCATTTCAGTCTTGACAAGTAGAAGCACTGAGATGTGGACTCACTCATTTATCTTCGCATGCTAAACAGTACACTGCTACGTTAGCTTCTCTATTGGTGAAAGCTGGTTCGACCTGGTATATGGTCTAGACCAGGTCTAGTCAACTTTTGGTAAAAAAAATAATGACTTCGATGTATATCTCTGTGACTGGTGTTGTGCATTACAATCCATCTGAGTGAAGATGGAGACGGGTTCGTTAGCTTCTTACGCTAGCTAGCTGGCCAGTTTGATGGGACGCTCAGCCCGAGGTGGTATTGACCTTTTTTTTTTTTTTTTTTTTGGGTGAACAAAAGGACTTTTAGTCTGTGACTGGTGTGATGCCTTTTGAGTCATTTTGGGTAACGATGCAGACTGCTACATTAGCTTTGCTGCCCGCTGGCTCAGAGCCAAGCACACTTGTAGCTAGTGAACAAAAGGTAGAGCTGTACTTCCATTTTTTATTTTTTTTGCTCCACAAATCCCATTATTGACCTGCTTTTTTTTTTTGTGAACAAAGGACTTCATTTGGCTTTTCTGTGAGTTAAAATGACGACTGCTACATGAGCTTCTCGAACTCGCCGTCAGCTCGTCACTTGTGATCAAATGCGAGAGTTTCTTTTTGCGTCTTCTTGTGTGTTCTCAAAAGGTGCACTGGCTTTAAAAAGCCCAATAAAAAGCCAAACGAAAGCCTAAAATTCAAAAGCCGGTTTGGTCACACCTGTGTTCGGCCCTCCTCCTCCTCCTCCTCCTCCTCCTCCTCCTCCTCGTCGTCGTCCTTCTCCGCCATCGCCAACGTGATCTCCTTCAGGAAGTCACGTTTTACACCAGCAGCGTGAAATCGCTTTGATTTCTATCACGGTCACGGAAAGTTCAAGCCTCTTAAAGTTTGGAAAGCGCGGATTTAGTTTGACAGGACATGTTATTTCTCAAAACTGGACGCAGACAGATTCCATTTGGATATTTCATGCTTTTTTTGGGGGGTTTTTTTCTTCCCCTGATTAGATTGACAGCAACATGAAAAAAAAAAAATAATGTTCCCACTGACATCAATTCTATTTGGAATAATTAGTTCCAGTGTCCAAACTGTCATAAAACATTTATTCACATTACAGACAACGTTTCAAGTAACATTGTAAAATTATTTATTGACATACATAATCATAAAAAACCCCCAAAAAAAACAATTGTAATAAAACAGTCACTTTGACAACAGATGAGTAGGGATAGCGACAGTGCTTCTTTTATGACAAAGTGTTAAAAATGACAAAATAATAATAAAACAGAGCCTTAATATCACTTTTCAACATAACATTAACACAATAATTTACAGGTGTCAAACACAAGGCCCGGTGCCAGATCTGGCCCGCCAAACCATTTTATGGGGCCCGCTAAAGCAAATCATGTACTTCATGTTTCTTGCTAAAATCTGTACTAATACTGAAAATTGGCTTCACTTTTAATAACACTGAGATACTGCAAGCAGTGTTGTCACAAACCTCCTTTTTAAAATACATACATACAGGGTTTTAAGTTACGAGAGTGGCCCGGAACAAATGACGCTTGTAAATCAAGGCAGCACCGTATTTTTTAAAATGATTCCCTTTTAAAAAGGCAATCAAATGCAAAATAATAATAAGAATCAATGTAATGATATACACACATGCTCTCGTTAATCAATCAAATAATGGGACGCATGCATTTCAAAGGCCCAGCACGTGATGATGATGATGGCGAATATGCCGAAACGTCACTGACAGCTCCATCAGCCCAGTTAACGGCACTTGATGGATCACCTGTGCGTGTGAGTGTGATCGTAGATGAATGTGTGTCAGCCAAGATTATGTGAAGGGATGGCGGATCAGATGGCGCGTTAATTACTCCGCCTTCGAATAGGGGGCGGTGGCCTGAGCAGGACGACAGACACGTGAACGCAGCGGCATAATTGAGCCACACCACCTAGTCTGCCTAGTAACAAGTGGCCATTTAAATGTCCTATGTATTGACTTAAAAAAAGAGACATTCATATTTTATTATATTGTTATTATTTTATTGAGTCCTGTGAATTCTGCCGAACAACAAGTGACTAGACTATGCTTGCTTTCAGTGTGTAATTTATGTCATACAAAGTCAAAGCCATTAATCTGCAACCGCAAAAACAGCGACATTTTTTGTCATGTGTTTCTTTACCAAGAAAAATAGCACTCTACAGTATTGTACTTTATTAAAACATAAAGTAGTACTAATTAGATAGAAGGTAGTGCACTTTGTGCATCATGATAATTCAATGGGCATTACCAGGGGGCAGTATGATACATGTAGATTTGATGATGAAACGCAGAAGACGGTCGCAACTCAACTGCAATATTAGTCATTTTTTCGCAGAAGATATAGAATATGCAACGTGCGCGTTGTTGTATTGTCGGTCCGGATGTGTTGCTCCCACTTGTGTTCAAATACATGTTGTTTTCAGATTTATAATTACCACAATATTGACGTTAGTTTCGTCAGCCCTTCTATGCACTGTGTTAGCATTAAGCTAGCGTACTTTTACAAGTCAACATTATTGTTTGGTTTGATGAAATACACAACATGTAATCCTTTTTGTTTTGTTACTATTATGTATTTTACCATGCAAATAATACTAAATAAAAGAGCTGCTAAAAGTAAGTTGTGTTGTTTTTGTGTTTGTTCAAATGCTTTGCAAGCAGCACTTCTGCAGCCAACAAACAGAAGGCCGTACAACCTTTGAACCCAGCCGACCCTTAACCATCCCCCTGCCACCACATCACAAAGTACGCCCCCCCCCCCTTCCACACACACACTTAAGTGGTGGAGGGGGCTTCAAGTTGCCAAGTCCTTCTTCTTCTTCTCGTGTGCGTCACATCAAAGCTTGGTGTGGGGTGCAGCGGAGAGGAGGAGCTGACCCCCTGGGAGGGGTGCGCCAGGAGGACCCCGCCGTTTGCCCGCTCGGCAGTGTGGAAAGAGACTATCAGGCAGCGCCAAGGACGGCCCCGGGTGAGGTCCTGAGTGATGGGGGGTTCCTGATGGAGCCTTTAAATCCACAGCGGTTCCTCAAGGCCATGCGTGACAACAGCAGCTTGTTTGTGTACTCTCAACACACACACACACACACACACACACACACAAGCAGATACTTTTTTTTCCATCATCTTGCTCCCACTGTGTGTTTGGACCCTGACACTGATTTATTTGAGCAACTTAATGGACACAGAAGGGAGCAAAAAAGTAATCTGCAACCATTTTAATTCAATTCCATCCTTTTATTTATTGTTGTGCATCTTTAGTTTTATTTTATTCGCACATGACATAACTACATATTCATTTTAGTTCATTTTATCAAGCTTGATAATGTTTGTCATCTTTTGCATGCGGCATATAGAGTACTGATTCTATGCAAAAATAATGCATTGGTGTCAAATTACTCTTCAGAATAATCATTATAATTTAGGTATTTTATTGTGTTCTGCTGCTTCCCGGGTAGTGCAGTGACCGAGGCTCACAAATTCTGCCTAGCAACAAGTGACCTTGCTTGTGTGTGAAGGCACTGGGAAAATTGTCATTGTTTTCAGTTCACATTTTATATGTAACACAGAGGACTGATTCAATGACAAATTCTGCCTAGCAACAAATGATTACAGAAACATAATGCGATTGGGAATACAAATCTGACAACATATTTTACTTGATTAAAAAGCAAGTCATTTGTAAAGTTAAAACATTGATTTCATTCACACTATTTCAATTGTAAATTCACAATTTAGCTTTTTTCAAAGTGTATTTCTGTTTTTAAAAAAATTAGCGTAATATGACAAATATATTCTTTTTCTGACACCTGACGCTCGTTCGAGCTCCTTCTCGCAGTCGTCTTCTTTTTCTTCTTCTTCATTTTTATGAAGTCGTCTGTGTCTCTGGAGTGCCACAAAAACACATTCATGGATTTTTCTCCCATCCCCGATCGCTTTACAAGGTGACAAATCTGGCCAGGGCCACCGAGCCCAGCTGGCGTCGCCGTAAACGGGCCTCCGCGGCGTTATCTCCGAGGGCGAGGGCGTTTAAATCGCTATGCGTTTTTCCCACATGGTCCACTTTAATGACCGTGTGGGAAGCAGGAAGTCAGGAGGACACACTTCATTCAGACAGTGAAAAGAGATTGATTTCATTTTATTGTGAATTTTTTAAAATTATATGACTATTTTAGACATCAATTTTAATATTTATTATAAAACACGACAAATGTGATCAAAACAGTAACAAAATAATACAAATTGAAAGCAAATCTTAAGAGAAGAAGAGCAAAATGCTACCAAATTAATGAATTCAAATTATTTTTCTCACAAAATTCCACATTTTGTTCCCAACATTTTCAGGCTAAATAATAATATTTTTTTTCTTCTTTCTAGTCGGCACTCGAGCGGCAGCATTTCGGAGAGGATCGAGCTCAGACAGAGGGCACATTTACAGTATTTCTTCCCAAATTTGATATGTTTGTTGTGGAAATAAACACGCATAACACGGTGCCTGTGAGATTGAGGGATGAACTCATTTATGCAACATGCACTTTATATATCGTCGCAAGTGACATCTTATCTCATATGTAAGGGCAGCCGTCACCCCAGAAGCAAGCAGCAATCACCCTTGAGGCAGTTGATAAAAACATTTTTCGTACTTGCCATAAGTGATTTATCACGACCTCGTCTAACTGAGCCAAAGTTAAGAATGAGTCCTTTCTCCAATACGTTTAAAAGTTAAATTTGTCACAATTGATTGAAAAAAAAAATCTGCAAAATGTACTTCTGTTGGGCTGTTGAAGTTGACGTCTTATAAACATTTGGATGAAAGTGGGAGCATTTTACTCGCTGTGTTTATAGTCTGCGATTGGCTTAATGGGGAGAAGGCTCCTTTGATGGTGCTCCAACAATGCTCTTTTGGCAGCATCAAGTGAGGCCCCCTCTGTATTGGAATAAAACCTCGACCTCACGAGACCTCATTTCAGCCAGCATCAAAGCATTAACACTGCATTTTTTGCCCTTCCTCTGGCTTTTTGTGACACTTCTTCTGAAAGGACAACGATGTCAGGATCTTCGGCGATGATTGTCAGTCCTGTTGGTCCTCACTCCCGCGGGCGTGATAGGCCTCTCCGCTGTTTTTTTTTTTGCAAAGCAAAGAACTTTGATTTGGATAGATTTTGTAAATGGTTACAAGAAGAAGGACACAGTGAGGTTGCTAACTGCTACGAGGCCAAATGGCTAGCCGTCATTATGCTTTTCACTCGTGATCAATACAAAGGTATTAAAATGCTGCATGTAAAACATTATTAAAAACACAAAAAAAAATCCATAGTAATTAAAAACATTTTATAATCTATCAAAAATATTGCAAAATAAAATACTGCTGCTCGTGTGCCGACGAGAACTAGCGGTTGAGATCTAATTCAAAAAAAAATAATTGTTTGGGTAAAGAATTTTTGAAAAAAAACAAAACAGAAGGAATTGGCATTACATGAGTAAAAACAACTAGGAAAACAAAATAGTGTATTTTTTTCCATTAATTATTGTCGCAGAGTTTTTGTCCGATTTTTTGTTTTAGATTTACTGGTTGTCCTTTTCCTTCCGCAGCCACTTGCGTCGTCTTTGTGGTGCTGTCATCTATCTCTGATGGTGAGGCGGCCATCGTGAGACAAATTGAATCTGATAGGAGACTGAGGGCGGCGGCAAAAAAACAAACGCAGCTCTGCAACACAGCGGATTCTGTCGGGTACACTCCTGCAGGATCAATCCCGGATGAGTTTTACTTCATCCAGAAAGGGAGGCGAGCGTTGATAAATGATGCGGGCGCACCCCTGGGGGCCTCTCCTGTTTAAGGAGCGGCGAGGCGATTTATGAGCGGGCCCTCGCAGGCTTCAGAGTGATTAATGGCCGCCGTCCTCCGTGGCTGTTTGGATAGGCAGATAACATCAAAGGGGCCTGCTGCTCGTGTTAAGAAAATACTGCATTGTGGGTCAGTGCAAATGAAGCCGAGAGGGGATCGGGGGTGTTTTTAATGGCGCGCACCCCTAACACTCGAGATACGCGGAGGTCACGGATGACACATGCAAATGAGTGATGAGCTGTTAGCATTAGGCCACGTTTATGAATGGAGGCTCGAATACGAGCAGCCGTCACACAAATTTGTACCTAATGAGCAGTTTAGAGATATGTACGCCCACCTGTGCCATTGATCACTCACTTCGTGCTTCGGGGCACTCACTTTGATGTTCTCCCTTCAAATGACCTGCTTGTCAACAAGTTTGATCTTTTGAAGTCTGAAATCTGAAACGCCAAGTAGCCAAGCTGCACTGAACGCATCGGTCGGAATAAGACCGGGCTAGCAAACAACAACAATGGCGGAGAATGAGGGTGTCCTCAATTTACTTGTGACTAATGAATAGAATCGAATTGTATTGTCACTGTCACAGGAACAATGGAAAAAAAAGAGGAGAATAAGGGTTGTTGAAGCAAAGTGGAGACTGTGGAGCAACAGGGTAAAGCTAACTTTAGCATGCACGTTTATATTTGGGTCTTGGAGTCATGTAACCTCAAATACTCTGGTGATGAGGCTGAGGGCGACGAAACAACAAGCCACTGCAGCAAAGTGGAGACTATGGAGTCTGATACTACCGCAAAAACCAAGCAGTATTGAACGCCTCAGTCACACAGAGACACACTAACAAACAAAAACCATGGCGAACCATGCAGTTCTTGCTTTTACTACTGGCTAATGGTAAAATTATTATACTTTTTTAGGAAAATAGGGGCTGTTGCAGCAAAGTCAAGATGGTGGCGTACACTACTGCAGCAACAAGTCATAGCTAATTTTTTCACTCATATTTATTTTTGTCACTTCAAATCATACCCTCAAATGTTGCGGTTATGAGGGCGACGAGACAAGCCGCTGTAACAAAATTGAGACTGTGGAGTCCACTACTACAACAGAAACCGCGTTGCATTCAGTTTCCTCATCGCAGCAACATTTAAAGATGCACGACTGGTAACAGCAAATCCTGTTGCCGCAGCATTGTGCTCCACAGTCTCTGCTCTGCAACAGCGGCCCTTAGTCTCCTTTCAGACAAAAGTTGTCGTCTTACCCACAGTCACATCGAAATACCAGAGAAGTCACAGGGAGAGCATGATAGCGGTGACACGCACCAGAGACGCGCAGCCCACAATGACATTTCTATGGCCGAGCATGACTAATCGTCCTGTGAAAAGAGGCAAATTGCGGCCGACTCATCTGACTCGCCGCATCCCCTTTCCCGCCGCCTTCTCCAGTTTCCTGCCATGTAGGTGCCCTATCGCCAATGCCCCCCCCCCCCGGCCCCTGCCCCACTCACATCTCTCAATAGAAGACTGAGATTTCACATGGCTGCCGAACAGGTGTCCCCTCTGTCCTGTCGCCGCTTGCGGGGGTCTGCCCGTCGGAAGCATGGGAAAGGGCAGACGCAGCCCACGCGGGTTCTACCCCAGCGGCCAGGTAACAGTGAGCCTTTCAAGGAGGTTTGCCCTTCTCACCGCTCCAAAGGATTTTGATGTGCAAATGTGACTACAAGAAGACGACGCTTGTTTATTCTGCTCGTGCAGTGAGCATGAGCTCCACCAGAGGGTGCTGTGTTGAAAAAAAGACTTCTGGATTGGTTCCGTTTCCCGTCTTGTGCTGCTTTTGGACTTCTTAATGTGGTGTCCCCTTGTTGTTTTCCTGCTATGTGGGGCAAATTGTGCTCCACTAATACATGTCAGATACATTTGTTCTATAAAATAAATTCATGAAAAAAACAAAACAGGAAGTTGTATTATACAAGATTATTTTTTAAAATAATCCATCCATCCATTTTCTTTTCCCGCTTATCGTCACTAGGGTTGCGGGCTGGTGGAGCCTATCCCAGCTATCTTCGGGCGGGAGGCGGGGTATACCTCGAACCGGTCGCCAGCCAATCGCAGGGCACATAGAAACAAACAACCATACGCACTCACATTCACACTTATGGGCAATTTAGAGTCTTCAATCAACCTACCATGCATGCTTTTGGGATGTGGGAGGAAACCGGAGTGTCCGGAGAAAACCCACCCAGGTACGGGGAGAACATACAAACTCCACACAGGCGGGGCCGGGATTTGAACCCGGTCCTCAGAACTGTGAGGCGGAGGTGCTAAACAGTCGTGCACCGTGCCACCTTTTAAAATAATATAAAAATTAAATGTATGGAATTACAAGATCATGACTATCCATGCTAACTGTTGACATGTCAATGGTGTTTTCCATTATATGTTAGCATTAAGCTAGTAGGGGTGTTTTTACCGCAAAGTTTGTTTTAAGTGCAAAACATGTAATTCTCTTTGACAGTAAACTTCAAATGGGAGTGGCGACTTGTAAGTCGAGCCACTCGTATCTCAAGGCACCACTGTATTTTTATCTTCTATTTGCTGGCCTCTATTTGTTGGGGCGCAAATGAAAAGCGCATATATGCTGCTGGTGACAGCTTAATGGCACGTCCTAATTTATGCCCGCCCTTTCATCCATCCTTTAAGTCAGAGCGCTGAAGAAGAACAACACGGAGGATGTTAGTGGGCCGGGGCCGTTAAAGCTGTCCTCACCTTTCCGCCTGACCCCGGCCGGCTCGCCGGAGACGCTTCCTTTCCTCGGCCTCGGCTGATTTACGACACGTTGAGAGAGGGATGAGGATTATTGATCCTGGGAATCAGCGGCCGGGAAGGGATGATGAACACAGAGAGGGGAGGCGAGGGAGGCCATTAGGGCTGTGGGAGTGGAGAGCGAGGAGCTTGAGGGCCTCTAATAGGATCAACTCCTCCATTAGCCCAGGGGAGCTAGCTGATGCTATCCATCCCTGCCCGCCTCACCGCCACACCTCTCCCCGTCCTCGAGCGTGGCACACCTTCAGTCACGTGGCACGCAAACCAGAAAGTCACGGTTAAGACACTCGCAATGCAACTTGATTACTTTCCACTGACAGGAACTGCTACAATGCAACACATTTTTGAGAAACCAAACAAATACATTCATGAAAAAAATCACAGGTGCTAGTAATTTAACAATACTACAATAAAAATGTAAAAAAAGTAAAAACGACATATTTAAAAAAAACTTACTTTCCAATTTTTCTAATGATTTTTTATTTAAAAAAAAAAGAACATCATTCAATTCAATTATTCAATTTAAAAAAGAAATAAAAGTGACAGGCACTAGTCATATGTAATGCATTACACTGCAGAGGCCGTGGGAGTCGAGGCGGTAGTTCATTTTTTGCAGGGGTTTACATCACTGCCGTATCGTCCGTGTTTACAGTCCAAACCCGGGCATTTAAGGAAAACGCCGCCACACATAAACATCATCTCCCTGTTATCCCAAAGGTGGTTGACGCTGCTCATAAAACGTCAAGCCGTGCCATCGTAATGTAATCAGCGTGTCATTTGCTGTGTTTACTCATAGCCTGTGATTGCACCGGATGACTCATACAAAGAAAAAGAGCAAGAGTCATCAGTGGGATATTTTGTTTTAAAAGTGAACCTTGTTGTAAGCCTATTGTTTGGCCGGACACCTTAAGTGGATAACCATATGGCGTCGCCGCAGAGTAGACGTGTCTCGTCGAGCCCCCTTGACCTGGGAATCGTGTGGGAGGCGAATGGAAGAAGGGGTACAAATCAAGGACTTGAACTACCCCAGCAGACACTAAATAAGCCTCGGCGTGTGTTTTGCAGTCTGTTTCATGAACCTTACAGCTTCCCATACCAGGAATGTGCAGTCAGGGGAGGCAGGGGATGTTAGAGCCTCACCTGCGTCATGAAGAGTAAAAGAAATAAGGACTGAGTAAAATTCTTTTAACACATTCACTGCCATTGACTGCTTTAGAAGTCAAATATACATGTTAACTGGGAGGGCTGCCACTGAATGAGTTAAATCCTTATTCTCGGTGAATCCAATAATGATTTCATCGTCAAAATTGATGAATTTCCATGCTGCCTTGAGATATGAGCTGTCATTCGGCTGATTCTTTGCTGTGACTCGCGAGCGCAAGCTTGAGATACGAGCGCTGTATGGGGAACTCAATTCAACTCACTTCACAAATAAAAATGTAGACAATAAAATGACAAGAATTAGAAATGTAGATTTATTTAAATGTATTGTGTCTATTTAAATATTAATTGTTTAAACAAAAATAAAAATAAAAATAAATTTGGGGAAAAAACGACAGGAACTGTCAGGCAATTGGGCTTTGGTTGCAAAAGTGTAAGGCAGGAGTGCAGGATTTACTCAAAAGGATTTATCAGAAGAAAAACAAACCCCTCAAAAATCATTATCCAAAGTAACAAAGAATAAACCCAGAAACACAACAATCACCACCAAAGATCATGGGAAAACATGACAACTAAGTCTACATAGTAAGTGACAGCAACAACAACCTGACACAAACCAGTGAACTAAATACTACCAAATTGACGAGACAACGAGCTACACGTGGACAAGACATGAGCGGCTGGAGGGAGCCGATTGGTCGACACAACGAACACATCTGACGAGAGCAGGTGGAAATGAAAACCTAATGAATTGACAAGACATGAACACAAAACATGAAAAAACTAAACATAACGTGAAATGAAATTAAATCTACTCAAAGCAGTGCAAAAATTCAACAAAAACACAGATCATGACAGGAATTGCTAACAAAGAAGATGCATTCAACCGTATTGATTATTGTTATTATTTCCTGAAAAAATATGTTTTGTATGAAATACATTTTAAAAAATGGAAAGAATGCCTGGAACTAATAATACATACAATTTGTGTTAAATAATAAAAAAATGACATGATCTAGTAAAATACAAGTTGCAACTTCTCCTCTGAGCAAGAATGAAAGCTTTGCAAGAGCGCCATCGCTGCTCTCAATCAGAGTCAGATGTCGAGTCCCGCCGGACCCAAACCACATCAGCTGTCGCCCGTCTCGTTTCCTCTCTCCAATTATGTCTCAAACAGGGGACAAACCAAAAAGCAACCATCAAAATTCCTGCGAGCCCGGGCCCACGAGCCAAACCGGATCTGTTTTTATAACCGGGGGAAACCCCTTTTTTCTGCTTGTGACAGCGGACTGCAGCTAGCACGCTAGTTTGACGAGCACTGGCAGGGGTGAGACCGGGGGAGTGTTATTATGGTTTAATGAAATAAAGCCACCAGCTTGTCAAACAACTGATGTCTCCGCCGCCCCGGGAACGTTGTTGTCTGAACAGCCCAAATCGGACTTGCGGTCCCGTAGAATCGTTGGCGAATTAGCGGAGCACAAGGCAGCGGAAGCAAACAAACATTCCTGCGTGGGTCTAACAGGTCAGGCATTTACATATTTGGATGTGCGTCAGTAAAAAGCTGCTAGATGGGACTTGTTTTGCATTACAGAGGTGGATAATTATAATATTGTTCAAAAATGTACATGGTTATTGTTGCTTTGACCAATAATGCCAAAATCCTTCAAAAATGTCAACCAATAATTTCAAAATATTTAGGAAAAAAGTCTCGACCGACAATTTAAAAAATCATCAGTACTTTGGCCTGAACCTTTGGATCGAGAGTTGTAAAATGATTTTTAGAAAATTTACCGATAATCCCCAAAAATTGAAAATCCCCGCATCTATAAACAATCTTGACGGAAAATTGAAAAAAACAATAGAACTCTAACCTAAACCTTTCTATTGATAGTTGGAAAATTATTTTTGAAATATTGACAGACAACGAAATAAAAATCACGAAACCTGTCACTTTGACGAACATTCCCAAAATCTTTAAAAAAATTCTCAACAGACAACTTAAAAATCTTGACGAACATTTCCATAATCTTTAAAAATCTGGACCAACAATTAAAAAAAAAGCATCAGAACTCTGGCCTCAACTTCTGCCCAAAAATCAATTCAGAAATCAATAAAGAAAATATCAATAAGAATTTCTCAAAATTCTCAATCGACAACTTCTGAAAGCTTGACCAATAAATCCCAAATCTTTTAAAATCTGGACCAACAGTCAATATATATATATATATATATATATATAATATATAAAAATTGGACTAAGGCCTGAACAGACAAAAATCAAGAGGGTAGTCAGTTCATGAGAAAAATCACAAAATCTTTCAAATATCTTGCCCGGCAAATAAAAAAATTAACGGAACTCTCGCCTAAACCTCACCAGCGACAATTCCAAAATCTTTCCAAATCTGGACTGACAATTAAAAAAAATCAGCAGGGCTCTGGCCCGAAACAGCGATCCAAAAATGGAAAAAGGTTTCTCGCCTCAATCTTTAACAAAATCTCGACTGACAAGTCAAATCATCATCAGGACTCTCGCCTCCAAACAACAAGCCCCCCCAAAAAAGATGATTCTTGCCTCACCTAATAATCACAAAATCTTTTAAAAATCTTGACTGACAATTCCAAAATCAACAGACTTCTTTGTCTCGATCAGGTATTATGGAACAAAACCATGAAGTTGAAACCTAAAACAGATGTACAAAGCTTGCCAATTGCCAGCTAAGCTAATATATCAGTCTACATCTTCACTGGACCCAAGTTCTATCAAGCCAACAACTCCTAACCCTAAAACAGCAAGTATAAACCCACCAAAACAAGAAAACGCCAAAGCACACATTCAGCGTTAATCTTCTTGATGCTGGCTGAACTGATTGATTTGCTTGACGATGGCTCGAAGGCGTGTTTGCGTGTGACTCACGAATCAGTTCCAGCAGGACTCCTCCAATGGGATCCGCGGGCCCTCGCCTGATTAGAGTCAACTGTAGCTACTTCATGCCTCCAAGTCTTGCATATGAATCGAATGAGAAGGAGGTGGTGGCTGAAGGGCTACTGTTTCTTTACACTACAAAAGAGTGAGATAGCAAAATTAGAATTTTGAATTAGAAAAAAAAGACTGTTTTTTACTGGCTCTGCTATCAAAATAGAATCAGCAGGAATCTCACCTCACCCTAAATCCCCAAATCCTTCAAAAATCTTCAACCATCCCAAGATATTTCAAAATCTTAACTGACAATTCAAAAACAACATCCCTCTCCCTTCAAAATTACCATATCATTTAAACATTTTTGAACAATCTCTAAAGCTTTAAAAAAAAAAAAACATTTGAGTCCCCAAATTCTTCAGTCTCAATCAACAATTACATACACGACAGATAATCCCCAATGCTTTGAATTTTTTTCTAAAAAACCTTTGTGACCGAAAATTGGAAACAGGTTCCAAAAAATTTGACTGAATACTGTAAACTCGTTCCAAAATCTCGATCGACAACCTAAAAATCTCAAACAACAATCACAAAATCAACCATCACCCTTAAATCCCTTAACATATCAAGTAGCTTGACCAACAATCCCAAAGTCTCAATTGACAGTCAGAAAAGTCTCGGCTGACAAGTGATAGATGCTTAAAAAAGGAGAATTGGAAAAATCCTTCAAAACTCTACCAAAACCCCCAAACTCCTGAAAAAATCTCAATCATAAATATAACAACACTTTCACCTCACCGTAATATTGAAAAATAAAAATTGACCAATCAACATTCTTTAAAGAATCTTGACCAACAATTGGAAAATCTTTCAAAAATCTCAACCAACAAACCGGTCAAAATCGGTCAACAATCCCCTTTTTTTCAAAATATAAAAAAAAATCTTCCAAAGTTGTGAATGATAATTGGAAAAATGTATAAGAAACCTGACCAACAATTGGAAAATCGTTCCAAAATCTAAAAATATTTTAGAAATCACAAGGACCCTCGCCCAAAAATGTCAAGAATCTCGACCAACAATCCGAACAATCAGAAAAGTTGGAATCCGCGATCAAAAAGTCAAAAATCTTGACCAGAAATCCACAAATCTTTCTAAAGCCAACACGATTCTCGCTTCACCCAAAAATCCCCAAACCTTTCAAAATCTCGACCAACAATCAGAGCAACCCTTCAAAAACCTTGATGGATCATCTGAAAATCTTTCAAACATTTCAATTAACTTAATTAAATTCAAATCTTTGAAAAATCAATGGAACGCGGCAATTTTGTTTGAATTCCAAACTGAAATAAACGAATAATGTAACAACTTCAGCGGTTGCATTGTCGCGTGAAAATCAGTTTGAGTTGGGTTTGTCCCTGCATCGAAAAACAAAGAGCGCCCACATCGCGTGTGCTTTTGTCCACTGCCCGCGATCCGAGCTGACAGAAAGGAATAAAACAATGAGAAACACATCGCGTGGGCTCCGACTGTTATTAATAGATACTGCTTCGCCACGGAGCCGTGACATTCCTGCACAATAAATGACGCTTAACAGCCATTAAGCCAAACAAGGCCGCTGCCTCCTCCTTCTCCGGCGGTGTTTTGTGGCCGGAAAAGCAACCAGATCCCTTTGACATCCCAGAAATCATGCAAAACATACTTATTGATCACTCATACAATAACACAAGGCTGCTGGTTTGACTTTTTCTTTCAACGGCTTGATCATTGTTTTATGATGTTTTGATGATCCTCGTATCATATTCTATATTTTCTCCCTCAATTATGTTCCAGTCCTGTACTTCCCCTCACATCCTGTATGAAAATGGTTAAAATCCCAAGGGTAACGGTAATGTGGGGAATGAACCCCTTCCACTTTGAGTCGCCTGCTTTGAGTCAGCTAAAACATTCCAGACTTCAAACGGGCAGCGTTTGCCGTTTTGGGTGCGTCCGCCGCCTTTGTACGGCCCTGCAGTTCGAGGACTTGCTGATTTGGATTCATTAACTTTTGGAGTTGCTCAACCCCGCAAATCACCTCACACCAATTAGCCAATTAGTCTCAAAGCAGGGTTGGCTAAACTGTGGCGCTAACGATAGTGAAAAAAAAACAAAAAAACATTGGTAAGCGCTAACAATATTGATTGACTTGGGGAATTTCTTTCAAGAAAATTCTAGCTTTCACCAGACAAATTCACAAAAAATACTACTTTTTTGAAGACTTTCACAAACGAACAACCTCCTGCGTTTTTCAACCCCCCCCCCAAAATACTTTTGCTAAAACAACTACTACTGTGAGTGACTCAGTAAGATGCTGTAATACTCAGCATTTTTCGGAGAGGATGAAGAATATATTCCTGTGAGTATGGTTATATTATCCGTCTACATGCGTTGCTCCACTGTTTGTGCTCAAATATCCATTGCTTCTAAAACCACTTGCTTTCCAAGGGCAAAGCTACGTTGGTTGTTTTCAATAGACGAAGTGTAGTTCTCTTTGTTTGATGTTTAGTTTGACAGTAAACTTCAACTGGGGGTGGCATTGAACAGCTCGTAGCCTCTTTTTGGATGAACTGTTCACTATTTGGCAAAGTGCTGCTTATTCTGAAGTGAGTTGAGTTCACTGCCACCATACAGTATTCTAAAATAATTTTTTTTAAAAATACAACCTTTTCCCTCTTTAAAAAGATAGGTTTTTTTTCAACAAAACAATATGATGAAATGCTTTCTCTCAAAACAAATTCAACTTCACAACCCATCCCAAGTCTATTTCAGGAGCAGCAGCACGGGCCTATTAGACAGCCGTATGTGATTTTGCAGTGGTGTCCTTGGAGTGCTTGAAAACGTCTCGCACCATTAATTCCAAATCGTCTTCATCTGCTTGCCGTCTGGGATCTTTTTTTTGTTAAATAAAAATGTTAGCGTTTTGAGTTTTTTAATATCGCTCACTGCTGTTAAACATTTACAGGAACCCGTCAGCTTGGTGTCGTACACAGCTGTTTTGTTTTACAGCAAAAAAACAAAAAACAAAACAATTGACCACCTGCTAGAATATAATTTTACACGCTAAAATATGATTTTACATCATATTTTAATGATCAGAATTGTGTTTACCAAAACAAGCACATGGAATGTGTAAAACATCTTTATACAGTGGCTCCCTTTGCGAAGCTCTGCATGTATGCGACATAAACACGATGGCACATAAACTACACTTCTGTCCGGGTGACGCGCTTTAGCGATACATCACCGAAGCGCCACAAAATGAAGACAAAGCGGGATGGAAAAAGCAGAAAAAGGGCGAGGGAAGCCAATCTTTCCGAGGTTGTGTTTGGTCGCTCGAGTGTCGGCCGAGCGCGTCCAACATATACGCAGGACAAAAATGTTCATATTTAACCTGCGATCCATCACTGTCAGCTGTGGTGCGCTGCAGAAAAGGAAATAATTAGACAGAAAAATGACCGCAGACGCCAACCGCAGAAGGTTAGTGTGATGGTAACCATAGAGCAGGAAGTGGAGTTTATTGTGCCGTAGAAAAACTGTCTGGCTACTCACTACAGTGAATTAAATAAGAACCTCACGCACAACATTAACTTTACCGCGCAGATGCTAACGTAGCATAGCGAAGTGTAGGGAGCGGCTAGCATGTCTGCTTCACGGTTGAGGGGTTCTGGGTCTGAATCTTAGTTTGCTGTGTGGAGTTACTCTGCACATTAGAATCACAAAACTTGGAGATACATGCTAATTATATTGTAGCTGTAACAAATATACATGCACATGTATAAAACACACATACATACTGTATATACATATTTTATACATTTAAACACCCAAATAAGTACACCTACTGTGTACAATAAAATAATATCTTTCAAGTTTTAAGGACTACTATCAATGTATGAGAGGACAACTACATTTACCTTATGCCAATATATTTGCATTGAAGTTGCAGTAGTCAAATATTTTCCAATAATGAATGTTCACAAACAAAGAATACATATTTAGTAAAATAAATAAATAAATAAAGTTTTTAAAAATAAGTTCTACTTATTTTAAAATAAAAAAAAAAGTAATTTAAGAATAATAAAAAAGGTTTTCTGAAAAAAATAAGTATTTTGGGGCTGTTGAAGTGGGGGTGCGTGGCTGTGATTTTCTTGTGTGATTTGGTTGGCACAAATGGCACCGTCCCCCCCTGGATGAGGTCACATCTGGGTCTCAAAATGCGAGGCTGGCTTGATATCACCATCGGTAAAATAGTTCATTTAAGCTCGGGTTACGCCAGCTTCTTTTTCCCTGAGAATTTGCTGCACCGAGCGAATAAATCACGCAGGCCTTGATGAAGTACCTGACAATAGTGTTAGCGCTGCGCTCACCGTTTTTATAGCAACACGGCGGACGTGGGCAATTAGGGCTCGGGGTGCGTAATTTACAGTACGGCGTGCAGGTGGGCTGCGAGACCACCTGAGTGACAAACGAGGGCCAAATAAAGCAACACAATCAAGTTCTGTTTCCTCATTTGGGTTTTCTTGTGTGACTTATAGTGTTGGCTTAGTCCTGCTCGCCGAATGAATGATCACGTTTTATAACTTGTTGATCTTTTTGCTCTCCCTCTACCTATTATTTATGAAATAGGCCTTTTCATTTTACTGCCGTCTTCCCGTCTCTCTGGTATTATGTCATCAGAGTCAAAAAGGCACGGCTGAAGGGGGTGTGGGGGGGTGGGAGGCCGCTTGACGATAGACACGCACGGTGTGAATGGGAGCCGGAAATGGAGCTGTGACATTTACTGCGCTTACTGCTGTAACCTACGTACGTGCGTAATTTAAGTAAAACACTTAAATCCTCATTAATTAGGCTTAAAAAATGTGCCTTTGCCTTTCACACAGAATGCAGCAAAGGTACAACTGTGTGTGATTTCACATAGTGATACAGCATTGAGTCACCATTGGTTTTTACACAAAGCCCAAAAAAGGTGCTTTCACACAGCGGCACAACGTCCAGCAATCAGATGATTGCATTTCACACAACAACACAACATTATGCCACCCTTTTTTTTTTTTTTTACACACAAAACACAACCATGTGAAAAACTTTGCAGCCCTGTCCCTCCATTCCGGCATTCACATGCGCGTTCACACATTTTCTTCAAAACAGATGTATAACAACAGAAAAGTCCGCATTAATTACATTCAATGACGTCAGTAGCCCCTTTCACACAGTTTCTGCAAAATTGTCGGATCAAAGACAGAACAGCTCGCATTTAGCCACCTTTGCCTTTCACACAGAACCCAGCATAGGTTCAATAATGCCACAAACTTTCACACAGGAATGGGATAATTAGATGACATCACCAGCTTCTGCAGAAATGGCGCACCAGAGACAGAATAGAAGCTCTCTTATTAAGCTACCTTTGCCTTTCACAAAGCACTAATAAAAGGCGCAATATTGCCACTGTGCTATTTTTTTCTAGTTTTTGTTATCATGCTGTCATAATGCTGCCAAACGTAGACGGCTTAATCGTCCGCAAACAAAACCGCCACACTGGGACGCGTCTGGAGGCTGGGCTATTCCTTTCCACGCGCAATTAACTCTGTCAGATCAGAATGCCATGCAGAATGCGGGAAATATATTTAGTAGTTGCCGACAGACGTCGAGGCGCACCGGCGGGTCTGGCCTGGTCAGGTTATTTAAGGCGCAGGATGGGCGCGCAATTATTGTAACACGGCGCCAGACGCCTTCAAGATGCACACTGGAGATGGGGCGTCCCAATACTCAAGGATTTGTTTCTTGAAATAATATTTTGTTATCATTTTATCACTCATAACATTAAAATGTTTTTAGATACATATTTACACTATATGACAGACATTTTTTATTTCATAACAGGACAATGTTTGTCTTTTAATATTATTTTTTTATTGAGAAATAAGTCCTGACAAATTGGTACTATCATGTATTATGAGCATTGGTGGGCTAAGTGTATTTTTTTTTTTTTTTTTTTTTAAATAACAGTTCCTTATCGTTTTAAAATAGCACGGTGGACCGGATAAGACAAAGTCTTGGGCCACACTGTATGCAGCTCACAGGCCTCAGTTCTTCCTGCTCCTTGGATCCAATGCATGGTGGATTTCCCAGCCCATTAATAGGAAGGTGCTTATGGACAGTGGAAATACCCGCACAGCTGCAGCCCAGCCATATGTGATCCTGCTGTCAAATGCCCAGAAAATACTTAGTAGGCTCTCTCCCAATGCGCTCTTGCGCTGCAGTAGATAGATATCCTCCTGAACAGAAATGCAGGCAAAGTCTCAGTCTTAGATCTGCTGGACCTGAGTCCTGTCTTTGACACAGTCAACCATGTGATCTTATTGCAGAGGTTAGAACACTGGGTGACAATCTCTGGTACTGCTTTAAACTAGTTCAAGTCCTATCTTGAGGACAAGACATACTTGGTCAGTGTGTCTGACACTAAATGGCTACGACTGGTGGGGTTCCCCAGGGGTCAATCCTGGGAGGCCCTGTTCTTCGATATTTGCATGCTTTCATTGTGCCAGCTAATACGCACTTTTCAAGGGTCTTACCGCAATTATGCAGATGACAGATCTTTGTATCACTGACGGCAGGTGAACATGTAGATTCAGTCTCACACAGATCAGTGTGTGGATGCAAAACGATTTCTCCAGCTCGACTCAGACAAAAGTGAAATACTTTTCTGTGCCCCACAGAAACAAAGAAAACATGTTACCAGTCACCTTGAAACTCTCCCTCAAAAACGTAATAATCAAGTCAGAAACCTCGGGGTAATTTTGGACTCAAACCTGAAGTTTAACCGCCACATTCAATCAATAACATCAGCAGCTTTCTACTGTCTAAAAAACATTTCCAAAATCAAAGAATAAAACTCTCCAAACAAGCTTTAGGACAGGCGCAGAATGCTCCTGCTCGAGTCCTGACTAGAACCAGGAAATATGACCATATTAGCCCAGTGCTCAGGTCTCTGTGCTGGCTTTCTATCGCTCAGAGAATAGACGGTTCTGCTCATGTTAGAGCCATATGAACCTTGGGCTCTGAGAACCTCAGGGAGTCGTCTCCTGCTGGTGCCCAGAGTCAGGACTAAACACAATGAGGCCGTGTGTCAGTTTTATGCTGCAAAAAATATGGATCATTCTTTCAGGAGATGTGAGAGGCTGACAATGATTGAAAACGGTTCTATTTAGGTGTGCATATGACAACTGAAATTATGTTATCTGAACTCCTCCCTTTTCATTTAGTTACTATTACCTATTTTTATATGTTATGGAATGATGTTATATTGTGTAGTTTGCCTTGTGTGCGAATTCTACAACTAAACCTTCCCTGCCTATTTGCTGGAGGTTCTAGCTAAAGCTCCACAAAGCTGGTGGCAAAGCCACGTTATTCAGCAGGGATGAAGGGAGGAACAATGGGCCAGGTAAGTGAATTACCTACCTGCTGGAAACAGACGAGCCAGGCAACTAGACAGGCTCATTGTTTGCGTTAGGAACCCAACTGATCCCGTTGAATCGCTGTGTAATTCCCGCAGTTGTCATACAGGTCTGTTTTTACAGCAGACACGGGGAGTAGAGTGTATGAGAGGTCGTCGAGTGGTTAAGTGGGGGATTCTCCAGTGGGGGTAAATAAATGGTTGCTGGATTTGTGTGTCTGCGCTGTCCACAACAAAGTGGTATTGTTCATTGTGTAATTGGACATTCAAAGTGGAGAAAATTGCGTTAGAGAGGTTTTAGTAAGGGCAGCACGGTGGACAAGAGATTAGCATACGCATGTTCTGTTCATTGAAGACTCTCCGGTGTGTACCGTCCCAAAGTCAACTAGGCTCTAGCTCAACCTGATGGTGGTTGATACATACATATATTCTTTATCCTCTGTGAAGAACGACGAATATTACTGATGAGTTGTGTCGTCGCCTGTCTCCACGTATACCCTTATGTTTGTCTTATATTGCCCCCAGGTGGCCAAGGCACACATACCAAAATGAGAAGCACAATGTGCATTGTACTGAAGGAGAAAGTGTGACAAACATTACTTAATTCTGTTTCATTCTATTGAATTTAATTAACCTAATTACGTCTTTACTGAATGTTTTTATAACATATAACTTTTTTCCTATTTAAAAACACATTACAAAATGTTTTGTTGTTTTTGTGGGAGGCTGGAACGGATTAATGACATTTCCATTCTTTTCAATGGGGAAAGATGATTTGAGATATACATGGAAACGGTCACAACTGCTAAGTAAGCTGCGGTAATATTCGTAGTTTTATGGCTGTAACTACTGTTTTGTTGTATTGTCTGTATATATGTGTTGTTCCGCAATTTGTGTTCAATAATCCGTTGTAACACCGCAACCTTCGATGCTAAGTGTTGGCATGCCAATGCTGTTTTCCATTATGTGTTAGCATTAAGCGAGCAGGGGCATTCTTAAGGCAAAGTTGTTTGGTTGTTTTAAATACACAATGTGTAGGTCTCTTTGTTTTATGTTTACTTTGACAGTAAAGAGCAACTGGGTGTGAAATCGGCTGAGCAACGGCTCAAATCTTGAAAAACTCGTAAGTCAGGTCACTAGTATCTCAAGGCACCACTTTACAGTATTATTTATACAAATACTATACTAAAAATGACTATTATTGTAACTTAGTTCAATGGTCTTCTTCTCCTGCGCTTCATCAAATTGTGTGGTATGTCTGTATGCATTATACTGCCACCTGGTGGTCAAGATGCACACATCATAATGAGCAGCACAATATGCCCATTGAATTATCACAATGCACAAACACTTTATTTCTTAAAAGTAAAAAATAGAGAGCTATTTGACTTATTAAAAACGTGACAACACATTTTGTTGATGTTTTTTGTCACGACGAGTTGAATTTGCAAGTCGAGGCGCCACTGTATATTCCTCGTTGGATTAGCACTATAGATTGAAGTGATGAAGCATCTGTGCAATAAATATAGTTATGTGAACTAAAACTCTTTTCGAGGATCCTGGAGGAGTTCTAGTTCAAGTCCCCATCTAATGAAGGCTGTACCTCGCGGGCAAGGAGATTTCTCCAAATGACACTAATTTACATATGATGCATTTAGCGAAGAGGAGGAGGAGGAGGCCGGGCTAATTCTATTTGGAAATTCTCCCTTTTTTCTTTTTTTGGTTTTAGGCGTCATTAGCAGCTCACTCAGATCTAATTCTTCCAATTTCATCAGGCCCATCTTGGAAAAGCCTCGGCGAGCTCATCAGAGAGGCGCGTTTATTGCTAAGTGTTCTTTATTGCATTAGCGCAATAAAGCGGCCCGGGGACGGCCGGCGACGTTTACGCGCAATCTAGTTAACACTGGGCCCATTCGCTCTTTATTGGCACACAATCAATTTTTATTCATTTTAAAAGCCAGCGTGCCTTTCTTTCATTGTGCTGACCAACCCCCACTGCGAGCTTATTATGCGTTAAATATATTACGCGCTTGTTTTGGCAAAATGCTAATGTTTGTACTGGAAGTATCTTACTCGACAGGCAACTGTCACGTGTGGATTTCTCTTCAAACAACTGTCATGGGTCTCATATTGTCTCGTAATATAATTTATTTAATTTTTTTGCTCGTAATATTAATTTTTTTTTATTAAATATGAGGAATTTTGTTCCTGAATATGAAGGTTTTTTTCAGGTAATATACTATTTCTTTTCAATTGCACTATTTTTGTTTTTTTTACTTTTGGAGTATTATGACTATTTTGTAGGACAAGGAATATGTTTTTTTTCCTCGTAACATCAGGATTTTTTTTCTCTTATTCCTACTCTTTTCTCTTGAAATAATTTTTTGGGGGGACTCGGAACATTAATATTGTTAGACCAATATTATGATTTTTTTGTAGTTAAGTCAACATTTTACTGACTTAACTGTTTTAACATTATTTTTAAATAGACTTCATACTAATGAACATTTCTTTATGTAAACGTGATTTTCCTTTCATATAATTTTTTTTTAAATCTCCCGACAATACAACTTTTTCTGCTCGTAATAATAAAATTGCTTATCGCAATATATAAAAAGATTCTTGAAACATTTCATTGCAAAATTACGTTTTTTAATCTGAATATTACAACTTTTTCTTGTAATTAAGCGGTACAGAGAATGGATGTACCTGTATACATGGATGATTCATTTTCCTCATAAAATTACCATTTTTTGTAATTCTTACCTCATCCTAACCCTTTTAATATTAATTCTTTTTTTCTGTTACTATTTGAGTAAATATTCCTGTTCAATCTATCCTCTTAATTAATTTTTTTTTCTTTTAATAATACAACTTTTGTCCTCATACGATCAACATTTTTTGCTTGTAGTTTGCTTGTAATCTTGCAATTGTTGTATCCTCATACTGAGATTTTTTTTCTGTTAATATGATTTTTTTCTCACATGATATTATTACAACCTTTTTCTTGTGTTCATCTAACGTCACATCTTTTTCTTTTTTTTAGTAATTAAAATTGTTTTCTCTAACCAGTGTGGTCGTAATACTCCTTTGTAACTAACAATACAGTAGTTCTGCATAAAATGATGACATCAATTTCAAGTTCTTCTGACGCTTTACATAAGACACAGAAAAGTGATCCGCCTGTGGCAGGAAACCGCCCTAAGTCATTCGAACGTGAATCCTACTGTACGTGTGTGTGTCTTGGCTGCGGCATGTGTGTGTGTGTTTGTGTTTCAGTGAGATAATGAGAGTCCTTAAGTGCTAAGATAGATACGCTCTTCCTCTCGTCTTTAATGGCTCTTTATTTGACTGCAGTGTTGTATCAGGTACCCCTCGCGCCCTTTGGGAACACATTAACCTGAACCAATGACTTTGTCCTCCGATTGTCTCATGATGTGATTATGTCATCTTAATATTTATAATTATCCAAAGGGAAACAGGAATATTTGATAAATGAGGAACTTGAATAACAAGTATGTAACTTTTAATCAAACAACATGTGGGCAAATACGATACAGACCGGTGAATCTTGTTTGTGAAGAGGATACGTTCAAAGTGAAACTCTGCAATAGAGAGAAACCATAAAAAAAAAGAAAATTACAGTAGTGCCTTGAGATATGAGCTATGACTTCAAGAAGCAAGCTGTCATTTGGAAAAACATTTGTAAGAATTTAGAGTTGTACAGGATACAGGTCACATTAATGGTGGAAAACGTTTTGAATTTATTTATCTTGGTCTAATTTATTTTTATAGCCTAAAAACTTTGAACAGGGGTGTGTACACTTTTTATATCCACTGTACAAGGGGGAACACTGTAATCTCCCAGTCGTGGTTGGAGGAATAAATGACAAAATGGTATCAATTGGTGTCACGGTAGTGACTAAACTATCAAAACGAACATTTTAATACATTGACAGTGGTGCCTAGCGATATGGGTTTTAAGTTGTTTGTGGCCACGCTCTTTTTGTTTGTTTTTTAAAAAGGAAAAATAACACTGTATAATATTTTTCTTCATTCAAAAATATAGTAATAACAATTAAACAGAATGTGAAGAACTAAAACATTTGAACATCATCATTTAACGCTGCAATTCAATTCATTGTGCTGTACCTTCTAGTGTGCCAGCGGGCGACAGTATAATACAGACATGCAGATACAAAGAAGAAGAATATTTATACTTCTTCCTCTACTACTACTGTAAGTCACTCAGTAAGATGCTGTAATCTTAGTCATTTTTTGTAGAGGATAAAGAATATATGCCTGTGAGTATTGTTATATTAAATGTCTGGATGTTGCTGCACTATTTGTGTTCAAATATGAAAGTGTGTAAAGTGTTCTAAAACTGCGACTCACAATGCTAACCGTTAGCACATCAGTGGCGTTTTTCATTTTATGTTACCGTTAAGCTCCAGGGCCATTCTTATCGCAACATCGTGGGCTTGTTTTATGTACACAAGGTGTAATTCTCTTTGCTTTAGGTTTAATTTGACAGTAAACCTCAACTGGGAGTGGCATTAAACAACTTGAAGCCTCTTTTTGAATGAATTTTTGAATGTTAACTGCACTGCTGCATATGAGTCTGTTTGCGTTACACTGCCTCCGTATCTGAAGTTAGTGCTCGCGTGTCAAAGCAAAAAACAAACAAACAAAACAAAACAAAAACGCCCGAATGACAGCTGGTATCTCAAAACACTCGGTTATTTCTGTTGTGAGAGTATTAGTTGTCTTTCAACTGTCCAAACATTTTAGTCCATTACCACTGCATCTTCCCATATTTGAGCCAATTAACATGATATCACAGTTGGCCCTCAGAGGCCCCCTTTTGCATTTAATTGAATTAGCCCATAATGAAAACTGCCCCTAATGAGATCAATTTGAATTATTTAACAGTGGCCAATTTGAGCGAGAGAGGCGGTGGCGTGAATTATGCATGCGGGGCCTTTTTCAATTCATCACCTCTTCCTTTTGTTCAAGGTACAATTTATTAAGTGCGTCCGCAACTGCCGACGTCGTCGCCGCTGGAAATAAGCCGAGGCTCAGGGGTGAGTCGGAAGTGCAGGCCGAAAGTGCTCAGGCGTCATCGGACACCGTGCGTCCTATTGATTCATTAGCGTGCCCTCTACCACGCCCCCCCAAGATGTGTTGTGCTCTTCCACAATGTACAAAAGAATGCACTTGACTGGATTTTATATTAACACCTTTAGGGAAGGGAAGAAATCCAATTTAAAACGGTAATTCCCCGCTGATGATTCTGTATCTCGAACGGGTTGATTCCCCTCGTGTGTTTGCGGCCATTAGACGACGTTTGGTAGGCGGCCAGCAGAAAAGGGGAAAATTCTCCGCTGTCGCACTCTCTAATTAACTGGCACGGAATGGCGTTCTTAGCGGTTGTTGCGTGGGACACAGTCAAAGCAGAACAAGTCAGGTGAAAAGAATGTCATTGCAGTGCCGATTAATAATTCACGGCGAGTGCGGGGATTGCGGTTTCAGCCGGCGCGTCATTTTGTAAATTGCAGTAATTGGATGGATATGCTTCTCCGACAGCTTTCTCTGACTAGTTACAAGCTGGTAAAATTGTGATAACATAAAAAGTAGCAATGGCTTGGAATAGAAGGTACAGTGGATCCGTGCATACTTGCAGTTCAGCACCTGCAAAGTCATCTATCTGTGGATTTTATTCTGTTTTCATTTTTTTCAATAAAAAATAAAGTTTTTAAACATTTATTTAAAATGTGTTTGTACATTTGTTTCCTTTGTATTATGATAAAATTACACGTTTTTCCTCATAATATTAGAATGGTTTTCTTGCAACATTGAACATTTTTTGGGGTACTTCTTTCTTGTAAATTAAATTGTTTTCTCTGAACATTCTGAGCGGCACGGTGGCCGACTGGTTAGAGCGTCAGCCTCACAGTCCTGAGGACCCGGGTTCAATCCCCGGCCCCGCCTGTGTGGAGTTTGCATGTTCTCCCCGTGCCTGCGTGGGTTTTCTCCGGGCACTCCGGTTTCCTCCCACATCCCAAAAACATGCATGAATTAGAGACTCTAAATTGCCCTTAGGTGTGAATGTGCATGTGAATGGTTGTTTGCTTGTATGTGCCCTGCGATTGGCTGGCAACCAGTTCAGGTTGCACACCCGTGTGAGGAGAAGCGGCTCAGAAGATGGATGAATATTCTGATTTAAATTTTCTTCATTCTCATTTTCCTGACATTATTCCCGCAAATATGCATGCTTTCCTCATATTGGTAATATTTTTTTTTTCCTACGTACAATTAAGAAAAAGAAGTTCAGATTTTAGGAAACTAAAGACATGTATTGAAAGAAAGCCAACCCCCTGGTTGTCATGGTAACTAAAGCCATATGCAGTTTTGTCCCTGCAATAGAGAAGGCGGAGTGCGCAGTGGCTCATTTGACACGTGAGACACGATCGCCCCCATCAATGTCCGTGTTAAAAGTGAATGCAATGTCGTCTGTAATTCTTGATGCTTGAGGAATTAACATTTTTCAGGACATGGGGGAATTGTTTGAGGAAAAAGCCAGTCAGGGGTTTCCCAATAGCTCAATTTTCACACATGCACCGTATTGTGGAGCTGCGTTAAATAAAAAGACGAGGAGATGAGAACCAGTCATGTCACTTTACTCTCCACATACAAGCTGATTTTTTTGACATCAAATAGCCAACCACTCCCTTTGGAGCCAACAACTGCCTTTGAATCTTTCATCTCCCGCCCCTGCCTTGAAGATACACACCCCTGGTGAATGTCTCCCTCTTGTGGGTCACCACAGTATCATGATATTATGCTAAAACAATGCTATGCTAAATGAATACTAAAAAAAATACAAACAACATAGTTTTGGCATGACTTCCTAGCATACTTACCAAAAGATAAATTAAATTGTCATTTCTATTACAATCTCACAGTGGAAATTTCCTTTTTTTTCCCTCACAGAAAACAAACGTGTTGTTCAGTGTGGTGTGCTTCAAGGTGTCTAAAGCCCAGGTGCAGCTGCAGCCAATGAACAAACACCTCAATTTACTAACCCCCCTCCCCCCCGATAAGTCCCATTCAATGACCTCTCTTAATTGCGGCGGACCGACATTACCTGTTCCATGCTCTATTCTTCCACATTGTTTCCCAGGCAACTGCGAGTTTTTTTTCTGACCTACAAAAAAGTTGCTACTCCTGTAACCGAATCCCAGTTAGCTGGCGAGCTGCTTGTTTCCATGGCAGGACTGCTGTGCTATTTATATCTATCTCTATCTCTCTCTCGCACTCTCTCGCTCTAACTGGCACTGAATGTTGATTAATGCAGTAGAAAGTCTCACTTGCTTTCTGATAAACAGAAAAAGCCCGGCGAGGATGCGCGTTTTGAGAGCAAAAAAGCTGCCAGGTGCAAGAGGAAGAAATCCTGTATCCAAAAATTCATGTTTATTTTGGCGAATGAACGCATGAATGGAATTTCTTTGTTGGTGTTTGCTAAGCAAAGGCGTGCTGAGCTTCTGGAGCTCGGTAAATCATACGCCTAAGTTCTCCTCACGGTGGGCGTCCTCATCAAAATGTCCATCAGAGAATCTGTGGAATTAAAACATTTGGCAGATGTTCACAAGGAACTCTGTCCTAAAGCAGGGTGCACACTGGTTTTTAACATCTTAACTGAATGTCTTAAATGATTATGATCTTCTTTTCTATCGTGGTAGCTTGAATTTGTGACGTGTCAGTCGAAAAGAAGATGTTGCCTCATTTATTATTAAAAGTTGCTTTTAAGAGAGACGGAATTTACATCTCTACAGGTACGTTGATTCAAAAATAGAATTTCAGACGAAGCTCACGTGATCATTGAGGGACTGTCTAATTAATTGGCTTTTCTGTTGCTCGGATTAATGGCTCTTTAGACGTTGAAATGGATAGTGTGCTGTCTACTAGCAGGCTAGCCTTCATGTTTTGCTAAATTACTCAACCCAACCAAACAGCAATGTTGTTTATGCAGTGCAATGACCTTTACATTGGGGAGACTAAGCAGCCACTGCACAGGCGCATGGCGCAGCATCGACAGGCAGAAGATTTATTTTTCTAAACCTATCCCGTTTTTTGCGAAAACCACCACTTTTTTTTTTGTACCCGATCCCTGCTTAGTAGCGTGTCCCCCCCCTACCCCCAGCACTTTTTTATGGCAGTTATTATGAGTGTTAATATTAACAGATTTTCGCACTTCTGGATCGGGCCGGGTCCTATCTCCCTTGAACAGCGGAGGTTCACTATCCGACTTTTTTCCGTGATGGATTGCACCTTTCTTAAAATAATACAAGGCTTGTTTTTCTTAAAAAACTCTAACTTTGTTTAAGAAAGATTGCCATTTTTTCTAAAAAATAAACAACTTAGATTTTTTTAATTTGTAAATGTATTATCAAAAGATTTTTTTTTTTAATTCTGGGTAATATTTCTTTTAATTGCGGCCCTAATACTCCTCCCTCCTTAAGTGGATGTATAATAAAAATAAAGTCACAGTTTTACGCGGATAAAAATAACTAAAACTACTACACGTTAATGGCAATGCATATTCCTCACTTACTGTTCGACTCGTGTCGAGAATCGTGTCTGTGCATTGTCCTTTTACACTTTCCGTGGCATATCTGGAAGGTGGAAGCAAATTCTGACCTCTTTTGTTTGCGTCGTTAGCCAGCGGACTGCAGATTGGCTCTGACCCAACGTGAGTGGCTTCCATCAGGCCAATTCAAACAGACGTTTGACCCCAGACATTTGCCTAATGTGTTTTTGTTGTGTGGACTCCCCGGCTTCGCAAATGTCTCTCTGGCCTCACTACTGTGGGTTTGCTGGTGACTCGCGGGGGGGTTTTGCTTTGGGACGCCCCCGAGGAGTCTGCCGCGTCGACGGCCAGACTCTATACGTACGGCGGCAGCCGGGGGCCCCCGGAGCTCGGCTGACCCCAAGTGCGGAAGGCGAGGCAGCTGTGCGGCCGAGACGGCGGGGAGTGGCGCATTGCTGGACGTCCTTGTTGCACAAATCAGAACCCCGGCCCCCCGACAGTTGGGCCCGGCCCCGACAAATGTTCCCATTAGACGGGTGTTGACAATTTATTACCAAAACCTATTGGTATTTAGGGTGCAGCTGATTCCGTTTTAGTGGCATTCCCGCTTGACACTCGATCCAGTAAGCTCGGATAAATAGTTAATAGTTGCAATACTTGCTGATCTCAGCAAGATATCCCTCAGCGTCCATGCAAAGTTTAGTTTTGGAACTGTTTGTCTTTCTCAAGATTGCACCAGGGACACAAAGCTTCATCCAACAATGAATTCCATGCATGTTTTGTTTTTTTCTCACACAGCGCACCCCCTGGCCCTTGCACACACCCTAGAAAAAGAAAGGAAGTCAAAACAAAGCTCGTTTATAGCCTTAGCAAGGCACAAGGCATTTTGTTTATGTTTAAATTGTAAATAAATACCACAGAGTTCGAGAAAAATATGCTCCCACAAAGTTGGCTATGATGATTTAATTCTCCCCCCCCTCAAACCTTTTTCAGCCACGCACCCACGTTGACATATTTAAAAAAAAAATTTTTTAAAGTCGGTCAAATCTACAGCCATTAAAGCAATTGTTTTCATTATGCCTGCTATGCTAATTTCATGTTTTCCAACAGCGCATCTCCTGTCCCCCTGAAAATACTGCATGACTCGTCAGTGGCTTTTTTACATGCCGTCTGTCATTCGCTGCTTGCGCTGCGTCATCTTTTCTCACGATCGCGACACCTACTTTCTTCTACCTATTGGGCATATACTCGGTTTATACAATACATACTCTGCTCGAGTGTGAGGTGCCTAAACTTGTCCGACGTGTTGGAATTTCTCTCCTTCATATTCACTGTGACAATCCGAGATTCGCCGCCTAATCTTTATCTTCTACTCAAAAGCCGTGCTAATCTCAAATCCAAAGCGATGCAACGCTGACATCTACGGGAATCTGCTAGTCATTACAGAGGGTTTACAAACCTGAATTTCACAGAGGAGCTGAGCGAGACCGTCTTCTACGTCTACCCGTTGAAAACCGTACTTGACGAATCTATGCGTCAGTGGCAGTCAACGTTTGGATTCGACGAGTTTAAACGTCCACATCAGTGAACGAGTTTTTAGACTCCTTTAGTTAGTCGGTCTATATTGTGTTCATAACGCATGTCATATTGATGGCTCATTGGGAGTAATAGCTCTTCACAGTGTGCTTGTTTAGCCTTCAGAGAGCCGTCAGAGAGTAATAAAGTATCTCTCGGAGACCTTCCCTAAAAGCGTCTCATAGGTCATAAAGTACAATCTGTAGTCTCATCAGGGATAAATGTGTCATCTTCGCCTAAACACTGTTCCGGAACATAGTAATCAAAACATCATCTCCTTGTTGTGTTTGGAAGGCAAATTGTCTGGGTCGCTCACGCCGAGGTGAGCCATTTACTTCTGTTCCCTGTCAAGTAAAGTGTTGACTTTTATCGCTGCGAGGAAAGCAGGTAGGCCGATCCGATGCTTATGTTTTCGGGCTTCTCACTGAACTTTCATTCACCACTTGAAACCACTTGACTTGTTTGTCATTTAGCTCGAGGGATCTGTCTGCACTCAGATTCTTCTTTATATGGTTCATGACTGTTTATCATTAAAATATTGTCTTTGGACTTTTATGACAGCTTGGAAGACTGTGGATTCAAGTTATAGTGGGTTTATATCTGCTTACCCCTCTGGTTGTGTTTCGGGTTAAATTGACCCACCTTTATTCTGCTTGGCTTAACAAGTGTAATCAACATATCCAATGGAAATTGTTCATTTTACATATTTGTGCATTTAAAATATGTTTCAACATGCATTTTTTAAAAATAAAAAGTTAGTTATGCAGTTATTGAAAATTTGATTTCTTTTGTTTCTGAAACTTTTGGATAATTAAACATGCCCTGGGTCAAATTGACCATGCAACATTATTGCTGTTCCAGAGAAACAAAAGTAACTTGTTGAAGGTACCGAATTTGCTAATTATTATTTTAAAATTCATAATTAAAAGAAAAAAAGAACAAAAACAAGGGCAGCACAAAACTTTTTATCCCTTTCTCTTTTTACATCTGAGAAGTCATTTTTCTTCCCCTGCATTTATTTCAACAATTAAAATGTGTCAATTTGACCCAGGAGCATGATTGCTGTTCCTGAGAAACAAATTCATGTTCAACATAAATATGTATGTATGTAAATTGGAAATGGATGTGCTAATAATAATAAAAAAAAAAATATATATATATATATATATATATACTCTATATATATATATATATAAATATATATATATATATATATATATATATATATATATATATATATATATATATATATATATATATATATATATATATATATATACACTCTATATTGGAGATTAAATCGAATCTGCTAATTAAAAAAATATTTATAGAAAAAAGATGTAAATGAACAAAAATGAGGCCAGCAGAAAAAAAAATTTCTTTACATTTAAAAAATATTTATTCAAGAATTTCTTTTATTATTTTGCTTAAGTTTTTTGTTGTTGTTTTTTTTAATCTTCTTTTTTCATACAACTTTGTGTCAAGTTTTAAACTTGAAACTGTCAATTTTTGGCGCAATCTATTTTTGGGGCCATCCCAACAGACTGCAGTAGCTGTCAGAGGGACTGTGACATCGCATTCAACCTGGTCTTGAATTTCCCTTTGTCATCAGTGCTGCTTTGCTGAACCAAGGATGTGTCACTCCGTTTCATGCTTTTATTTTCATTAGGAAGAGGACCAAGTGTATCCAGTACCTCGCACTTACAGAGCGCACAGACAAATTGCCCGTCCGGCGACTTTATGTCACGGGGGCGAGGCGAGGAGTTTGCGCTTTCGCTTTAACCCAGGTAATGTCTGTGTAAATATATCAGCGTTGTTATTCCATCCAGACTTGCCCATAGTTCAGATTTCTCCTCCCGGTGTGAGACGGCAACATTAAAAAAAAGAAAACTTGATGTGTGTGACACTGAACAAACACTGAAGTGGTTTTAAGCAAACAAATTTGCGGCATATGCCTAAGAAAACATTGCAACCGTGTCACTGGGAGTGGAGTGTTAGGGTTCTGCTTCATCCGCACCATTTTTGATCTGCTTGTCACGCCATTTTTTGCCCCATTTGCACAATTTATGTAAACACTGTCAAGGCGAGTCAGCTCCGAACATGAACGTGTGCATGTATTTTATTGCGGAAAAACACTTGTTTCATGTTTTACGTGAAATTTAGATTTTCATCTTTTGGAGACGGTTGGGCCGACATCATCAAGATAATCCTTGCAAAAGATTTGCTTCCTAATTAATCAGTGTTGAAATGTTTGAGTTTAGCATTGCTGCGGCTTACTGAGAAGTGCTCCTAACCGTATGGCTGTATGATACTGCCCCCAGGTGGCCAAGGTGCACACACCAGAAGGACCAACACAATATCCATTGAATTTAAGCAAAAACGATGTGACACAAATTGTTTAATTAGTTAATTAATTTAATTGTTTTTATGAAGTACAATATTATAGCGTGCTAATTTCCTTATTAAAACACATTACAAACTCATTTGTTAGATTTTTGAGGAGTTTGGAACGGATTGTTGGACTTTACATTCATTATAATGGGGAAAGATGATTTGAGATACAAGTGTTATTAGTTACAATTATGGTCACAGAATGAATTAAGCTCCTATGTCAAGGCACTCCTGTGTTTTTTAATGCACAATGTATTAAAAAAATTATTGTGGAAAACATTTTAGTGTTTTTTTTTTTAATGGATAGTTACTGTTTGATTTACTGAAAAATTCAATTCAGTTATTTAAGTTGTTTTGGCAGACATTATAGTAAACTTAAACTAGAGCCGAGAGACAATCATTCACACTACTCTTATTCTTGTCATTGTTTAACAAAAATACCCCAATCCAAAACAAGTCATTTAACCTGGAATTGAAAAAACAACCTTTTTTATACTCAACGTATGCTAGAGCAAGTACCGGTACATAATTTCACCAAAACTAGCATCCAGTATTCTGGACATAATAAACGATTACGCATAACTACAGTGCAAAGCCTCAAATAAGTCTTCCACAGAGCTGCAGCTTGAAGACAGAGAGTGTAAAAGCAGCACCTCCTTTGGCTGCTGCGCCGCCTGGTTACTTGAGAGCTCCCATCAGTCTATTGAGTTAGCGAGAGCCTGTTCGGCGCGCAATAAACGCCACGCTCGAGCACGGAAACCGGAGCCAATGGATTCACCTGCGGGCCGCCGAGACGGATGCAGAGGTGGGTTGCTGCGTCCTTCGCACTTCAGATTTGTTTATTTCTAGTCCATTTCTTTGTAGTTCCTCGCTGACACGATGAAGGGTAGAAAGAAGGAACTGGTGACAACTGGACATTTTTGTTTCTTTGCGTTGTGTGTACAGGTTGTCAAAACGACTTCCACCGGTTCAACAACATTTCCCACTGATCCAAAGCTTAGACATAAAATTGGCAGAGGTTCTTTGATTTTCTTTTTTTTTTCTTTTTTGCAAAAGCACCTACTCGAAGCTTGCAAAACTGGTGCCAGAGTAGCACCAGGCCTCAGCCACTGAAAATGGTGACCACAGGTCCCTGGCGTGAACATTCAGCTGCCATTTTCTGAAGAAGTAAGCTAATTCTGTCCTCAGTTTTTGCAGATGTTGAGTGTTTCCGTGTTACCGTTAACGATAACCTTCTGCTTTGAAGGTGTTACTTTTGAAAATGCCTTTTGGGTTCAAATCGGTCGTGTGTGAATGATCTCAACATGAAGACAATCTGTACGATTTTGATCCTGATTTCCCCCTTATAACCAAAGTTGGAGATGATGCTGACCGATTATCCTGTGGTGCAAGTTGTGTTCAGAGTACGGGTTAAATGACTTGAGGTTTTTTGTAGTTGTTGCTGTTGTGATGATTGTGTTGACTCAAAGTCAATCAATTGATGACGTTGTTCAGTTGTTGTTCACGCATTATTATACATAATACTTGAGCAACAGAGACGGAGTTTAAGCGTTTACGAGATGGAGTTTAAGAACGCGGTGATCAGAATAGCCGAAACGAGCGACGTGAGGCTAACCGTGATGCTCCTCCACGACTAGCTCATTTTTTTGTTTGGAAGCCGTTTGGAAGACGAGATGCCAAACACAGGTGATGAGCAATTAGTTGACTTTAAGCTTTAAATGTCCACGCGATGTAGTAAAGTTCACTTGTCGACCAGTCGATTTGTTGGGTTCAACCCTTAGTTATGAGTGATTTATTTTTATTTTTTTACCTGATAATTGGTGACTCTGAACATGATCCTGACCAATTGCCCTGTTGTGCAAGATGTGTTGCAATATTTATTTTACCCTCCTCCATCTGTTTGAAAAAAAAAAATAAACAAATAAAAAGATCATGAGCCAACAATCGTGAAACGAGATTCATTGACTGTCCTCTGAAGTTTTTAACGTCAAGGAGAAGAGTTTTAGTTTCCAGATATCCCAACAGCTAACCTAGCTAACCTATTTCTGGTAGTCTCGCAGATCAGTCTGGGTACTGCGTCAGGTTTGATCGCGTAAGACTTCTGGTAGAGCGTTAGTGTTTAAATCAGTGGTTCTTAACCTGTGTTCGGTCGAACCCCAGGGGTTCGGTGAGGCTGTCGCTGGGGTTCAACGGAGGACTCGACACACATCGTGCGTGCGTGCTGGCATGTACACGTAAAAGCCTTTTTACACTGCATTTTGAATGCCGTGTCCGTGCCGTTCAAAACGCAACGCTGCGTCAAGGTGGGTGTTTTCCTTTTCGAGGATTGTAGAAATAACAAAGAAAAGGAACAGATTTTGTTGTGAGTTTTCACAACAAAGTCCGTTCCTCTGACATGACAGTGGCACTTACCAAGGGGAATGGCAACAGCAAAATTCACATTCACTGACAGTACATTTTCATTGAATTAAATTTTTTGTTTATTTTTGTGTGTGAAATTAAACTTTTATTGGTTTTGTTCTTTTATCACAATGATTTTGTGTGCAACTGATGCATGGCTAATTTTGTGCACGACCTGGATGACTGAGAATCTACACAGAGAATAAAATATATACATGAAATAAACAATATTTTATTTTTCAAATTAGGAAGGGTTCCGTGATCTCCAGATTAAACTGCCAGAGTTCCGTACCTCCACCAAGGTTAAGAACCACTCGTTTAAATGCTATCATCACCTGTAAGCAGGAGGTCCAGTGGTTAACACAGCATTCCATTATTTTAGCTGTTGGTGTTCTTCTTCTGTCACCACCTCTTTAGCGCATTGAATGTTTGATTTCAGTTTTCTCAGTGAAGTTTTTTTGGGGGGTGCTTCAGGGGAATTACGGGTGCCTCATTCACAGATTTATTCAACGGATGACATACTTTTATGGAATGCATAATCGGATACGAAAAAGGGAGTTATTGGAGAAACAGCTTGAGCAAATCACCAATTTGGGGCTGATCAGTAGCAGCTTAGCAGAGTTGAAACAATAACCCAGAGTGGACAGAAGGCGCACAGACGCGGCGTGGACGTGTTGACGGAAGACTTCCACTAGGCCCGAGACGGACCAAGACGATCCGCCCGGGCCACTGTTAAACCTCCAGCTCACCCAGCCCCTTAAAGCTAATGACCTAAACTCTTGTTTACCCACCCGGGTCCTTCTGCAAAGGAGAGAACTCCAATGGTGACCTACGACATATGGGGAAAATAGAGCAAAGAAAAAGGGGTTTGTGTATTTTGCGGGGGGTGGAAAACAAAAGCAAAAGGGGGGTTGAGTGAGGGCACTCGGGGTCTTAAGACTTCTTTATACTCGCGCGGACGGCGACCGCATTGACATCACTGCGGCTATCCGGCGCGTAGTTTGCCTTTATACTCCAGCGCAACCCACGCACGGCGTTTTGAAAGTGTGCTGCAGTTCACCTCCAAGTCGAGGGTGTCGCTACTGCTGGTATTGGCTAGGACACCACAGTTTCCTCTGCATTTTTTTGGGCCATTTCCGGTAGCCGTTTTTACTTTCCTTTCAGTAAAAAAAGAACAAAGCAACAACAATGGCGACCGTGGAACAGTGTCTGCTAGAACAAATTGACCTAGATGACCAGATGATACGTTTAATTATGCTGCAAAATCGATCGAGAAGGCGGCGGCGTAGATGGTATGTAGAACCCAGGGGCACGCTGAGTACATCATCACAGCATGTGACTAAAACGGACCAATCACGAGAAATGATCTCTGCAGCGTTCGACGCGCAGCAACTATTTTTGCCGTGTGCGCGACAAGCTACACAGAGGGGCCGTGCGGGGCAATTCGTCGGTCCCGTGATGCAATGCGGGCATTGTCGGCTGCGCGACCGCGGGAGCATAAAGAGGTCGTTAGCCTCCGCTGATACAATCTGGAGAAGACCCGCATGCTTAAAGAAGAAAAAGTGTCAGGGATTCCCGGTGCGTAATAGGAGTGGGAATCGCAGAGTAGTTCACGATATGATATTTTTTTCATTGACACTGAGAGTATCACGAAAGTATCATGAAAATATAATTTTGTTTTGTTCAGCAAAAATCACGTTTCATATAACAATTTGGGAAACATTGACGGGCTTAGTTTTGACTTTTTGGGGACGTCAGAGAGAAGGTGCGCTAACTCTTCCGATGTCGAGGGTTAATCTTTTATGGGTGGGGACGGAGGATGCCAACTGTGTTGCCGATGATGAAGGGCTTAAAACGTTTTGTAAGTTTGTACCTATTTTATGAGTGTGTGCGCAGTGGAGATGGGGTGCGCCAACTCTATCCGGATGTCGAAAAAAGTGAAAAAGTTGGCGAAAATGTGCCAGACTTTTTTTTTTACTTTTTTCTTGAGGGTGTGAGCAGAAGAGAGTGGGGGTGCACCCACTTTTATCGGGATGTCGAAGAGGGTGTGTGCCTAAAAATGTTTGGGAAAAACTGCCAGGCTTTGTTTTGATTTATTATTTTGGAGGTGTGTGCGTTGGAGATGGGGTGCGCCATCTCTCTCGGGAGGTCGAGGGGGTGCGCGGCTTCAAATGTTTGTTAAAAACCGACATATTGAGGCTGGTGTGACCAAAAACTTCCTACTAGAGCAACTTTTCTTTTTTTTCTTTTAGCCACAACCTTTCCCTCCTTTCCCACTCCATTCCCTCCCTCCCTCCCACTCCCTCCCTCCCTCCCTCTCTCTCTCTCTCTTTCTCTTTTTTTTGTTCCTCCACTTCCTCAGAGACATACACTACTAGCCAGCGCCTGCAGCAGTAATCGGACAACTCTCTCCGTTCTGGCCGGACCGGACTGGCCCTGCTGAGGTACGGTGCTGGCTGGCAGCAGTGCGGGGGTGCGCTCTATGGCTTCCCAGGCTTAAAATGAAAAAGAAAAAAGCTGTCTTGTAAAGTTTCATCTCCGTCCACGAATCATGCCGGAGATTCGGGAAGGAGAACTTTTTTAGAACATTGGTGCTGGATCTTCTTTTTTTTTCTTTTAAGAAGGGATAAAGACACAAGGATTCAAGCATAATTGTAGTGAGTATAATATTTTGTTTGTTATTGTGCGGAATTGCTGCTTCCACTTTATAGTCTAGTGGTGTGTGTGTTTTCAAAGAAAGAAACCATTTTTTCCCCATAAATGTTCATTTTCACATCATGGAGGATATAATTAATATTAATTGGATGCAGAATTAATTAAAGATGTAATGATTTCAAAGGATGCCAATGATCCAGATGGACACATAATCCCTAAAATGTTCAGATAAGGTTTGAAATGTTATTACAGTTAAAAAAAAATTTAAAAAGCGTATCTTTTTTATGTATTTATTTAAATTGAAGTAAGACTCTATTAAAAGATTCTGGTGTAATTTAAATAAAAAGTTTTAATATGAGGTAAAATAAAATAAACAAGCAATTGTTGGATACAAATCCAATATTTCATTTGTTTCCAAAAAAGAAAACCATAAAACGTCCCACTTTTAGCTCCTAAAACTGCTTTTCAGTAGTGTAATTTTTATAAATCAAGAATTAAAAAAAAAAAAAAAAAAACATGTCTTAAAGGGAACATTTTCTAAATGAGTCAAATTGACCCATTTTTAAGTTAAAAAACATGTATGGAAGTAACATAACAAACAAATTGCAATTGGAGCTATTCATCCATAAAAATGGATAAAAAATATTCATTAGGATTTTTTGTTGCTGTTGGTCCTGACACTTTTGAATAATTATACACGCCACAGGTCAAAGTGACCCGAGAACATTATTGCTGTTTGAATGCACCCGGAGGGGTAAATAGCAAAAAGTGCTGTCTGAATCGCTCCCAAGTGGAAGCTCTTGACATTTTATGCCATCTGCTTTGGCCGTGGAATGCAACGAGGAGACCCCGAGACCGAGGGCCGCATTTTAGCGTTCCCGGCTCGCCGCGTAGTAAAGACGACACACACACACACACACACAAACGCACACAGCGAGTAATCACACACTCCTGTAATTGAAGGGGTTTAATGTTATGGGGGAAACGGTGGGCAACCAATGGCTCGTGGGCCACATACAGAACTGTAAATGCGCAGTATATTACCCAAAAAGAGCAAATTGTAAATTTCGAATGGCCCTCAGAGGGCTGATGGGGAAAGGGACCCCACCCTTGGTGTTAGACAAACACGAAAAGCTCCTACCATTCACTGGCACAATAACCTTATTTATCCAATTAGTGCGTATTTGCTCGCGTGGCTCTATGTGCACAAGCAGGAGCGGTCGGCATTGTGGATGCAGAGAATGGTGGGGGCCGGTGGGGGGCAAGTAGTAAGTGGGATGATTTAGCGGGGCAGGGGTTGTTTACTAAATACCGCCGGGCGATGTTTTGTTCACATGTTGGTGTTTGGGCCTGGAAATGAGATTTAAAAACAGCACAAGCACTCCAAATATGTGGAAGTGACCGCATTGAATGGATGTGGAGACCCACCCTCAAAAAAGGCGATTTAGTTGTCAGATGAAAAAAACAGCTTGAATAATTACATTTTCTTTTCACAATATAAAAATAATTCCTGTATAAAATGTCATTTTAACCCTCTTATTACATTTGTTTCTCAGGAACAGCAATAACGTCCCTGGGTCAATTCTAACCGCAGCTTGTGTAATTAACCAAATGTGTCAAAAACTGAAACAAAAAAAAATCCCAAAGGATGTATATCCGTTATTTAATATGATATATCAAATATATATTTATATCTCATTATGAACTCCACTTGCAAATATGTGAACTGAAGCATTTACATTGTACGTTGATTACACTTGAATATCAAAAAACTACTTGTCAGCTTTTATTTATGTTTTGCTGTGTTTACTTCAAAATAGGTAACAGGAGGGTTTTTAACTCCACTTGTTTACATGATAGCACACTTTTTTTAGATTCATGGCACGGCATGAATCCTTCGTAGACACTTCAGGTCTTTTGAGTGATATTCAACTGAGCAATTCAGCTACAATCAGCTCGATCAATCATAATGTTGAAATCGAGATTTAAAACCTTAATAATCCTTCTGGGGGCCTTTCCAGAAGTGATTGTGATGAGGTTTCGTGTTAGACTTCATTAGCAAAATGCTGATAATTACACTTTTAAAGAAATGACGCAGGCTTTAATCAGCCGTCAGCGTTTTGTTTGCTCAGGTTGATGAAAGGCAAATGAGGAGTGATTTACATTTAAATATGCACACGGAGTTTATTTGATTAGGCTCCCGCCGCTCAAACGACAACACATTTTGAAAAATTTGCATTCGCGGCCCGTCATCCCAAGCGGCGCCCACTCGCAACATCTGTGTCCAATTGTCGTGCGCGTCCACATTCTTTTGCTTGCCTGCCGGATTTATTTTCCCTGGGCCACCATGTGGACTCAGCTGACCAGCTTAAGTGAGGATTAGTCGCTTTAAGGTTCAAATTATTATTTTTTTGATTAAAGAAGTGCAAAACATGATAATAAATGGCCTCATGATATTAGGTATCAGTAACAGCCCTTTTTTTTTTTTTTTTTTTTTAATGCGCTGTAACATATGGGGAAACCCTCACCGTTATAATTTTATAAGCACGGTGATGTTAATATTGAAATGGAAGGACTGATTTCTTAAACATTTTTTTAAAAAAACACAAACAAAAATGGTGTTTAAAAATCCAATAATGTTAAAGTTACTGAGAATGAAAACATCAATCATGCCATAAACACAGACAGTTGTATCGTATTTCATTGATTTAAATTTTTAACTGAATGGGCTGAGATCTGTATTTTACGAAAGGCGTTTTAAAAAAACCTAATAAAGTTGCTGTTGAACAGGGCATCATAAAGTTGCAGAGAATGGAAACATCAATCATGCCATAGACATCAACCGTAGAGTTCATCTTCATAAAAATGTAAAATTAACATTTTAAAAACGATACAGGTCCACCGTATTCCACTGTTCAGTCTAAACTGAAAGGAACTGATTTCGAGATTTCAAGTAAAAGCGATTAAAAATCTAACCAACTGCTTTTGAAAATGACATCAATAATTTCCTGAAAATGTCATATCAATCATGGCATAAATATCAAAGGTTGTGTCGAGCTACATGAAGACGCTATTTTCTTGCTGTTGATTTGAATACCGAACTGGAAGGACTGATTTCTTGTATTCAAGGAAAACGGCTTTAAAAATCCAATCAAATTGCTTTTGAATCAGTAATCATAAAATTCCTGAAAATGTACTGGTTCAAAATCAAATAACGTGCTTTTGACAAAGGCATCATACAGTTCCTGACAATGTAAACATCAATCCTTGCGATAAACATCAGAAGTAATGTTCATCTAGGTACATAAAAACGATACAGTTCCATCATATTATGAGCATATTTTTTTGTTGTTCTTTTTAATACTGGCCTGGAAATACTGATTTCTTGAAGTAAAAACAAAACAAAAACATTTTAAAAAAGCATTTTTGAATCTTAAAGGTCCTGAAAATGGCACCATCAATCATGCCATAAACATCAACAGTAGTGTTTATCTATGTAAAAACTAAACAGTTCTGTCACATTCCAAGCATATTGAATGCATTTTAGTACACAACTGTAGGGACTGATTTCTTAAATTTGCACACACGTGGCCTAATGATATTAACCATAAAACTGACAGTAGATTTTTATGAGCTCCACCATACAGGGAACCCTCAGCACTCAAAGTGTCAGCTTATGTTTACCTGGAAAACAAACAGCGAGCAACCGTGACGGGAGCCTGTCGTGGCAGCGCTTCTCCTTCTTCTCCCGTCGTCACGGTGACGCTTCTCCGCCCGCTTTGTTCCCCGCTGGCTTCAAAGACTGACCCGGCGGCTCAGATCCAAGGAGATAAAAGATGCTTTTTCTTTGGTTTCGACGACAAGTATTTCGAAGGACGGCTTTGAAGTTGGGCTTCTTCACGCCTCATTCTTGGCTTTCTCCTCACCTGGATGCTTTCACCTGCGCGCAATGGCGGAGACACACGTAGAGGAAAACACTTAAACACAAGTCACCATCATTTCTCCTAGATAATGTCCTGTAGCAAATGTGTTTTCCTGCTTTTTCTTCATGATTTTCCTTCATTGAAAAATATTCTCTCACATGGGGAAAACATTCCGTTTCATTTATAAACTTTTCTCCTTTTTCTTTACATACCTTCACCATATTATAATACACATTAAAAACATTTCTTAAATTTACTTTGGTCCTTGACGGATGTTGGAAAACTTAAATGGCCCTTGATAGATTAACACACACACACACACACACACACACACACAAACACCAAAATATTTCAGAAAAAATATAACTTATGAAACATTTAATTAAAAATTAATTAAATTAAAAGAAAATATAAAGTTGCACAAAAATAATCACAAAAAATGACAATGTGCAGTTACATTTATTTAAATTTATATTCTCAGGACAAATATTTCTGTAAAGTTGCACAAAAAACAATGCCTCAAAAGTCGCAAAGAAAATACTGAAATATTTTTTAAAATTATAAGTCAGAAAAAATATGCCTCAAAAGTTGCACAAAAATAATACAAATACTTGTGTTAATTTTAAAAAAGAATACGTTAAAGGTTTCACAAAAAAATAATATATATATATATATATTCAAGATTTCAGGGAAATGTGCATCAAAAGTTGCACAAAAATCATTTTTTTTTTAAAATTAAAATTCAGAGGTAATATCCCACAAATGTCAAGCGAAAAAGGATGTAAAACTATTTTTAAAAATGTCAACTGTCAGGAAAATTATGCCTCAAAAGTCACACAAAAAATGTAGAGTATGTTAAAAAAATACTTCAATTAAATTTCCAGTATTTACTCTATGGTAAGATATGCTTCTAAGATGTTACGAAAGCAGAGGAAAAGGATAGTTATTGACCTAATAGGTTGCACTGTATTGCTTAGGGTGATATTTTTTGTTTGTTTTTTGTTTGTTTTCAACCTAGTGTAACACACTCAAAAAGCAATTCATGTCAAAACTGGGGGCAGTGCATCTGACTTGAAAAAAACCCCAAAAAACTCCACTCTTACGCTCTTGACCCTGTATCCCCACAGTGGGCCCTTAGTCGAGTCAGCTCTAATATAGTGTTATGGCCGCGCCGGTGTATGGCCCTCGTGCGCTCTTGATGTCGGACTGAGCTCTGAAATGTAACTGTCAGCTAAAGGAGAGTAATAGAGGTGTCGGCGCTGTCATAGGAAACATATGTGGCTCCATATGCTCGCATAGGCGCATTGTCTTCAGATGGGCCTCCGAAAGTGCCCTGAGCGTGTGTGTGTGTGTGTGTGTGTGTGTGCGTGTGTCTGTGTGTGCCCTCATGAACTGGGGGCCTCTCAAGAAGACATTCTGTTTTACAATGTCTGAGTGAGCACTTACATGTACTGTATAATTACAGTGGTGCCTTGAGATAGGAGTGACCCGAGCAGTTTTTCCGGATATGAGTCGACGTTCGGCAGAGTTTTTTGCTTCGACTTGCGAGCAAACATTTTGAGAGTGCTGTATTGTGCCAGTGAACTCAACTCAACTCACTTGACAACACGCAGCAGTTTGGCAGATGGTGAACAAGTCTTCAAAAAAAAGAGGCCTCAAGCTGTTTCATGCACTCCCACTTGAAGTGTACTGTCAAACTAAATATAAAACAAAGAATTACACCTTGTGTATTTAAAACAATCACACAATTTTGCATTTGCCTCTGCCAAATAGGTTAATGCTAACCTAACACCATATGGGAAACTCCACTGACTGGCTAACAGATAGCATTTATGTTGCGGTATTATAATCCTTTAAGCAATGGATATTTGAACACAAACAGTGGAGTAACATATGTAGACAGACAATTTAACAATAATTACAGGCATACATTATCCTTTGAGAAAAACAACTAACATTACTGCAGATTACAGTGTATGCCCGCATATTCACATATACATATATATATATATATATATATATATATATATATATATATATATATATATATATATATATATATATATATATATAGTTTGTTGTTCCCTTTGTGCCTCTTTGCTCGCACTGAATGGAGCTTTGACCCTCACTAGGGTCGCGGGCGTGCTGGAGCCTATCCCAGCTATCATCGGGCAGGAGGCGGGGTACACCCTGAACTGGTTGCCAACCAATCGCAGGGCATATACAAACAAACAACCATTCGCACTCACATTCAAACCTACGGGCAATTTAGAGTTGTCAATTAACCTACCATGCCTGTTTTTGGGTTGTGGGAGGAAACCGGAGTGCCCGGTGAAAACCCACGCAGGCACGGGGAGAACATGCAAACTCCACACAGGCAGGGTCGGGGTTTGAAGCCCGGTCCTGAGAACTGTGAGTCGCCCAGCATGCCTCTCTCTCTCTCTCTCTCTCTCTCTCTCTCTCTCTCTCTATATATATATATATATATATATATATATAGTTTGTTGTTCCCTTTGTGCCTCTTTGCTCGCATTGAATGAAGCTTTGAAGTTGTGTATTTGTGTGCACTGCCGCTGCCCTCCAGGCCCGCTTGGGGGGCGGTGAGGGGGGAGGCAACACTGACGCTCATTAGGGGCTGTCAGTATAGACCCGAGCAGGGAGGAGCTTCAGGGTTGGGGGGATTGCTGATGAATTTCAGATAGTGTCAATTGCACATGAAAGATGTGCTGAGGATGCCCGGGCTGTCACGCTCGGCTGGTTGCCCGCTCAACACGTCCCATCTTCCCATCCCGAAAACCTGTGATCCCTCACTTCTCCAATCCACCCCCCACACCCCTTCTTCCTGCTTACCTTGGCTAAGTCACTTTGCATGTTGATTGGGAGGGGGTCGTGGGAGAGGAGGGCTAATCCAGTTTGCAGCTGTCGTAGGCCCAATGATGAATCGCCTCTCCAGGAGGAAACGGTGGCGGAGAGAATACCGTTCTACTCTCGAGCCGCTTCAACAATAATGTTTTCCCAGAGACGAGGCTTTTTGTCTCACGCTAACAAGGAGTGACTTTGTTTCGTCCAGGCGGAGAAGGCAGGAAGAGGACTCGCAGGGCTCGGGAGGACTCAAAGGCATCTCGGTGGCAGGTAAGACTGAGATACCAAAGACGACTTCACCAAAGCTTGACCCTGAGTGAGTGTTATAATAATGCTTGAGGGCAGAGGTCATCAATGGAACATATTTGCGAGCATACATTTTGAATTTGGGACAGCAAGCTGTTTTGTTTCCTAGTATATTGTGCTATATAATAATGTAATATATCGATATTGTTATGTATCCTTTCTGATATGGTTATGATGCAGTATCAACATCGATTGATTTGATGTGATGTTATGATGTTTTTGATCATTTCTTATCATGTGAATCTCAGTACAGTAATGCCCTGAATATTCGTGGTTCACGATTCACAAATTCACCTATTCCTATTCAAGTACAACTTAATGTATGTGCAGTATCACAAGCCTATACAAGTTAAGGGCGTCCATATGGTCAGTCGCTCAAAGTGCGGGGGTGAGTCGCCAACTGTCATTTTTTTGCGATGGTCCGGTCCAATTGGGTTCGACCGTACCGATAAAATGTGTTTGAAATTATATAAAACTGGATTGGAATTATAGTTTTTAGAATACTGTAGTTACGTTTTGAAAGTTTTTGGGGGGCGTCAAATACTTTTTTTTTTTTTTTACCATTTTCGTTTTTGTTTTTTTTTCGATATTCACGGCAGAGGTTGGACCCTATTGATCAAATGTCAAAGGTAGTGTTCATCTAAACAAAAACGTAGATGAGCACTACTATATGTGCAAAGACAAGAAAGATTTTGAATCTAATTCTCGTTTCCTTTGTTGATTTGCAAAGTAAAATGGAAAGACTGGTTTGTTACAAAATGTACTGCTTTTGACTACGGCATTATGCAGTTCCTGATAACTGAAACATCAATCATGCCATAAACATCAAAACCTCACTTTTTTTTTTGCTATTTGGCTAATGCGATGTTACATCGTGCATTTGGTCATTGTTTTTTTCATACACATTTTTCCAATAGATGTCTTTCATAATTCGTTTTTTTTTTGTAAAGAGTGTTCTGCTCTTGTGGCCGCAACAACATTTTCTCCAATTATCATGAGCTCGCCGTCACGAGCGTTCAATCCTCCGTTGTCTCGCGCCCGTCCCGATCCTTTGGGCGCACGGTCGAGCTAAACGTTCTGTGCAGTGTTTGGTTTGCTTCTGCGTAAACAGGGCAACAATTAAGGCGCTTGCCAGAGCAAACACGTCGGCCTCCTCGCCTGCCAGTCATCAGCGAGGCACACAAGCGCACACAGCCTCCTGTAATCAAGCTCCTCAGAGCGCATCAAAACGGCCAACATCTGGCTCGGGGACAGCGAACATTTCAGCTTGACGTGAGCGGAGGAATGACAAATTGCTTTGTTTGTCGCTGCGACTTTCATAGCTGACAATTGCTTACAGCGCATCTGTTTATTTCAGGGAAACGACGACCAAAACATACAGTAATAACATAATTCAATAGAATGTAAAGAATTCAACAGTTTGTGCATCTTGATGTAATGCTTCAATTCAATTTATTGTGCTCCTTCTTCCTTGGCCAGTATAAGTATAGGACAGTAATATGGAGACAAACGAATCGAAGTCACCACTACACTTTGTGACTCAGTAAGCTGCAATATTACTGGTAGTTGTTTGTTCGCATAAGATAAAGAACATATGCCTGTGAGTGCTGTAATATTGTCTGTCCATGTGTGTTGCTCCACTGTTTGTGTTCAAATCTCTGTATCTTAAAGGGCTATAATGCTTTTTGATGCTATTAGTGAGCCCGTCTGTGGTGTTTTCCATGTGTTAGCATTAAGCTCGCCAGGCATTCCTAAGTGAAGTAGTTGTTTTGAATGCACAATAATATGCAATTCTCTTTGATTGATGTTTAGCTTGACAGTAAACTTCAACTAGGAGTGACATTAAACAGTTTGAAGCCTTTTTTTTTTTTTTTTTGAAGCATTGTTCGCAAGCTGCCAAACCGTTGCTTGTTGTGTGACGCGACTTGAGTTTGCTGCCGCCATACAGCACTCACCTGGGATGATTCTAGGATGAAAGGTTTAGCAGTGCTGAGCTGGCACTGCTTTGTACATTTGAACACAGGTCCATCCCCAAATTTGTGAAAGACAAGCAATCAAACCATCAAATCTGATGAAAGTTATTTAAATGCCGAGCCACAGCAAAAGAGAGAAAACTGTCTTGGAATCATAAAATATTAAAACTTTTATTGCTGCTGCTGTATTTTGTTGTAAAAAGCAAGTACTGTATTGTTTTTACACTTTTCTTGTTTAAAAAAAGGGCACAGTAAAAAAAATGTATCTCTTAAATTTTAGGGGTGCTGAGATTCAATTTAGTGGTGCTTCGGCACCCTGAAAAATGGTCTAGAAACAATCAAACAATCATTATTGCAAGGCAATACTCGGTTTTGTGAACAAAGCCTTTTTTTTCTCACCAGGTTTATGGAAATGCAGTATCTAGCCAGTCCTCACAGCCGAGTAAGTGGAAGCAGCGACTCTCCGACAGGTGCCAGCCTTGACAACTCCCACATCCATAACAACAATTCCATGACACCAAATGGCACTGAAGGTATCCTCGCCATTCGTCAGTGCACTTTTCTCTCGCGCTGTTGTTTCCCGCCGATTATTATCCACCGTGTCAGTACTCAATTCCCTCAGCACCACTGGATTTTTGCATGAGGTTTTATGTAGTTGTTGACTAAGGTGATAAATGGACAGGACTCATGTCCTTTTTTTTTTTTTTTTTTTTTTTTTTCTTGCCGCTCTTTCTCCCCCCCATAGGTGACAGCATCACAATGCTCACCACCGCAGACTGGTTGTTAGGTTGTAACTCGCAGTCCGCCTCAGGTTTGTCTACATTTTTTTTGTTTTGCATTGAAAGGACAATACTTGCAAGAGGATATCCTAAATTTGCATAGCGTGGCTTCAACTATTGTACCTTTCATTCAGGCCCTCTGTGGTGTTTAAATGTGTCTTGCCAGCACGGTTTGCAGTGAGCTGATTGGTGCCTGTGAATAGAAAACCTTTGGTTTTTATTTGTTCATGCTTAGCCACCCTCCAACCATTTTTTTGTGTGCGTGTGACTGTGTGCTAGTTTATGCATGCACACCAGCATTATTTTTTTTCCTTCTTTTTTTTTTCTTTTTTTCGCCCCCACCCGCGTGTTCTCGCAAAGTATCGCCACTTGTCAGCATGTTTCCGAGCTGAACAAACACAGCGGAAAAACATGTACGAAGTGACAGCCGATGGCTTCTTCATTTCTGCGGAGCATGACCGCCTTGCCCACATTGTCAATTTGTTTTTCCCCCCCGAAAGAGGAAAAAAAAGAAAGAAAAAAAGTGGAATGATTTCAAAGATTCCTGAGCTGTCAGGTAGCTGTGAAATTGTTCTTTACGCATCTATCAGTGAGCTTGGTAATGGAGCCAAGGTCAAAAAACGGTCGCTACGCATAAAGATGAATTTATACACAAGTGCCTTTTCCTGGCAGTTCAGTTATACTTGGTTGTCATCGCGAAAACAAATCCTGCCGCACATCACATGAATCATTTGTCAGCGTTTTAAAGCGTTGATTTAGAGTTGTATTAGCCTGCTTGTATGAGATTTTAACACAGATGAAACCTCTCCAAAGCCGGATTTACAATGCAGGTCTGAGTGCATTGCACACAATTGATCAGATTAAAAGAAATCTTCTGTCAACCCTCCAAAAATTATGCAAGCTCAAATAAGACTACTTACATAATGCACATGTTAAAATAAGACTACCGTAAATCCCCCCAAAATTTTGGAGGTTAAAATAAGACTACTGTAAACGCTCCAAAGTCGCACATGTTAAAGTAACACTACCATAAATCCCTCAAACGTTGTGCGTTGTCGAAATAAGACAACAGAAAAACAACCTAAATGTACTCAGGTAAAAATAACATCACTGTAAATATACAAAAGGTGCACAAGTTAAACTAAAATTACCATTTAAAAAGTTTCCCAGATAAAAATTTATCTACTGTAAAAAAAATAAGTTGTGTAGGTTACAATAAGGCTACCATAACTCTCTCAAAAGTTGCGCAAATGAAAATAACACAACTGTAAAAACCACCCAGGTTAAAAATGTTTATTTAAAAAAAAAAAAAAAAAAAAAGATAAATTACCATCAAAAACCCAAAAGTAAGATCATCGTGTGACAAGAATGACTTTCACATGATAATTTATTTATTAAAATTATGATTATTCAATGTGACGGTGTGGCTTGTTGGTCTTTTTTTTCTCCTTGGCAGTTAAAAGTGAGCCAATGAGCAGCAGCGACATAGCCACTTCAGTAGCAGAGACCTCTCTGGACAGCTTCTCCGGATCAGGTGAGTTTGAAGTTTGCGCGCGTGTGTGTTTAAGAACAAGACCTTTTGCCTTTGTCAGCGTTTTTTAAATATGCTCACATGGGCATGTGTGCACGTGTGTGTGTGTGTGTGTGTGAGTATGTAAACTGGGCCGGTTCCCATGTCGGTGAAAGACGGAATTAATAACTTCCAGCGGAACAGGGCCAGTGTGAAGACCCGCTTGGAATCACTTTGTGTTTATTATTATTCTTTCGACAAGTGAATGAAGGCCCGGCTGCATTGACCATCCCTAAAAACTCACCAATTTCCATGTGTCGGGTGTAGGTTTTTTTTTTTTTTTTTCCTCAACAGTATCGTCTCAAGGACCCATGCCCGGAAGTGAACGGGATTATTTTGGGTGATTAATAGGCCATATATGCACTTCTATCTGGAGAGTTTGAAGGGCAACACGCAAATTGTGCAACTCACATGATTTTTATAAAGCTGTTAATGTCTTTACTGTTACGCACTTTTGGCTTTGCTGTTATAAAAAGAAGTGTAGTTCAGTGGACCACCACCATTTGCTCAATAAGGATTATCTTTACAATGAATCAGCAACTTTTTGAAAATAGGACTTTAAGCTTAGTTGTTTCAGCATGGGAAACATTTACCCATATAAAACCAAGGTATTAAAAAAAATGCTAAACTAAATTTTTTGTTTTGCATGTATCTTTACCGTTATTGATAAAAATGATATGAAAATGACCCTTATATGACCTCGCCTAAGGAGAAACAGACAGATACTGTATTTCTTAGAAGTAGCCATCAGAGGTTGTTTAAACTATCTCCTTCCATGCAAGTATTTACAGTATTAGATATTATCGCTCATTATTCTGCAAGTGCTTGTCCTGACTCTTGTCTACTAAAGGGTTGACATTTTTCCCTTCACAGTCTAAAATATGGATTTTGTTCAGTTTGACTCTCGCAAAAGCAGTATTTCCAATTGCAGCTTGTTTGTACCTTGTATTTCCATTTTAAACAAACAGTTGTTTTAAGGTAAAACAACTGCAATCAAAAAGGATAATAATTCTCAATCCTTTGGTTAGTATCTAACGCCCCCAAAACAGTATTTACAAAGTTTAAGTGAGTAGTTTGTTTGTACAAAGGATTTTCATTGTAATGCTAATGAGAACAACTGTTTTCAAGACAAATAAAACAAGTGTGAGCAAAAGAGATGAAGAGCCTCGTTCAAAAACCATTTACGAGTGGGCTAAGTTAACAGCCCTGTGGGAGTATGTCGTCGTGTATTGTGGTTGTGGCTTTGGCGGCCTGTTTCAGCTGTGTGTTTAAACCAGCGGTTGCCATGACAATAAATGAGTCAGCACAAAAAAAAAAAAAAAAGAAAAAAAAAAAGATCCTCCCCTACCTGATTATTTTTGCTCCATTATTATGATGCGGGCAGCTGACTGGTTAGAGTGTCTGCCTCACAGTTCTGAGGACCGGGGTTCAATCCCCGGCCCCGCCTTTGTGGAGTTTGCATGTTCTCCCCGTGCCTGCGTGGGTTTTCTCCGGGCACTCCGGTTTCCTCCCACATCCCAAAAACATGCATGGTCGGTTAAATGACAACTCTAAATTGCCCGTAGGTGTGAATTGGAGTGCGAATGGTTGTTTGTTTGTATGTGCCCTGCGATTGGCTGGTAACCAGTTCAGGGCGTACCCCACCTCCTGCCCGATGATAGCTGGGATAGGCTCCAGCACGCCGCGACCCTAGTGAGGAGAAGCGGCTCAGAAAATGGATGGATGAATATTATGATGCGTCTGTCGAAATAAACAGAGTAATGCAGCCGTAATTACCGGTTCCTCTGAATCTTGGGGTTCTGTTGGCGAAAACTAATATTTACGTTGCTTCTGAGTGTTTAAACGTGCTCTTGTCTCTCTCCTAACTCTCCTCCTCAGCTATTGGAAGTAGTGGCTTCAGCCCAAGACAAACGCACCAGTTCTCCTCGCAGATTTACCCTTCCAAGTAAGGCTCCTCTTGACTTGTTCCTAAAAAAAAAATAATAATAATAAAAAAAAAATAATAAGCAGCGTCCGACTTCATTTGGACCTTTAATTAGATCCTCCTGCCAGATTGCCAAGTTTCGAGCGGCTTTGTTTGCCTGGATGTCTGCAGCTTGTGTCGTAATTTCTCCTCGTCATTGGAGATACGATTGTTCTCGCTCTTCGGCTAAAGAATTTGTGGCAAACCAGGATAAGCGGTGTTGAAAATGGATGTCTGGGATGTTTTTTATTGAAGGGCCGACCGAGCGCCATTTGTTTCATGTTGTGTTGTTGTTTCATGACTGAAACAGCAGGACGTATCCGCATATTCTTCCGACCCCTTCGTCCCAAAATATGGCCGCGTACGGGCAGACGCAGTACACCACAGGAATGCAGCAAGCCGCAGCTTACGCCAGCTACCCCCAGCCTGGCCAGCCCTACGGCATCCCGGCTTACGGTAAGAAGCAACGTCTTCACTTTGTTTTCAAAACAATTTGTACAATTGAGTTATCCGACTTTCATTCCTAAAGGTCAAGACGTTGCTTGAGAGCGACCGTGTTCTCATCATTGTCACTGTTATGGCAGCAATTTTGCCGAGTTGTTGTTTGTTGCCTGCATGTTCGTGACTTTGTCGGTGACTTTGCTGATCATGCTCGCCAAAGATCAGAAAGATGCAGTATGGAGATCCCCCAAAAAGTCTGTCTCAAATTTGAATTTGCTTAGCACAAATATTAAGTTCAATTAAAAAAAATTACAATTAAATAAATTTTTTAAAATAAATTAAATTTTAAAAATGAATTAAATTATAAAAATAAATTTCATTTAAACATTTTTAAAATAATAAGTAATTAGAATTTGTGTAAAATGTGTTTTTCTAGGATAGTATAGAATCGGTCACGTGATGGTCATATTTACTTTAAAAAGGCAACTTTTAAAAAGGCAACTTTTTTAACAATAATTATTACATCAGATCGGGGATTCCCAAACTGTGGCGCGTCTCGCTATGGGGTGCGCATGTAATGGCAATCTGGTAGACTGTTTTCACATCATTAATTTTTGGGATGTTTTTTTGAGGGGATGGGATTTCGAACACAGTACATAAAAAGTTTGAAAAAGGCAGCCGTAGAATCAGTTATCATCGTAAAAAAATTTCAAACTGATTTTATATAATATATAACAAATATTCGAGAAACATTTCTGAACATTTGTGACATATTAAGCCCACTCTTACTGGTTACATTCAGTGAATGAGAGGTCTGGGGTCTTCAATTCAGCTTCCCTTATCCTGTAGGTACCACTGTTTAATATGTACTCTTAAATAAATCGTGTTGCAAAATTTCTCAAAATATTTTAAAATATTTAGCCCATATCCTTGTGGTTACATTTAATGACTAAGAGGTTGTAAATTTAATTGAAAAGTCATTTAAAATGTCTCAAAAAGTCAAACTACAGTTATGTTTTATATACAGCACTATATTAAAAATATAATGGAAACATTTCCTAATTATTGTGAAATGATTTTGTAGTCTCATTTATTCAATGGTAGGTCTTAAATTTGTTTAAAGTGGTCTTAAATGTTGGTGTTCCTAAAGGTGGTGATAACATCTTTTCACAGATGACTCATCTTAGATCACAGATAATATAGTAAGTGTAACCTGAAGTAACCAAAAAGTTTGTTCTGCAGGGGTACGAGATCGCTACAAGGAATCAGTAAACAAATCAGCGCCGGGGCCATTGTGATCGGCCTCGGCCACATCTCGGTGTAATTTCAGACCTGTGACTCTGGACTCTTGTCAAGAGCATCAAACCGATCTGGTGTCGCTAACTGATTTAGGTCCATTGTGGGCAGGCATCAAGACGGAAAGCGGCCTGAGCCAGTCGCAGTCGCCGGGCCAGACGGGCTTCCTCGGCTACGGCTCGGGCTTCAGCACGCCGCAGACTGGACAGGCGCCATACAGCTACCAAATGCAGGGTGAGGACATCTGAATCCTTGCTCTTTTTTGTTGTACAGTGGACTCCTGCGATTCGCGGGTGACAGGGACGACCAGACGCAAATAACAAAAATCAGAGGATAATTGACGCCCGTTATAACTGCATTGAAATGTTTTTTTTTTCTTTTTCTTTTTTTACCCTCCAAATAATTGTATAAATGGGGATAAAATGCCAGTACGCTTTTTCATGGTTACTCCCCCCAGAAAAGGAAAAATGAAAAAAAAAGAGAAACATTTTTTTTTAAATGGGGAATTATTTTTTTTTTAAATATCGGCGGTGGTGCCGAGCCGCGAGTATCCGAGGGTCCACTGTACATTCAATGACTCCCGCCATCCATTTTATTCACCGCTTATCCTCACTAGGGTAGCGAGGTGCTGGAGCCTATCCCAGCTATCTTCGGGCGGGAGGCGGGGTACACCCTGAACCGGTCGTGACTCCTGCCAGATTTCCATAAATTTAAATCATCCACTTTAAGTGGGGGAACCGCGGGTTTAGTTCACAGTTATCATCTATCATCAAAATTAGGTGGACTGACGCCGATTCTAAGCGAGGAAAATACCTCCCTGCCTTTAATTTAAACACCACGCTGACTCGCAACGCGGCCAATCCTCCCTCTTGAAAGAATCAACACAAGATGGGGGGAAAAGTGGCTCGGCACTTAGGAGGCACCCTAAGTCCCCAGCCTTTGTTTTTCTCTCCCTGTGATCATATTTGTATTTGTTTAAGCGTTCGGGACGGTGGAGATTTATAGCCTTGAATCTAATAAAGATGAGCTGTTGTGCACCCGCTCCCCTCCTCTTGCTTTCCCCTCGGAGCCGCAAACGTTCCACCTGCGTCGGCCATTTAGCTCGCCGCATTCCGTGTTTTCTCGCTCTCGCTCGCTCCCTTGTGACAGAATCCTCCAGAATATCCAACAGTAAATAACGCCAGCAGCTCAACCACAGATGCGGCACGCCGTAGCCTCTTTTCCCGTGGCTCCGAACCAAAAACCAGAGAGCCTGAAAAAAGGAAAGGGCGAGAGGGGTGGAGGGATTGGTTTGACTCACGATGACAGCATTATGTCCCATTTGTCTTCTCGGTATTATGCTTTCCATTCTCTTTTCGTCGACGTAGCTCGGACGCGGCTATCAAATCCCCTGAGTAGCTTGAAGCTGTTAATTGACACATTTGCCAGCCATGTTGGACGACAGATTGGCCCCTGACTCTAAAAACCATGGATCTGGCCCTCCCTGGCCTATTGATCCATGCCTCAGGGTGTCCACGGATAGATTTCTCTGTATTCTTACATAGCTCTAAGTCTTGCACAATCATAGCCCCCCCGTAAGTCCTTGGACTTGCTTCATCTCGACTGATTAAACCGTTGAGCGCGATGTGGGATCAGTTTGGAGAGATCCGAGGATGACACGATCAGACAAAACCATCTTTGCCAGAAATATGAGAAGGAGAAATGTCCTGTGTGATTGTGGGTATTCAAATCATCTTATCCAGGTTTCCAACAACCAAACCAAAGTCCACATGTTCACAAGTTACACGTTATCCCTCCACCAGCTTGTGGCCAGCTGTCAAGGCGGCAGACGATTAGATTAATGTTTCCGCGCCCCACTTTCATGTCCAATGCCACGGAGATTTGCGTGGCTGCGCCGACTCGTAAAGGGCACAAAGGCGTTCTTGTATGGCAACTCGCTTGGCAATGGATGGCGTTGCGCCTCACGGATTGTCACAGAAACCTTGAGAGGTGTGCGCAACAAGACGGCGAGAGTGCGCCAAGACCAAGTGTTGGGAGAAACACAGTGGTGAAGAAATAATCCAGTAACACTAGCTCTTTTCTCAAGACACATCGGCGATTCAATTCCCTCAATAGGGCTCAAATGACTCCATTCGCTCTGAATGCAGATTCATTGGACGAAACAGACGTCAATCATTATAGCTGATTATGTTTAATAAAATAAGAATACACTAAAAATAAATAAACAATAACAGGATCTTGAATTTAGAATTAAAATTATATAACTAATGAAAAGAATATACATTGTTTTTAAAAATTAAAACGAATAAATTCATCTGCAGAATCAATTAACTAAATATTACGTAAAACAGAAATATTTGAATAAATTAAATAAGAATTTGTATTTTTTTTGTATTTAGAAAAGACATTTCATAAAAATAATAATTTTCAAGTAATTACAGAAACTACAAAATATATATTTTCACGATTAAAGTACAATTAATGAAAAAATTAAAGGACCGGAAGTATTAAAAACAAATCTATATTTTGTAATAAAATAAAGCTAAATGAATACATAAAAGAAATGAGGTGACAGGAACTAGCCATCTGTATTTTTGTTTCAATTGAGAGTAAAAGAAATTACACTTTTTTTCGTTTGAAAAATAACAAAATAAAAATGTACTAAAAATAAATTAAACTGGTATGTTTTAAAGGGTAAATAAATACATTAAATGACAGGAATTTGTATTTATTTTATTTAAAAATAAAATAAAAAATGAATTTTAAAGAAAGTCCCAATAATATATTTCTTTCTACAAAAAAATACATACAAAATAAATTACAGGAACTATTAAAAATCTACCTCTATCGTTTGTAATCAAATGAAACGAAAAAAATACATAAGTAAAGAACTAAATTGTCATGTTTTACATAACGATTTGGAAGTAACATAGGTCGGGAGAGGGTTTGAGCAGATGCTAATTATGTGAATAATTGGATTCCAGCATTCCGTCAAGCAAGGAGAGCCCATCTGGACTTGATAGCTGATTCCCAAGTGGGGCATCCAAACTTCTGCTACAAATATTGTCCGCTGATGATAGACATAGCCCATGGCGAGGAGACTGATCAAGCAAAGCAAATGGACTTCCAATTGTGGAGCCAGAAGGCAGGCAAGCGGGAGGGGCTATCTGGGGAGTTCTGATGTCTGCACTTGAGTGAGTGAACTAACTGGAGCAGGACAGAGGGAGGGAGCGAAAACATGCCCCCAGGGAACCGCAAGACCCCCGATCATAACCAGCATCGCCGCTCTCGAACAGCACGGCTCCATTCTCGGTCCCCTCGGCTTTTATGTGGCTCCTCGCTCTCCGCGGAGAAAGCCTCCAAACCCTCCAAACCCTGCCAAGCGAGCACTTTTATGTCCATTTGAACTGCGCTTCAGGCTAATTTGTTGTCATACTCTTCTTTGCCTGCGCCTCTGATTGTTCTGTCAGACTTTCACTCCGTTTTGAACTCGGGAACCAAAAGAAGAAGGGGGGGGGGGGGGAGTTTTCCAATTTCCCCTCACAGCCCTCGAGAAACCAAACAAGGTAGACAGATGTAAAATAACCGGTAGAGGCCGCGGGATGAAAAGAAAGTGAAAAATCTCCACGGGTGTAGGGGGGAAATTTCACAAATCATCTGTATGCGGCGCTTCGGACGCATTTGTTTCTCTTCTGCAGGCCTAACAGAGAACCGCATTGTGTCCATTTTGCATCACATACTTCCTTTCCGCTTCCCCGATCTTTTGACCGCCTTCTGAAAAGCTGCTTTACGTTGGTCACGGTGTGGGAGGGCCCCGATAATCACAGCATGAAAGGAGTTCCCTCTTGTTTGTCACTGGGGGGGGGCAAGGTGTAATTATGCCCCCATTTAGGGTCAGTAAATTTATCTCCCTTCAACTGGCACTGGGTGTTTATGGCAGGATTACTGGAATAAAAAATGTAATGAAGTAAAACATTTATTTTGGTAATGTGGGGTTTAAGGCAACTTTTACCCAACATTTCATAAATGTACCAAATGATTTCGTAGTATACTAGCTAAAATGTCCTCATAATCTAGCTAAATTTGGGTTTAAGGTAGTTTTATCTGGAAAATACATCTTTTTTGTGGTTTTTAAAGTAGCTTTTCAAACCAAGTTGTCTTTGGATGCCATAAAAAAATAACATTTTGAGTGCTGTAGATTTTCTTTAATTAATACATTTTAACTAAATATTTTCCTTTTTTAAGATTATTATTAAAAAATCTGTCCTTTTTTAGGTTAATTTTTTATTTTTAAACATGTACTGTATTTATTTTAAAAAATACACATTTATAGCAATTTAGAAAATAACAAAAAAAAAAAAAAAAAAAAAAATTGTGTTTTATTTTATTATTGTTTTTACATTTTGATAAACATTTTTTTTCATTAATAAATTACATATATTTGAAATCGTAAAAAAATATTTTTAATTAATATCTACAACACAACTTTTGTGACTGAGTTAAAAGATACCCAGTGCAGCAAAAAAAAAATTAAAAATTAAAAAATCAGTTTTGGACAGATCATTTTGGGCTTAACTATATCAAACCATATGAGCATTGTCGTGGTACATAAATCCTCTTCCATTTTACGTAGACATTAAGTTTATCTTTGTTGGCAGACGTTCAAATAAAGCACAGAGACTTTATTAAGACTTTATAACTGACGCTGATGTTGAGTCTGAGAGTTTCCACTTCCAGGGGGGTGGGGGCACCTGTTTGTATTATACGCCTGAAGTTATTATCATTGAGTATAAAAACCATACCTTCTGTCTCGGCCATCCGAATAGCATTACAATTGCAGCTTCTTTAATAGCCGTACAAGTCAGACGTCGGCGGACATTTTCTGTGACGTCTTACTCGCTCGCGCCTGCGGCAGATGGAGCGCAGCTGAAACGCAGAAAGACAGTTCGAGCCTGGAGGCGCCGACCCTCCGTTCCTCTAATAAGTCCTGCTGTGTATATTATTAAGCCATTAGATGCTATCAGGCCCCCTTTTGAATGACTTAATTACCCAGGAGGGATCATCCTTTGAGTGAGTGAGTGAGTGAAAAGAGAAACATACATATTCATTGAGGCGGGATGTGAGCCCCCATCCCCCCTGCACCACCCTATCCACCTTCCCTCAGTCTTTTACCAAGGACGTTACCCTTCAGTAGCTCCCGCACAACCGATCTCTTGTGCTTGTCCCGCTACGGAGAGGCAGGTTCTGTCCACTTGTTTTCTGCCCATAAACCCCCCCCCCCTCCCGGATTGGTGAACCTCCCCCACTGTCATTCATCAGGCCCGATTCGAGCAGTGATAAAGGGAGGAAGAGGAAAAAGATAAGGTGGCTTTCAAGGGTTATACTTAAGAGAGCCTAACTTCCAACATCCTGGCGCAACCCCACACTCCACCACCACCCGACACACGCAACCTCAAAACACAACAAAATGCCAATTAAAATAAAGCACCACATCAAATTTTGCCAACAAGCTATTCAGAAAAAAAGAGATGTCAAGCTGTTTATTGTCACTCCCAGTAGTGATTTAACGTCAAACTAAACATAAAACCAAGACAATTACTGCTTGTGTATTTAAAACAATCACAAACAAGTCCGCTAGCTTAATACTAATAAATAATGGGAAACGCCATAGACAATGAATAACATGGGTGTTGCAGTGTTACTGTATAATCCTTTACGCAACGGATATCTTAACACAAATGGTGCACAAAGACATGTAGACTGACAAAATAACTATATTCAGACATATATTCTTTATCCTCTGCAAAGAACGACTAATGTTACTGCCGTTTATTGAGGCGGCTGGACCGGCTTCATTTGCAGTGTATCCAAATGTTCACAATATACTGCCCCCAGGTGGCCAAGATGCGCACAACAGAAAAAAACAGAAGAAGTGTCTATTGAATTGAATTTCACTTCAATTCAATAGAGACTTGTTCTGTTGAATTGAAGTGTTGTTGTTGTTCGTGACTCCTCTGTGATTCAATGTAAAATGTGCCAGAAATTGCCTCATTTCTTTACAGTCTATTCAATTATTTTTTAAATACAATATTATAGAGTGCTATTTTGGGGGGGAAACGCCAAAGCGTGACTCACTGACAGCAAATCATGGAACACGGACCCTTCCTGAGACTTGGGAATGTCATTGAAAGCCATGAAAAAGTTAAAGCACACTTTAAATTAGCAAATGTCTTAGGTAGCAGTTCTTAATGAAAACATGGTATTTTTAGTCTGTATAAGATCGTCAACAAAAGTATTTATGAATGGTTTTTATATATACTATATGATGTCTGTGTAAGTCAAAGCTATGATAATTTCCTTTTCCTAGGTGGTACGTTCACAACAACGTCGGGATTGTACACCGGCAACAACTCCCTGACGAACTCGACGGGCTTCAGCAGCACACAGCAGGTATGTCTGCACCTTTTTTTTTTTTTTTAATCCTCCTCCCTCTGATCGATTGGAACAGCAAACTTTCAAAGTTACACTTCATCCGTGACACATTTGAGCATTAATCACTCTGGATGTCACACGGCTTGTCCGCTGGATTACCTGCTGTTGCTGTGCTCTTGTCCAGATGTGGGACAGAACTGACATATGTTTGCATTTATGTTTTGGGGAATCTGTGCTGTAAAGTAGCAATAATGGTGAAGGACATATCTCACGTTACTCCACCCAAAAAAAAAAAAAAAAAAAAAATCAAAGGTTTCAAAATGTCGCCAATTTTCCGCCAACTATGCATCTCTTCGCAGGAGTACCCGGGCTATCCTGCCTTCGGCCAGGGTCAGTACGCTCAATATTACAACAGCTCGCCCTACACGTCGCCCTACATGACGAGCAACAACACCAGCCCCAGCACGCCCTCCACCACCACCACCTACACCCTGCAGGAGCCCCCGGCCCCCATCACCAGCCAGGCCATCACGGACAACCCCGCAGGTGGGAGATTCGGACGCCATCTCGTAGGGTGGCTCGGACTCGAGCTGCAGATTTCAAATATTTTTTTATTATTTGTTCATTCACTTGACTTCTGTCAAAGCAGCGGTACATGTCAGAAAATTGGAAAAAATGTTGATCATTGTTTTCCAAAAATAAAGCAGAGGTTTGTAAATTTCTTAAATCAATCTGCGTTCATGGAGAACTACAGAAATCACAGAATATATACAACTGAGAGGCTGAAATCAGAGAATTTGGAATATTTAAGTTTAAAAAATGGCTGGATGTACCCTCCTCATCTATTGTAGCAGCAAAAACTTTGCATATTTCGTTTCCACGGAATAGCAGCGCGAGCAAAACTAAGTTAGCATTAGCACTTTGAACAAGCCGATGTGATCTACAGCTGCTACATTGGTAGCAAGACTTATTCGTAATGGAGTGTTACTATAACACTAAATGTTATCAATTTGAAGTTTTATTATTTTGGGGGGGAATGTACAATCAATTACATATCAAAAATCTGAAATGTTGGATTACGTACAGCAGCCGCATGACGGCAAGTTAATATCCTATTGACTTCAAACTCCATTCACAACAACGGGAGAATGGACGAACACAAAACAACTCTTGAGCGCTTCAAGTGCCAGAAATATGAGTCTCGTAAATATAATATTAGGGATATTTTTAAGTTCCAGAAAGTGGTGGTAGGTGGCTCAAATGAGCATTGCTGTGTGCATTTTATCACGAACGCACTGAATTACACACATCTCCAAACCCAGAGTACCCAGCACATTTGAGGCTGTTATGGCGACGAAACGGACGCCAACTGTGCCTTTCGTCCAAATAGTGTTTCATTCATTATTCATGAACTGCTAACAGGGATTGTTTGATAATGGAAGCTTGCAGTTACCTCCTATTTTTACCAATGGACAATGACTTCAATAACGGAACAAAATAGCGCCATCCTGAGTCGTTCGGCGTCTCACATTAAGACAAATGTCCTTGCGAAGAGCAAACTGACATATCTTTTCATCATCTGTTTTCCTTCCAGCGGAGTACAGTACCATCCACAGTCCATCAACCCCCATTAAAGATTCAGATTCGGATCGATTGCGCCGGGCCTCGGATGGAAAGTCACGTGGCCGGGGCAGAAGGAACAACAACCCATCGCCGCCGCCCGACTCTGACCTTGAGGTAGGGGTGAGCTCGCTACCTTGGCGACAGACGGCCTCGCGGGACCTTAATCCACTTAGTGTATGGGCTGACACTTTGCCTTTAACGCACGATGAGCATTAATTCATTATAAGAAACGGTTCCTTAACCAGGCATGAATAATTGACGCGTTGTGGAATCATGACTCACACATATCTTATACAAAGTTCTCTTCTCATTAATAAGCAATCAGGGGGGTGATTAAGAGGAGGTGAATTATACCAGGGTGGCAAAACTACTCACACTGTATGTAAGTAGAAGAAGCAAAATTAGATGATAACAACTAAAAAAAAAAAAAACCTTATTGTACGTTTTTTCAGATTAGACTAGAAAGTTGTGGTTTTTAGGCTGGTACAAGACACAATCGCCACAAAACATTATAGCTGACAACATCAAACAATTCTCTGAAACAAAGCCATGAATGGAATATGTTGCTTTTCCGAATCTTTTGCTGTTGTTGTTAATGCTCCCTGGTTCACGTTCCTCCTTGTTGCGACATCGTAAGACCCCAAGATCTCAATCCATGAAGATCTCAACCGCAGCTGACTTTACCTCTCTCTGGTTATGTATTTTTTACGTCGTGTAGTCATCTGCCTCGGTTGCAAAATGTAACAAACCTATTTTGACAAAATAAAGAGTTGAACGTACCAGTGTAGAAAAATAAATACTCAACTAAAGCACAGATACCTGACATATCTAGAACAGTAACAAAGTATTTGCCCTTAGTTATTTCCCACCACAGAATAATACACATAGCGGTCATCCTAACTGGACGCTGCTTTATTAATATGAATTTTAAGCGAGCAGCCTTTAAAGCGCTGACATCATTGCATGTTAACATATCTAGTTAATTAGTTTGTCCCTATCGACTGCTCTAATGTAAAGCGGCAAGGAGTGGAGGGCTGGTGGGAAGCGTTGCGGTGGCCAACGCGAGCAAATGGACCGCGATCCCCACGGTGCGCGAGTACACGCTCCTGGCCTATTGACCAGGAGGATCACCTTGCAGCAGCGACAGAGTGCTGCATCGATTTTGAATCTTTTCCTCTCTGTTTTTGTGTCCTTCCTCCTCCACCAGCGAGTATTCATCTGGGATCTGGATGAAACAATCATCGTTTTCCATTCCTTACTCACGGGCTCCTACGCCAACAGATATGGACGGGTGAGTGACATTTTAACGCAGAAATAAAAGACGACTAAAGATGTGAGCAGGGGTGAAGGCGCTAGGAAGGGAAGGAAATTGAAGCATCAGGAGTTGGATTATTGCTTCTACACATTTCTGCTAATAGGGGATGTCCAAAGAAACCTTTTCAGGATGGGATCTTCACAAACACACAAGAGTTTTGGTCTGTCTCTGACCTTGTGTAGTTCCCCCCATATACAGCGATGAAAATGCAAATGATTTGTAATTTAGTGTCGCCTATTTGTCTAGTTAATGTGGTTCAAATTTGGTAGCAAACTGGACAAAATCTCTTGGACAAGTCTTTGAAGAGCCCCTGGAAAGTACCCTAAAGTGGCCACTTCAAACCAAAATGGCTGACTTCTTGTCTCTTCAGGAATGGGTTCTTGAGACTTTTTTGTAGGTCTACTTATGATAGGCACACCTACCAAATTTCATTTTACTAAGTGAAACTGGCTTGAGGGGCTGAATTTTCCAAAACGTCCGGGCGATCCCTTACCAAACATTATTTTGCTCGTTTGAATCTATGAGTCTAAAACCAAAATGGCAGACTTCCTGTGTCTTTTCAGGCTTGGGTTCTTTAGACTTTTTTGTCGATCTACTTCTGATAGTAAGCCTACCCCATTTTATTTTGCTAAGTAAAACTGGCCACAGGGTGTGAATTTTCATAAAAGTCCACCAGGAGCTCATTATAGAGCCAATATTGTGGATTCACGCTGTTTATTTGGTTCTAAGAAAGACCACAAGTAAAAACTCATGATCGGCATTGGGAAATAGACGGTGGAAGCAGTTCAGCACGTGGTAAGGAGAACTCACTGTTCAGATAATTGCTTCTTTTTTTAATAGCGCCAACGAGGCTTGACAAGTATTTGCCTGCAGCTGTCGAAGTGGTGCGTGGCTGCCCGGGGGGCACGGCTCGTAACAGTTGGACACAGGATGTTTCCTGACACTCTTAAATGTCCCTCTCTCTCGCCCAAATGACCACACGGTTGCTTTAATTAAGCACTTCTCAAATTGTTCTGGAACAAAATTCAGAGGAAGAAAAAAAACACAGTAAATTGGAATACATGTGCTTTATATACATCGTAACAAACATTTTATTATAGCACACGGTTATTTTCCCTGTGCATGCTCATAAGATGAAACGTTTACTTTTCCACGCTGGGCTATTTGTTATTCCATTGAAATTGCCTCTCTAAATTTAAACTTTCCAAACAAACTGTTTTTGGGTGGGGGGAAATAAGGCAGAATCGTATTCTCATGGTTTGCTTTTGAGGTCATCCTTTCAATACGGCTACCAAACTTCCAATCGGGCACTGTAAACTTGGAGATACTGCACCCGTTTTACATTTTTGGGGGGAGGGGAGATTGTTGATGCATGCTTTTATTTCTCTGAATACAATTAAGAAAATTAAGTTTGAAGGTAAACACTTTAAATTTTTCGGAATAAAAAATAATGTTTTGGGGCATCGAATTTTCAAAACATTAACGAAGACAATGCAATTTGGACATACTGTTTTTTTATTTTTTATTTTTACATAAGGAAAATTTGTTTTTCATAGAAATAAATAAAGCTTTTCATTCACTGCATGAAATAAACACACAAAATGTGTAGATCAATATTTAACATTTTTCAGTGATCCCAATGATTTTTATTTTTTTATTTTATTCGGACAAAAAGAAAAAAAACATTATAGGCTTATCATTGGACAGCAATGTTATGTATGGGGGGGCGGAAAATCATCAAAATGATGATCGCTGCATGATATATTTTTAGGAATTCCATATGTCCCTCGCAGAATTTTATTATTACTACGAAAATGACCCCTGATGGGAAAAAGTGCAATGGTGGGATAAGTCAGCGACGTCGTGAATCCTCCGTGATTCAATGTAAACAATCAGCCGGTGAGGGAGTTAAGAAGACAAGCACACCACAAGGCACCACCTGCCTCGAGATGTCAGTGCCACCCCCCACCCACCCAACCACAGTTCACTCTTACCAATAGCCCCCCCCCCCCCCCCCCCACCTCATCTCCACCTCTTTTAAGCTCCTGCTCTGGCCAGGCCAATGGCACTCCAGCTGGCTTTAGCTGTCAAGGCTTTATGGGGGCGAGCTGCCTTGATGCCAATTAAAAAAGCCGATAAGAACAGCGCGGTGTTTATGAGAGGGGAAGGGGGTGTTGTTGGGAAGGGGTGTGGGGAGGGGCTTAGGGTAGGTCACCGGGCGTGAGGGAAAGTGTGGATACGCGCCTATTTATAGTGATTACGGGGAAAAGTGTTTTGTAACGTTTTGTTTACGCCATCCAGACGGGGGATGACTTGATCGACAGACAAAGGGGGGTGGTTGAAGATTACCGTGGATGTTTGTGTGAGTGTGTGGGTGTTGGGATGGGGGGAGGTCAATTTCTTTCCTGAAGTCGTTTATAGATGTGCCTTGCAGATAGGCTTTGAGTGAGTGCATTCTGCAGTTGCCATTTTTAGGGCCTGAGCACCAATGACCTCTTGGAATCGTTGTTGGACTGATTATCCATCCTTCCCATAAATACATCGCCTTTTTGGAAGCCACAAAATGCCCAAAAGCTCAATGTTTTCCTCAAATGTGTGTATCTCGGTGAAATTTTATGCATTTTTAGGGGTCCCAAACACAACCCCCTCACAACACGAGGAGGGCCCATGGAAAATTGGACAAAATGAGTCCCCGGTACCAATATCGCCAGTCGACCCGAAACTGGGTGGACATGTCTATCATTACAAGACACATGAGAAAGTCTCAGGCACCCAGGTTAAATATTGAACAAAAGGTCGGCCATTTTAGTTTGAAATAAACTTGTTGGGCGAATTTTAGGGCCAGCAGAAAGTTGGAAAAATATTGCGTCTGACACCATTTTCAACATTGACACGAAATTGAGTGGACATGTCCTTCATAAGAGGAGGCACGGAAGAGTCTCAAAGACCCATAAATGAAAAATTGAACAGGAAGGCAGCCATTTTTGTGTGCAGAAAAAATATTTTGGGGGCAAACTCCATGAAAAAGGGTCATGGAGAGTTAGAAAAGAAATTTTCCCACGGTTACCAGTTTCACCTTTCAACACGAAATTGGGTGGACATGTCTATCATAACAGGACAGACAAAAAAGTCTGACCCATGTCCGCAATTGAACAGGAAGGCAGCCATTTTGGTATGAAGAAACTATTTTGGGGGTGAATTCCATGAAAACAGATCTAAGAGAGTTCGAAAAAATTTTGCCCGCCTTCGCTAGAAACTAAAAAGTTCCAAGAATGGGTCTTTGAGACAGGAAGTCAGCCATTTTGGTTTGAAGCAGTCTTTTTGAGACAATTTTAGGGCTGGCACTTTTCTTACTCGCTACTATTATGGAATTCGCACAAATGAGCCCCCAATCATAAACCAGATTGGCCATGAAAAAAAAAAGGGTCCGTTTATCACAGCTCAGAGCTTTAGTATTTCTTCTTTTATTATTGTTTGAACAGCCAGAGTGGCGAGTAGTGAGTGGGACTCTAGCTGCTGTCACATCCTATAGAAGGTCAGATGAAACGGGGCCCTTATGGAGGCGAGAGTGTTTCCTGCTTCGTACACTGGAGACCCTGTAGAAGTGTGCGTGCGTGTGTATGTGTGTGTCTGAGACTGCTGCTGTTTCTTGGCATAAGCCTTAGCTCGCTCTCTACCCATCATGCTAGGCTGGGAATAAAGTAAATAAACAGCGGAGGGTCGTGGGGCAGCCCTCTTTCACCCCCAAAACAAAACAGTGCCCCCATCAAATAGCCACCCACCCCCCTCTCATACCAGAAGAAAGGCTATGGAGATGCTAAGATCTTCTGACACTTGAGGAGCAATATGTCATTTCGGGCCGTCAAAAAACAGACGCTTGCACAGTCAAAACAACCGCTGGTTAGAAAGGCCAAGACAAAATAAAAGAACGTTTAAATTAATTCAGTCAGATAAATGCAGTGTCTTCTGTTGTGGCTGAGATGCGGTCATTTCGCGGGATCTCTGGGTAAAACAGGTTGTTGATTGTAAAAGTAGTTTTCCATCTTATTTCTTTGTCAACGTTATGGATAAATGGGTATCCAGTCGACCGGCAAATCTCCCCTCTTTAGTATCAAAGCTGTGACAGAGTTGGAATGATGCTTGTAAGGGAATTCTGCAATGCTAGGAAAGGATTTTCTTTTTGAAAAACATTTTGTTTATAAATTTGAAAACATTGTTCTTAGGAAATACATCCACACTCAATTTCTGGATGATTTCTTTTTTAATAATTTTTTTTTTTACAAATTTCCAAATTCTTTTTTGAATCCACAAAATGAAAACCATATATCTCCAAATGGTTCTTTTTATCCCCAAAATAATAGCATCTATCCATCCATCCATCCATTTTCTGAGCCGCTTCTCCTCACTAGGGTCGCGGGAGTGCTGGAGCCTATCGCAGCTGTCATCGGGCAGGAGGCGGGGTACGCCCTAAACTGGTTGCCAGCCAATCGCAGAATAAAGTTTATCAGTTTTTTTAATCCACAAAATGAAAACCATATATCTCCAAATGGTTCTTTTTATCCCCAAAATAATAGCATACATTTTCAAATTATTTTCTTTTATCTGAAAATTGTCAAATTTGTCTCCTTTTTTCATCTGTAAAATTAAAAACAATTATTGTATCTTAGATTTGTTTCTTAATATTAACAATGGATCTCCCAAATTTTTTTTGAATCCAACCCCCCCACCACACACAATTTTTTAAAAGTATCAACATTTTGGGAGTCAATTTATCATTACATCTTCCATTACAACTTTCTGCTAGGCTTTATTTGTTTGAATTGCATGGCGGGCCATAAACTGCCCAGCCCTTGGTTATTTTAATTAAAATTGACACCGCCAAGAATTCAAACGGCGAGGTTCAAGCACAAAGCCTACAGAAGTGGAGGAGGCTTGAGGGCTTGTACTTGTGCGGTTGTTGCGCTGTCATCTTCAGTGAAAATAAAAGCACTATGGGCTACGACAGCTAATCAGCAGAGAGCTCAGGTGAGTTTTCAGGTGGTTTAACTGGGTAATCCCTGCTTCTGGTCTCTGCTAGGTCTGTTTTCACTCCCAAAGCAGCTGCAGACAGGAAGAAAAGAAAAAAAAAATCCTCATCTTTGCAGCTTACCCTTTGACTGTCGGAAGAAATCTACTAACTGGAAGTGGGGGATATCTTAATCGTGAGTTTTAAAATGTATTTAAACCTTTTATTTCGGCCTATTCATTATCTTTTGAAAGGAGGAATTAATGTCATTAACTATTTACAGCGGGGTCCTCTTACAGAGGGTATCATGAAAGCACGTGTCAAATTACCAATCGCGATTTACAGGGAAATTGACATTTTGTTGTCAGGAGAAATTGACTCACAATGTGAAGGAGGGCATTTTTTTATTTATTTTTTTTTTTTACGTCATGCCGGTGAAGTGTTGTAAATCGACCACCCCCAACCAGAGATGAGTCATCTTTTTTTTGCAACAGTTATTCTCATCCGTGGGTCTATTGTGGGTCCTCTCTGCACTGTCGTAAACACGCCAGGCCAAAACTTTCAAGTGGGCCTAATGTCTTCTTTTATGAGAACAGCCTGCTGGGAAATTATTTGAGGGGCCTACCTTACTTTCACCCCAAATGAATGCAGAAAAAGTGAGGGGGAAAAAAATGAAAGTCATGATTGTTTTTTTGTTTTCTTTCAGGACCCGCCATCGTCTGTATCATTAGGACTACGGATGGAAGAAATGATCTTCAACTTGGCCGACACGCATTTATTCTTTAACGACTTAGAGGTGTGTCTCTTTTTTTATTTTTATTTTTTTTCCTTCTGTGTGATGATTTAGTGTTTTCCGAGGGCTATAAAGTGTGACCGGAGGGTCCATAAGAAGCAACTGCTTCATAGCGTGGAAGCCTCCTTCTCAGTTATCAGTCTCATACCGGAGACGCATTACTTTCTGAGCCCTCAAGGGACATCATGAATTTTACATGTCAGTCGTACACAACCCCCAACCGTAGCGGCACAATTTGTCAGGCTTTAGCGTTTCTGCGGCCGTCTCCTCCTGTCAGTGTGTCACGCTGAATGTTTGGTGTCGCTGTCCACCTACGCCACATGTTGCTTCCCACAACCCTCGGCACTCTCTGGATTCAAGTTGCATGTGTTTTAATGCAAAAGACGAGCAGCAAATGTTATTGATGTTGTCTGTCGAACTCGGTGGCTAATTTCTTTGATGTCTTCCCAAAATGTTGTTTTCGAGACCTTACTTTTCCTTCAGCCATTTACATCTTGAATCCACCATTCAAAGGTCTTAAAATGAACAATCGACACGGTCTTACAGCCATGTGGCTAGCACAAACCCACACACATATCACACGTACAACTAAAATCGTACAGACAGTAAAAGAGCCTCAAATGTACCTAGCAATGTACTTTGCAGCCTGAGTGGAGTCATAATGTTGGTTCCGCAACGTCTCGTGCTTCAGTGGACATGTGCTAAATGCCTGCTAGAATGCTAACAGTTGGTATTCTAACATGTAGTAACATAAGGATTTGATGAGGATTTGACTTCTTGACTCATGTCGTGTAGTTGGTAAATATTTCAAATGAGAACTGATCAAATGCTAACATGCTAACAGTCGGTATGCTAATATAGCATGAGAGGAACCTGAGTAGAAAATAATATCCTGATAAGGATATTACATCATGCTCAGCCTGGCACTGACACAACTCACATTTCAAATGAGAACGTTTTAAAATGCTCAGCGAGAGAGAGAGCAACCTGAATAGGACTTATGAAGATTTTACATCTGGCCGTGCATATGGACCATTCCTTTGCTCCATTGAGCCAAATGTCCAACAAATTGTTACTTTGATATGCCACTGTTTGTCGCTAACAATGGTCGGCCGAGGAGGAGCGACATTCTACTGAAGGGGTATTGATCTCTTCTCCTAAAAGCAAGCGGGACTGCGTCAAGTGTTAAGTGCGATGCCTAAAGCAGCGCTTCCTCTCCGCTGATTTACAGTACAGTTGCCCGGGCTCGGATAGCTGCGGCTTAAAACGGAGCGCGCCTATAAATACCTCTGCCAGCAGCAGCAGCAGTTATGTATTTAAGCATGTGCAGAAATGCATATGCTCTGTCTAAGTTAGTTGGGAGCCATAAAGGGACACCCCAGAAGGCTGTGCAGCAACACAGGTGCAGAGTTTAGTGCAACTGCGAGGGGTCCATCAAAGTCTTAACACTGCCTCGCTAGAACGAAAACATTAAATATGGCCATGGTAGTCGAATCGATGTTAGCATTTTTTTCACTCATTCATTTATTTGAAAGAAAACAAATTTGACAATATAATTACCCATTCTGTAAAATGTGTTTAATTTTATTTTGAAAGTACAATATAATAATACAAGCTAGTATTTAAAACATATTTAAAATAATTTGAAAAAGTTTTAAAAATATGTATTTAAATGTTTCTATCACATGTATTATGGCTATAATATTTTTTTAAATTATTTTTTATCTCAAAAGTTTATATATTGTACATTGACGGAAATTGAAATAACCTTTTTAAAACAAAAAAGAACACGATTATGAATTTTTTATTTGTTAAAATATTTCAAAAAAATTATTTATTTACATATTTTAAATATAACAAAATATGGGGTGGATTTGTGATTTCTAAGATGTGTCAGACTCTTACCAACTGGTCAGCTGCATCTAAATCTTTTTATTTCATTGAATTTATTTTTATTCCACTTTAATATTTTGGGGGGGCATTTTAAACAATAGTTATGTGATCATTATTTCACATGCCGTTGTCACTTTCAACCTTCAGTTTCTTAGTAATGCGCACGGAAAAACATGTACATGTAAATATGCTTATATATTTATGTCTGTATGTAGTACAATAAATCACGTATTGCCATGAGAGCAACAAATACCGTGCATAAACTCAAGGACAAAACAAAACAATAAAAATCCACCATTTTGTGTTCTGAGCAACAGTTTGGGAAAGCGTGCTCTAAACTGAAGCCTGTAATGAAACCCCACAAGACTGACAGTTGTGAGTTTACTGTAGCTCCGAAACGCTGGTGCAGTGTGTGGGAAACGGGGGCCTCTATCTCAAGCTTCCCTGCCTTGTGCTCTCCTCTCTGTGGGGTACAGGGCCGGTCATCTACCCCCCTCCTCCCTCCCAGGGTGAGAAAACAACTCTGAAGGATAAAGGGGCATGGGGGCAAACCACTCAGGGAGGGGGTTGGGTGCGGAGGTCTCTGAAGGTGGGAACACTTTCAATTAGTGGCCTGATGCCCCCTTCACACTCGCACTCCAAACACACCCGGGCCACTTCCACATGCTGGAACTGTGGAAGCAACCCCGTGACTCTGAGAGCTGCCTGCTTTTTATAGCTCCCTGGGTTGAAACGTGCACTCGGCCCTGTTAATGAGAGATGCTGTGAATTGCACACTTAGCTTGTGCTACAGGCCTCCAGAGTCTCTTTGCTGCGGGCCTTAGCCTGTTGGTTTTATGTCTCGCCGTAGTCGGGTTAAATCCCACAATTCCACCTGAATGGTAGCTTTATTGTTTTTTTTTTGTGTGTTTTTTTTTTTTTTGTCCTGTGTGGGAGGTCATTTCCAGAAAAGCCAGCTGTGCTGCAGTTGATTGTTTCAATGCACAAAGTCCGTTTTAAAGGGGGGAGCTGTTTTTCACATTTTATGTTATCATTCCGTCAAAATCCAGAATCTGTGACTTGCCACCCACATCCCAGCATCCCTCCGCTGTGTATTGAGGCACCAGCAGAGGTTGAGTGGGCAGTGAAAACACAGTGGTGCCTTGAGATATAAGTGATTCGATACGAGCCGATGTTCAGACGATTTTTTTCAAAAAGCAGGAGTTTGGCAGATAGACAACAATTCTTCAAAAAAGAGGCTTGAAGCTGCCTTTTGCCCCTCCCAGTTGAGGTTAACTGTCAAATGAAAATAAAACAAAGAAAATTACACCCAGTGTATTGAAAACAACCACGTAGCTTAACCTTTCGGCCCGCTAGCTTAATGCTAACGCTAAATAGCATCAGTGTTCTGGTCCTTTAACTCTCTAAACAACAGATATAACTCAAACAGCAGCAACATGTAAACTGACATTATAACAATACTCACAGTCATATATTCTTTATCTTCTGCGAAAAACAATTAATATTAGTGCTGTACTTATGAGCTGAGAGGAGTTAAGACGTCCATCGGTCTTATAGGTGGCCAAGGCAGACACACCGGAAAATGTTTCCTGGAATGTTTTAGGGAGCGACAAACAGTTCAGCCATCATACAGACTATTTCTTAGGCTGACAAGCAAGAATATTTTGCAAACTGCATTTCCTTTTACTCCTGTGAATATTTGTAAAACCAGCATGTACTATACCTCAGTTTTTCTTTGGTACCATTGTTTGAATTAAGTAAAATTACAAAAAGTTTAAACATCATACCCGACTAATTATTATGCTGACAAGACCCACTAATATATTGATATTTGTGTTTTTGTTTGGGAACATTGTTTGACTTAAGTCATGACAAACAGTTCAACCACCATACCCGACTAGTTCTTACACTGGACAAGAAAAAACATTTTGCGAGCCACGTTTCCTCTCACGCCTGTGAATATTTGTCAAACCAGCATATCCTTGTGCTTTTGTTTGGCACCATTGTTTGAATTCCGCAACTGTTGAAGCGCGGATCGGAATGAAGTAGCTTGGAAGAACTCTCCCTTTGTTACCCACATCCTGTGTTTGACCCCCAGGTATAATCACAGCCCCTCCACCCACCTCCTCCCTCTCCTCCAGGCCTATACCTGCGGTGGGAACTGAGAGGGGGAGGAAGACACCGGGGGTCAGTGAATGACAGCCTCTATCGGTGGCGTGTCGGTGTTGAGAACCTGCGAACCGCTGATGAGCCTCTTTCACATGGCATTAGGAATCCCGCGATGACGGCCGTTGTCCACGGCATGATCAACAAAAGATATTAACTATGCAGCGAAAATTGCCACATTTATTAAAAAATGGCAGACAGGAAACCAGAGGGGTGGGGGGGAAACGGGCTCAGTGTTTTTGGCGCATTACTGATTAACCTTCGCTTTGGTCTCCGCTGAGTCGCCACTCCCGGGCTATACAGGAAGAGTCGGGCCGTCATCACTTGATTGCTTGATGACAGACGCCTGCAGAACAAAGACGCCTCTGATAGCTTCCTGCCCTGCTGAAAAGTTTTCAGCAGACGAGTGAAAAGACAGCGTGCCACAGACGGGAGGAGAGGTGGAATGATGGAGAAATGGCATCCTGTCCTCAATTACTGTGCATTTTGGGGTGTTTTTTCCCCTTGTTCCCTCTTGAAATTGCTACATTTCCTTGTCATTATTACTGAGCATATTTGGCGAAATGTATATTCAGTAGGTGTCAGACTTTTATTTTCAAAAACCCAGCCCCGGCAGCCACTTGCACTTAGTAACATGACATTGAACAGGCATGTCTGTTGTGAGTAGACCCACAAAAAAGTCTCAAGAACCACTTTCTGAAAAGACACAGGAAGTCTGTCATTTCCGTTTGAATTGGCCATTATAGGTTCATTTCGGCCAGTTACAGGTGTCTGATTGCTACAAAATTTTAGCCAAGTACCTATACTTTCATCATTGTTTTTTAATAATTCTTCTTAGGTCAAATCACCTTTCTGAGTTGTTGAGTTTTTTGCATTCCAAGAAACAAAATTTTGCAGGCATATTCATCCTGGTGAAAAATTACATTTAGATAGAAAGATGGCTTGGTCACATCTCCCGGATTTTTTGAAAAATCAGACCCTGAAGAACTTATTTACCTAGTAACGTGGAATTTGGTAGACATGTATTTCACAAGCAGACTCACAAAAAAAGTCTCAAGAACCCATATCTGACTGCTGCCATTTCTAGGTGTCAGAAAAACTACTTTCAGATTGCTAAACATTTTTAGCTATGTATATTAGACAGATTGGAGAAGCTAAACTGCGACAAGTTTGAGTTCATTTTAAGGGGTTTCACATTCTCAGGAACTCGTCAAATTTTGCAAGTATCTTTATCTTGATTAAACCCTACATTTTTTAAGGGGTGTGACCTCAAAAATTGGCTTGGTTGCGCTCAAGGAATTTTTTAAAATCCTGCCCTTGAGGCCAGCTTCCCTTAGGAATATAAAATTTGGTAGACATGTCTATCACAAGTAGAGCCACAAAAAATCTCAAGAACCCATGCCTGAAAAGGCGCAGGAAGGCCACCATTTTGGTTTGAAGCTGCCATTTCACATTTTTGTCCAATTACCGTAAAATGTCAACCATTTATACTTGACAGATGTCTGATGCTCATTTGTGAAGAGTTTGTGCCGCGAGGCTCCATCCATCACTGCTCGCAGCGTTAATATTCACTCGGGTGCTTCTGAACCGAACAGAAAAGAGTCTCTCCTGAGTACAGTAGGAACATCTGGTCTAGGTTAACGGTGATTGTAGCTTTTAGAGAGAGCGGTGTTTGCTTGTTGAGCGGGGGTGCGGGCTGGACGGAAAAGAGATGTTCAAATGCTTCTGAGAAAGTCCCTCGCAATTGTCGAGGCTTGTCAGTCTCTAACGCCCAAAGACTTATGCGCTCCTTTCATTTGTATTCCGGGAGGCATTATTCTCATGCAGTATTCCGACATTTCACCGAGGCACCGTAAATTTCCAAGCACTGCCATTTTGGCCGCTCTCCATTTTGACCATACGGCTGTACTTAACGGGCTTGAACCTGCCCATCCATCCATTCGTGGCTCTGCGGTGTTTACGAGGCCGTCAGAAGTGGCTCCTAATGAGTAAGTGTAAGGGTTACTGTACGACATTACTCATGGCCACCTCCTCCAGTCACTTCCTCCCCTCCCACCCCCGGTCCTCCCAGGGAGTCCAGTGCAGAGGTTTATGCTAGCCCCAGCAGGGAATTGTAACTGTTTTTCAGATGCCCTTCCTCTTTGTTCGGTAGAAACAGGTTGATAAATGTCTCTGTCGTGGTTCTAAGTCGGCAGTCCTACGAATCATTCCCTTTGTAAAACAATCATGATGTTTCATATGTTTTTTAGACTGAGACCTCCATGTTCCAGATCATGTCAGCTCTAACCTCAAGGAATGAACCCAACATGCTCCGATTAGGCGGTTTTACCAGATGAATGGTCTTGTGATTGGGCCTGGTTCATTAGCAGCTAATTACTGGACAATCGAAGCATTCCAGTGAAAGGGGGTGGTTCTCTAAATGGAGGATTTATGAGGTACTTGACCCGAGGAGTCGCCGTGGTTTTTCCTAAACAAGCAAATGTGCCTCTGCTGCTAAAGCAATTAAAACGAGTACGTCAGAATTTGGTCATTTTTAAGTCACGCGTTGGTATGTGAGCATCCTCCAGGATTATAGATTTTTTTTTAAACTATCAAATGTAGGCAGTGTTTTAAGGGCAATTTTCTTAAATCCACTTGACTTTGACAAAAAGGCATCTGTGAGTCCCATTAAGAAAGTAAATGTGATATTATATTGAAAAGTTTGTACCTTAAAAACATGCTGGTGTTTCAATTTCCACTACTTTTTAGGAACATTGTGAAATGTTCTAAAAGTTAGGAAAGGCTACTTTAAGCATTAATTTTGTAATTTTTGGAAGAGTAATATTTGCGTATCTGAAATATCTTATATCTAGTGAGGGCAGACCCCGTCTCATTGGCTTTCTGCTCACCATGCATACCACCACCCGCACTCTCCATTTATTAACCTATTTATTCCCAAAGTCCACACTACTCTTTTCAGTGTTCTGTACCCAAACAACTGGAACACTCTGCAACAAAAAAACAAAACTCACCACTTTATTTAAAAAAAAATTCATCATTTAAAAAATTTGGTTAGGGATACTGTACATGATCGCTGCACCTGTTTGTAGCCTGTTATAAACCTTTTACTCACCATGTGCTATGACGTAATGTACAATATTATCTTATATGTAACTATATCACAGTGTACAATTTCTTGTACTGTACATATATTTTTTTTTTGGTTTTATTTTGCTTCATTTCACTGCTGTCTGCAGTCAGGTCAGCATTGCAAATGAGAATCTCTTCTCAATTGTCTTGCATGGATAAATAAAGGATAAATAAAAAATTGAATAAATAAATAAAGGGGAACAGCTGCAAAAACAAGGAGACTGTTGAGTATAATGCTGCATAACACCAAATTGCTGCTTCCTTCCACTATTAAAGATCACCTGGTGAGTTTCTGGAAACTTGTTAAGTCAGTAGCTAAAAGTTCCATCTTGTGGACCACTACGCCTGCATGTGAGGTCACTTTGAGCTTTCTACCCTCTATCGGTGTGCGGGAGCCCCAGAGTGGGAGGGTTAAAGGGCCACAGGGTCAAAGTCTTTTCCTCTCTGGATCCCGGGGAGGAGGCTTTGGCGAGAGAATGGTTGCATTAGACAGGGCTTGGAGAAGGGGGTGGGGGGGGTCAAGATTTTAATTCTGTTAAAAGAACAGCTGGTTTGAGTTTCTCCTCACCTCACGCTCCCCTTCCCCTTTCTCCGTGCAAATCCAGGGAGATGAAAAATTTGTTCAGAGGAGAACCAGTAAAATAGAAAAGGTTTACGGTCCAAAGCCCTTACCCTTACCCTGCTCCAGCATTAGCCAGGAATGCAATAACGTCAGCGTTTGGACTCGCTTAGATTGACTTCAAACCAGGAAGTTCCATTCACTGTTTGGGTGTCCTAACAGCCGGACGGGATTTAATTAAAAAAGCTTTTTAAAAAATATGGAGGGATTTTTCGGACTTGAGAAATTCCTGGAGAAATTATTATTTTTAATAATTTTAACATTAAACAGGTGAGTCGGTCGGGGAGCCATTTTAATGGCTTTTTCGGAAAATCCCGAGCCTGTGACGTAAGCCACTATTGGTCCTTCGTTAGTCGGTCAGATTCGTTGTGTATACGCTGCTACAAATGACAACAATATACACACAAAATTAACTTCCTGCTGCTGTGCCTTAGATTGGGAAGGTGCAATATTATTCTCCAGTCTCCACAATGAGGATTTTTTAAAAATCTTAAAAGACTTTATCTGTCAAAGAGCCCACACGTGAAGAAGAAAAAGTCTGGCATTGAACAGTTTTGGTGGTACATTGTGTGTTGTGCTCTGATAATCTCAGCACAGAATACCACACACACAAAGATTCTGTTTCATCCTCGATCTGAAATCCAGTCCTCCAAGACAAAACTCTTGCGTGATCAAACAAAGTCTAACAAAAAAGTATAAGAAGAAACACTACCGGATATATCGTGCCGATCCTTCCCCGATTGTGGACCGGAGGCAGGAATATTATAAAATAGGGTTGTCGTCAATATAGACTCCATCCATCCATTTTCTGAGCCGCTTCTCCTCACTAGGGTCGCGGGCGTGCTGGAGCCTATCCCAGCTGTCATCGGGCAGGAGGCGGGGTACACCCTGAACTGGTTGCAAGCCAATCGCAGGGCACATACAAACAAACAACCATTCACACTCACATTCACACCTACGGGCACTTTAGAGTCTCCAATGAATGCACGTTTTTGGGATGTGGGAGGAAACCGGAGTGCCCGGCGAACACCCACGCAGGCACGGGGAGAACATGCAAACTCCACACAGGCGGGACCGGGGATTGAACCCGGGTCCTCAGAACTGTGAGGCTGACGCTCTAACCAATCGTCCACCGTGCCGCCAATATAGACTCGCTTTTGAAAATATTTGTTTGCATTCTTGTGAACACACTTATACAAAATACAACATTAGGTAGGACCTGCTTGTTTTTATTTATGGCCGCTTTCTTGTTCCTCAGTCAGGTTGCTTCTCGATTGGCTCCATTCAGTTTCACACAATAATTGACAGAGTCATGACTCGGGAGTAGTCGGCTTTCCCCGCATTTTTCCTTGTAAATATTGAATACGTTTAATATTTAAGATTGTCGGCCCCAGCCCGTTTTGAACCCTATTATCGGGACAAATTCACTTTTAACACACCTCAGATCACAGGATAATCTTTTAATACATACAATAGTCTTGTCATTTGTCATCCTCAGTCGGGAAGGGGAAAAATTGGGACAAAAACAGCCCGATTATCTTTATGTGTACCGGGACTAAATCTCATCTCAGATTATTATTGGTCACAAAACATACCGAGACGTAAATACTGTCCCAGAAACTCTCGTTCTCCTCCATTGTTGTTGTTTGTCAGTTGTTTTTTAAGAACCTTTACATCCTGAATTCGAGATTAAGACCTGTCACCCCTATTTTCACTTATTTTGCTAATTTCCTGGCTTCAAGATTGAGTCTATGCTCGACTTTTTACTTCACACCAGCACTCAACTCACATCTCACTATAAGTGGATAGGGGGTAGGAGGGGGCACTAACACTAGGGCTCTCCTAAAAATGGAAAACTAAGAACAGATTTTTTTTTTTTTCACCAACGCTCTCCTGCAAGTCTTTAGCTGGCTGGCTGGCCGGCCGGCTGGCTGGCCCCGGGGCCTGTGATGGTGTGTGGCGCGGCAGCAATCAGAGGTCATAATTTCATTGGCGGTTAGCATCAGGTTCAATTTTTCTAGTCGGTTACATTTAGCAGAAAGTCTGGATTGTGTTACTGCTCGCCCGGACAGAGCTGGAGAATCGCGGGACCTTTCCAAGAAGAGCCAAAGGGAAGAGTATTACCGTGCACATGTGCTCACAGATGCACTATTAGAGCCAAGGCCTAGCAACCTACTATATTTATATACAGCAATGCGCCTAAAGATGGCGGCTCAAACACTAACCCAGGTTGCTGAAAAGGCTTTTTTTTTCTTTTTCGGTTGCCTCTCTCTCTCTCTGGGGTTTGTTTAGACGGCGCTGGTGAGGGCACATGGGAAGAATTATGGCATGTGCTGATTCAGAAGGTTCTCGGACCAGGCCTTTCAACACCGGGGCGCCCGGCCAATGCCAGGCTGTGTTTTTTTATGCTGGTGAAAAATGACAGCGAAGGCGCAAGCTCGGGACTGCCAATTTTCTTCAATAATGAAGCCTTTCTGAATACTTGAAATAGATTGAGCCGGGTGGGGCGTACTGCAATGTTATGTTTCGTGTTTTGCAGGAATGTGACCAGGTACATATCGACGACGTCTCTTCGGATGACAACGGTCAGGATCTAAGGTAAATTGCTGACATGTAGTCCGAACTCGCCAAAAAAGTGGTACAGTTACGTATCTGTCGGGCGTCTTCCAATAATGAGTAGTTTTACTTTATTTTACTTGCATTGCAAGGTGATTGTCTCTTTATCCTTGTATTACACTTAGGAAGATTAAAATTACAATTTTCTTTTGGAGAGATTTGATGTTTTTTTACTTTGATTACACAGTACGTCACTTCACGCTATGCTTCTATGACAGTTTGGACTGTTCAAATTTTCAAAAGTCCAACAAAACTTGTGAAAAAGTGGTACCATTTGGAGTTCAGTCAACATTTTTGGGGAAAATGTGCGCCGAAAATCAAACTGGCCCACATTTAATTTTTAAAAGAGGATGAATCGGGTGTTCATTTGTAGATGAGATTTTTTTTTAAAGTGCATAAATGGCAATACATATAAAATATGTCAATCTTATCATTGTTTAATAATTACTAATTTAAATTAATTAATCAATTTAATAAAATGATCTTACTGAGCTATATGAAAAAAATAGGGGGGGGGGGGGGCATTCATGGGCATAGTCCCCAAAATGAGTTACTGTGCCCGCCTTGCCCTCACCCCCTTTATTGTAGACTTTTCATGCAAAACTTTTTACATCAGGTGAGTTGTTGTTTCTTTTTTGGATTGTGATCAAACCACAAGGAGTAAACATGATGATAACCACCGAGCAGTTTGAGCGTCCTAATTCCTTTTGCCATTATTTCCTATGGGAATAATTGCTCTGGAAGTCACATTAAGGTGTTAACCCACGATGTCTTTTTCAATCTCGCACGCAGCACGTACAACTTCGGCGCGGACGGCTTCCACGCGGCGGCCACCAGCGCCAACCTATGCCTTGCCACAGGTGTGCGGGGAGGCGTGGACTGGATGAGAAAGTTGGCCTTCCGCTACAGACGAGTGAAAGAAATCTACACCACTTACAAAAATAACGTCGGAGGTAATCCCCCACCCTCTCCCCTGACCCTCCCTCGCCACTTTTTTTGCATTGGGTACTTTTCGAAGCAGTCCAAGGCAAACAATGTTCCCCTACGCTTGCAGGTCTCCTGGGCCCTGCCAAGAGGGAAGCCTGGTTGCAATTGCGAGCAGAAATTGAAGCCCTGACGGACTCCTGGTTATCACTGGCACTGAAAGCACTGACGTTAATCCACTCAAGGTAAACGTCGGCTGAGAGGAGGGGCAAATGGTAGCCGGTAAATTTGGAATCTAATAAACGTATTGTTTTTTTGCAGGTCAAACTGTGTGAACATTCTGGTGACCACCACGCAGCTGATCCCCGCCCTCGCCAAGGTTCTGCTCTACGGCCTGGGCATCGTCTTTCCTATTGAAAATATTTATAGTGCAACTAAAATAGGTAAAGTTTTGCTCTTTTTGTTGTATGTTTTAGCGTGGTGTTTTGAGTTTTAAAGGGGGGGTTTTGGGAACACAAACGGTGGAGCAACACACACTGCTCATGAATAATGTTCCATTGGTGCTTTTTTTGTTGAGTTTTTAGGGCATGTAACGTTTGAAACATCACAGTAATTTTGAGGCGTCAACTTGGAGAACCCCTCAGAATTTCGCCCAGTAGAAGCTTATCGGTGGATATTTTCAATCGGAGAAGGGGTTCCCAGAATAGCAGACAAAACCAAACGCTCGAGGCAATATGTTGAGAAATAAGGAAGTTATTATACTGCATTACTCTCATTTTAAGGTGTTGTTTGACCAGATTTTTAAAATGTAATATCACACAAAAACGTTTCCCAAAAAAAAACCCTCTCTGGAAGCCATCGCCCCATTTTCTATATTCTTGTTGCGTTGTGTCCATTTCAACCACGCTGAGCATTTTCACACTGTCATTTTTGAGAAATCTTGTCAGGTTGCTCCTCACAGGCATATATTCTTTATCCTCTGCGAAAAAAACCTGCTATTACTGCAGCTTACCTAGGACTTGACTTCTCTTCCATCTCCATGTATATCCATGTCTGTATTTTACCATCCCCTGGTGGACTAGGTGCACACAACGGAAGGGGGAGCACAATGTCTATTGAATTGAAGTAAGAAAAAAAAAATGCATCAAACTTTTAGTATATTCTATTTAATCATGTCATTACTGTATGTTTTTATTAAGACCGATATTATGGAGTGCTATTTCTCATTAAAAACACTTTACATCAGTTTTTCTTTTTTGGGCAGCTGAAATAGAGATCTTAAGGCATCAATGTAATTACATACAACACCTGATTCTACTCATTTCTGTAAAACACCACTAGGTGACAGCATCCCGTGTTTCATGTTTCTTCAAAGGATTATTAGTTTGTTTTGAGTTTGAGGGGGAGTTTTAGGAAATCGTGCTACCAAGTGATGGGTCCGGGGAGATCCAGTCAACAGATAGGATTGATGTTCGTCCTATGAAGGAATAGGCCTCATCAGCTCGGGGATTATTTTCTCTGAGCGGGGCCTCTCTCTGCATATGAAACCACTTCGAGACATTTATGTCATTCCACAGCAAGAAACCTCACCGCTGAGCGTCCCACTCCTCCCAACAACCTCCATCCCCCACTCTTCCTGCGAGCCTGTTTCCAATGCAAAACAAACATCATCCACGTGCACGGATTTGAAGGGTTCTTGAGAAAAACCTTACGTTCCTGTTTAAATTTTTTGGCATCAATGCCACTCATCCTTTTCATCTTTCGATGCTTCCCCCACAGGTAAGGAGAGCTGCTTCGAGAGAGTCGTCCAGAGGTTCGGAAGAAAAGTTGTTTACATTGTAGTCGGAGACGGGGTGGAAGAGGAGCAAGGCTCGAAAAAGGTGATGCGCTAAACCGGCCGGCCCTTTTCCACTGGCAAATCCAGTTTCAAATGTACCGGTCAGATGCCGAAAACCACCACCGATTGTCATTCATTGGTCGAGCAGATTCGTCATCACGCTGTGTCATAGTTCTGGGTGCTGCATTATTACGGTATACTCCGCAGTCTCTGCTTTACTGCTGCGGTCCCGTCTCTTCTTGAATAAAATTTTTCTCCACTTTTAAGTTTTAGTTCTTGGTACATATTAGGGCTGTCACTATTGAATCTTTTTAGAATCGATTCTCCTATTGCTTATAGGTCGAATAATCGAATAATAACACCACCCACCCTGCCCTCCCACTCAACTCTTTTTTTAAAAATCTTTTTATTTGGGTTTTTTTTTTTACTACCAACATTCATTTTATTTTTATTTATGAGGGATGGACTTTGATCCTTACACTGCATATATTGGTACTAAGTATATAGTATAAATTTGGTGTACAGAATTTGAGGCAGCAAAATGCTAAATGCTAAACGGTTAGCAATCGCGATTAGCATTAGCGCGCTAGCGATTACCATTTTAGGTTAAAAGAAACTACTACTATTCACTCAACTCACTTCATCTCATCATCAATCAATCAAATCATATTATATGTACATTACACATCTAACAGTGTCTTAAAAGCGTGGTCTTAAAATCACTTACAGACGCTCCTCTGATATTTTTGGCGAAGTATATCAGTGTTTCAAGACTGCGTCCGTCTGCAATACATGTCTTTGTGAAACATTGGTTCCGGCGACGCATACATGGTTCCGGAAGGATTTTTTATTTTTTTGGTCCCGGCAGAGCTTTGAGGCAGAAACTTAACCGAGTTGTTGTTTTTTCCCCCCCAGCCCTAGTACATATAGTCACCCGGAGGGTTCCTGGACCATTCAGTGGAGTCCACAGTCTCCACTTTCCTGGGGTGATCCCTTTCTTTGGAGCCCTGAATCTGTTTTCCAATAAACATTCCATATTATATTCCATATTCTCCATTTTGCTGCAGCGGTCCCTTTTTTTGCTCCCCTTAGTCTCGTTTTCATAATTTTATGTCTCATTCCATATAGTCCACATTCTCCACTCTGCAGTCCTCCGTCTCCTCTTGGATTAAATACCGTATGTGTCCTTTACGACGTTTATCGTGGGGGTTAGTTTCCAGACCACCCCTGCATTAGGTAAAATCCACGAAGTAGCGACCACATATTTTTGTTAATTATTTATACATATATTAATCCAGACTCTTATTAATCTTCCCCACACTCCTATTAACCTCTACCATACTCTTAGAAACACTTTCTATAATCTCAAATACCTTTTAAACTCTTAAACATACGGTAATACACAGTAGTATTGTACACTATGTACATTTTATTCCTTGTAATATGTGTTTTCTGAATTTTCTTTCATATTTGTATCATTTTGTTCTAGGTTGCAAGTGAGGAAGCATTTCTAAAACCACACAAAACATTACAGCATATACACTCTAAATCCTGCAATATGGCTAATTATGCATGATAGGAATATGGAAAAAAATCAGCAGTCCACTGAATGCGCAGCGGTGCGCGGCGATATAGCGAGATAACACTGTACTTCCCTTTATTTGTCCTCCCTAAAGGGCATCTGAGTATAAGAGAGAACGTCTTTAGTGTTTAATCAGAGCTCTTTCCTCCACCATCTCAGGTTCAGAAGGTGGGGGAAGTGGGGATGGGAGGAGGTTGTTGGGGTGGAGGCGGTGGGGTTGATGCGTCATAATTATATATTCCCGCTCGGTGCCCTTAGCTGTGTGAACGCTGCGCATGTAATGCTAGACCATCCCTTTCAGCCATGTTGAAGCCCCACATAAAGGAGCCTTCAATCACGGGAGAATGTTCGCAGTATCGGCACGGGATGGAAAAAGCTCCCCGCTGTCTTTTCCCTATCGGCATTCCTTTCATGTGATGTACAGTACGTACGTAATGTGTGTGCAAGATGTGTGAATTATTATTATTATAAATATGAATACAAACTCAAAATAATAACAATTACATATCAATAATGTGCGTGAATTACATGAATGTAAATATGAATGCAAAATGAAAATTAGATGACATTTTAAGCTATAATAATAAAAATAATAATAATAGGAAACAATTTTTGTTTTTACTTTCTGCAATTATCTTGGGGTGAAAGGCTTTTATGCCAACATGGTACGGAGCGCAAAATAATCCAAGTTCATTCCGTCGAGACACTGCACTGGAGTGCAAAGGTTCAGAGACCAAAAAAAGAAAAAGAAAATGGCCTAGATAACATCTCCATCTTTTTGACTTTAAAAGCAAAGACAATTTACAAAACAAAAAGCCAAAGAGCTTTCAAGGGTCACTGCAGGCCCTCCTAAGCGGAACCTTGGAGAGGTCCTACCGCTGATAAAGTCGAAGGGGGACTTTGGGGGATAACGGAGGCGCTCGCCACTCCACCTGTGACGAGTTCCTTTCATTCTCCTGCTGCTCGGGTTTCCCTGCTGCATACTGGCCTTGGGAACGGCACAACCGACCGCAGCCTCCGGTGGGAGCATTGTTCGCGGTCTAAACGCGCCACTTTAATGACAGCGCTTGAAGACATTTCACGCACAAGGGAGAAAGTGACTGAGTCATCAATTAATTTGTTCTTAGTGGCAGAATAATTTTGTGTTGCCTGTCTGATTAGGATACCTGCTTCCGAGGGGTGCAATTAGACAAACTGCTCGCCCTGGAATTCAACAACAATGGCTGCTTTCAACCAAAATGGCTGACTTCCTGTTTAATTTCAAGCAGGGGCTCTTGAGACTTATTTGTGCGTCTTGTTACGATAGACATGTCCGGCCAATTTCAGGTCGATCGGTGAAACTGGTGTGAGGGGGCACATTTTTTTGGTAACTTTGCAGGCCCCCTTTTCATGGAATTCAGCCACAAAGCCACCAGGTTTGAACCAAAATGGCTGACTTCCTGTAAAATTTTAGGCATGGGTCCTTGAGACTTTTTCGTGCATCCTGTGACAGTAAACATGTCCAGCCAATTTCAGGTCCATCATTGAAAACAGTTTTTCGTGCATTTATGCTTCAGTTACTGACCCATGGTTTGTGATTCCCCTCCAGCACAACATGCCCTTTTGGAGAATCTCCAGCCACTCGGACCTCATGGCCCTGCACCACGCTCTTGACCTGGAGTATCTGTAGCAACGTCCACCATGCCCTGGCTTCTGCCTTTTCCGGATCAGGCTTCGCTCGGTTCCGGGCGCGGAGAAAACCCAACACAAAATGCCCGTTGTGCTACCTGTGGCGTCTCATCTTCCAAGAGAAGAGGAGAATGGTCAAATGTGCTGACGTCCGGTCACACTTTGTCTTAACACTTTTTTGTTTGTTTGTTTGTCGTCGATGTCCCGAGAGGTGAATTTTACAGCCGTGGTTACTGTGAAAATGGACTGCCTGGACTCGGTTCAGGTTCGATCCCTGTGAGGCTGCCCGGTTCCTCCGTCCCCATCAGCTCCCCACCAGCGTTTCTTATTTATGAACTCTGTAAGAAGGCAAAAACAAAACAAAGAAACAAAAAAAGACTCGTTCCTGAGGACTTTCTGGGCTTTTCTAATAATTTAAGAAAAATGACAAAAACATTTATTTACTGAGACAATCTTGTACAGAGGTGGGTTGTTGTTGTTGTTGTTGTAGTTTTTTTTTTTTTGTGCGTGTGTAAAAGTTTGTAATCACTGGACTATTCCTTCCTTATATCCATGTGCCCTCTCTCAAAGAAGAAAAAAAAAGTGGCTTTTTTTATTGAACAAAAAAGCTTGCAAAAGTGTTGATGTGTTCCAGATTTGTTAAGTAAAGGAAATATGTAGATAATTGCATTTTATTTGTGTGTGTTTTGTCAAGACCAAATATCATCCGAACAGGAACCCCAAACTGTTCAAGCACTGCCTGATGTGTACCATGCCTCGTTAAGACGAGCGCTCAGAAGACTTATGATTAAAAATTGTTGACTTGCTTAAAGCCTGAAAAAGTCACAAAAGGAGCTCTAAAAGTCTTGATGTTCGCCAGTCCACGGTTAGACAAATTGTCTATCAATGGAGAAAGTTCAGCACTGTTGCATTTTGAGCAGCTCAATATGTGTATTATCAGATTTAGAGCTGAAAAATAAAAAAGAACAGAAATTGAAGTTTATTTTGAGAGAGTTATAATAAGCAAATGGCATTGTATTCCATGTATACTGCAGTCTACATTGCACAAATGTGTGAACTTTTTTCCATGATTGTTATTTTATTTTTAATTAGAGGTGAGGTAGCACACGAACGCGGCCCTTTTCCAAAATTGTTTTCGCATGTTTGGAACAGATAAGATAAAACGGTCCGTTGTTATTTTGAATAAGCGGCCATTACGCGGCCGCCGTGTCCCGACTGACACGTGTCACAAGTTGGTTAATCCCTCCAGGAAGCAAATAGAAACTGGAGCTGGTCGGCGTCTAGACCAAACAACGGGCCCACATGCTAATCTCGTCTATTTTAATCAAATGCTTGTGAGTGGTTTTCAAGTGTCTCATTGCTATTTATAATCCAGGATTTGACATTCTGTTCATAGCCACGCAGATGGAGAAACTAAAAAAAACAAACAGACAACATTTGAATGCATCACAAAAGACATGCTAACAAACAATGGAGGAAAACAAGGGATACCTGTTTTCGCTTCTCGATAAGGAGAATTATCCAAGAGGAGAGACCGTGGAGTATTGATTTATTTAACCTTTGTTTATCCAGGTAAGGCAATTGAGAAGTGATTCTCATTTGCAATTCTGATCTGGCAGCAGACAGCAGAGTACAAAAAAAATAAAAGCTATGACAAATACATACTGTAGGTACAAATTGTACTAAGTGATCAGGGCTTGACATTACACTTGACACTTTTTTGGTCCCCAGCCATTGTGCCTACTGGTTTCCCAGAGTTACTTGAGACTCAGCATTTTATAAAGCCACAATGTTATTGTGTATGGTAATTTTTTCCCCAACTGAAATACATTTGTCAAGGGTTGGGGGGTCGGTGGGGGTGCTGAGTGAAATTTTTCCCAATTGAAATTCATTCATCAAGGGTGGGGGGGGGGCTCTGAGATTGATATAGTTACATCCCCAATTCCAATTAAGTTGGGACATTGTATTAAACAATTGTATTAAATAAAAACAGATTACAATGGTTTGCAAATCATGTTCAACCTATATTTAATTGAATAGACTACAAAGACAAGATATTTAATGTTCAAACTGATAAACGTGATTGTTTTTAGCAAATAATCATTAACTTAGAATTTTATGGCTGCAACACGTTCCAAAAAAGCTGGAACAGGTGGCAAAAAAGACAGAAAGTTGAGGAATGCTCATCAAACACCTGATTGGAACATCCCACATGTGAACAGGCTAATTGGGAACAGGTGGGGGCTATGATTGGGTATAAAAGGAGCTTCCCTGAATTGCTCAGACATTCACAAGCAAAGATGGGGCGAGGTTCACCTCTTTGTGAACAGGTGCGGGAGAAAATAGTCCAACACTTTGAGGACAATGTTCCTCAATGTACAATTGCAAGGAATTTAAGGATTTCATCATCTACGGTCCATAATATCAGTAAAAGGTTCAGAGAATCTGGAGAAATCACTGCATGGAAGTGGCAAGGCCGAAAACCGACATTGAATGCCCGTGACCTTCGATCCCTCAGGCGACACTGCATCCAAAACTGACATCAAAGTGTAAAGGATATCACCACATGGGCTCAGGAACACTTCAGAAAACCAATGTCAGTAGATACAGTTTGGCGCTACATCCGTAAGTGCAACTTGAAACTCTACTATGCAAAGCAAAAGCCATTTATCAACAACACCCTGAAACGGCGCCAGCTTCTCTGGGCCCGAGCTCATCTAAGATGGACTGATGAAAAGTGGAAAAGTGTTCTGTGGTCCGACGAGTCCACATTTCAAATTGTTTTTGGAAATTGTGGACGTCGTGTCCTCTGGGCCAAAGAGGAAAAGAACCATCCGGACTGTTATGGACTCAAAGTTCAAAAGCCAGCATCTGTGATGGTATGGGGCTGTGTTAGTGCCAATGGCATGGGTAACTTACACATCTGTGAAGGCACCATTAATGCTGAAAGGTACATATAGGTTTTGGAGAAACATGCTGCCATCCAAGCAGCGTCTTTTTCACGGACACCCCTGTTATTTCAGCAAGACAATGCCAAACCACATTCTGCACGTGTTACAACAGCGTGGCTTCGTAGTAAAAGAGTGCAGGTACTAGACTGGCCTGCCTGCAGTCCAGACCTGTCTCCCATTGAAAATGTGTGGGGCATTATGAAGCGTAAAATACGACAACAGAGACCCCGGACTGTTGAACAGCTGAAGCTTTACATCAAGCAAGAATGGGAAAGAATTCCACCTACAGAGCTTCAACAATTAGTGTCCTCAGTTCCCAAACGTTTATTGAATGTTGTTCAAAGAAAATGTAATGTAACACAGTGGTAAACATGAGCTTGTCCCAGATTTTTTGGAACATGTTGCAGCCATAAAATTCTAAGTTAATGATTATTTGCTAAAAACAGTAAAGTTTATCCATCCATCCATCCATCCATTTTCTGAGCCGCTTCTCCTCACTAGGGTCGCGGGCGTGCTGGAGGCTATCCCAGCTGTCATCGGGCAGGAGGCGGGGTACACCCGCAACTGGTTGTCAGCCAATCGCAGAATAAAGTTTATCAGTTTGAACATGAAATATCTTGTCTTTGTAGTGTATTCAATTAAATATAGGTTGAACATGATTTGCAAATCATTGTATTCTTTTTTTATTTATGTTTAACACAATATCCCAACTTCCTTGGAATTGGGTTTGTACATAGTTATGTAATACATTACATTAGATCATAGCACATGGTAAATAAAAGGTTTAAACCAGGCTAAAAACGTGTGCATGTACAGTACCCCTAAACGATAATGGTATCACTCTTATCTCAAGTCACCACTGTATCTGCAAATGTTGTTAGTTGCTTTTTCCCAAAATTTGTGGGGAAAAAAGCACTCTTTTTAAAAAAAAGAAATCTAAAACAACAAAAAGGGAGTTACGAACTTTCATCGAACAGCAATAGCTGCTCAGGTAAGTAGCGTCATCATTTCGATGGTCACGGCTCAGCTACAGCATGTAACACAAGCCTGGATGGGGACAGCCAAAACCGCATGGGAGAATTAAACATGGAATGTTTTTGAAAGCCGCACTATGTGTTCAATATGTCCATCCATTGTTTAGTTTTTTTACACGGAATGAGGAGCGTTGGCCGGGTGAGCCGAGTGTGCCTGCCAGGTCCGGACAAAGTACTCAGGCTGGACAAACCGCCGGAATGCACCAGTACAATGAAGACTAATGTGCCCCCCCCCCCTCTCCCAAGCACTCCCGAGCCCCCCCCCCCGCACTTCCGAACAGCTGAAAGATTGTCCAGAATGACTGTCACTCCGCTGCTCTCTCTCTCTCTCGAGCTAACTCCGGAGGTGGGTTATCTTTGATTGCTTTTCCTGTCGGTCATTTTGGTGCCAACACGACAAACTAATTTTGGCAAACAAGTGTCAGTGAAAAAATAGTTATGATGGACATAGCATAGCATTTGTGCAGTAAATGGATCACGATTTGGGTTTTTGTGGTGTTGAGGCAAAAGATGGACCCAAGCACAGGGAAGCAAAAAGAAAGGCAGGAGTTCAGGATTTTTACCAAAAAAAAATAAAAAATTTTAAATCACAAAGACAAAAAGGCAAACACTAAATTTACAACGTTCAAAAATTTAAGATCCAAATAACAAAGAAACACAAGGAAACCAAAAAAATTTAAATGACAGAACTAAGGAAACATGACATATGATGACAATGCACCATCAGAGAATGAAGGAAAGCAGGGAACTAAATTCTAACTAACAAGACAACGAGGCACACCTGGACAAGACACGAGTGGCTGGAGGGAGTTGATTAGTAGACAAAAGGAACAGGGCTCACGAAAACGAGTAAGACATAACATGAAAATAGGACACCGGGAAAACATGACATAACACAAAAACTAAATCTAATCAAAACAAAAACACAGATCTTGACAAAATGTTAACAAAACCTTTTTTTCTCCTTTTTTCATTTTCCTAATCTATTTTTATAAAATTTTATGCCATCCTGACAAACAAAATTCAAGGGAAATATAACCCACTTTGCAGAGGCAATAAAATCACATTGTATATAATGATGGACAGATTGATTTAATGTTAATGTTTCAAATCTAATTCGTGCAATCCCGACAAAGACATTGTGCTCAAAACAACCTTTTGAGAAAAAAAGGGGTTAAAAAAAATCCCCAAATAATCTAAGAATGTTGGATTTTTTTTGCCCCTATTTTACTGGAATGGGAAAAATCCATGAGCAAGTCAGATAAATTCTGGACAAAGTAGTAATAAAACATCGGCCATCTTACAAAGCACCATTTTTTGAACCCCATAGAATTTCAAGCAGGTCCAGTGTTGGGCATTCCTGACACCAGGACATCCCAGCCGCCATAAAAGTGCACTAGTACAATAAACAAGCCAATGGTGATTTACTAGCTGGCCCAGACACTGATTTCATGCAGATTTCCACAGCGGGGGCCTCTGGCTGTGCATCACAATTGAACTTGGATTGTGTTACATGCATATCAAACCTCCCTCCGACAACACGATCTGCTACATCTCTCTTTACGACCTATTAATAGGCCTCTCTTTGCTGTCTAATGTGTCACCGCTTTGGTTAGGGGGTGGGGGAATTAGTGTCTGTAGCCGGCAGATGTTGGCAAATTGTGACCAAAAGAGGATGCCGATGGGAGAAAAGTGGTCTGGCCGGGAATTTGCGCCGATCTCCTTTGTGTTGGCATATGTAGATGACAAAATCCCCTAAATGTGACTTAACACCAGTTTAAGCTCTATTTAAATTTAGGAACTTAGCCCTGAGAAAGTTTGCCCCACCTCCTTAGATAACAAAAAGGACCATGTTATCTTTAATTGCAGTTTTGCTAGAGCTATGAACATGTCAAAGTGGCTGAACATTGAAAAATTGCAGGAAAACTTTCCCGGCCCCTCAAATGTTTGGTCGGATAACTCTATTTGGGTGCTCCAAGGTCCCCGCTGGAGGGTTCAGAAGGTTTCAAGGCCTGTTGGCCGATTCAAGGCCCTGGTTGCGATGGCCTTAAACCTGATTTGGAGGTAACTTTGCGCCTGATTAGTCCCTGGTCCGACTAGTTTTAAGTTTTGGCCACCCTCCTGGCTGACACGGGTCTGTAGCACCAAAAATATCCGAAAGCCAAAACTGTCGGAGAAAGGACCGCAGCAAAAAGTGAGTCCAATCAAAGCCCTTCAAAATTGAGCTCTGATGCTACATCTAGGTGCTCGGAGGTTCCCCCCTGCCAATTTAGAAGGTTAAAGGGCCTTCCTAGTTAATCCAGGGCCTTGGTAGCTTTAAACGCATTTTTCCAAGAGCCATAAATGTGTAAAAGTGGCTGAACATTAAATAAAATTGCTGAAAATGAACAGCCCGCCCATGTAAAGTTGGGTCTGACGCCCATATTTGGGTGCTCCGAGGTTCCTCATTGCAGATTTGTAAGGCACTTTGTCAAGGCCCTCCTGATTCACGGCCCTGGTAGCAACCATTGTAAACCCTATTTTGGGGCAACTATACATCTGAAAAAGTGGAGGAGGTAAGCAACCACTAAAAAAAAGGTCTTGCTAGTAAACATAAACAAACATAAACAAACACGGCACCAGGGGGGAGGCTCTGGAAGCGAAGGGGGTTGTCTCGACGGGGGGGGACAGATCTGTTAATCATCAATGGCTGGATTTTCCACCCCAACCCCTACCTTTGAAGGGTGGCTTTGTATACCTGCACTACAGACAGGATCATGGAATTTGGGGGGGGGGGGGGGGGGGGGGGACAGGAAACCGAGGCTTTCCCTAGCATTTTCCGGTTCCCCACATCACACTGCGTCACAGAAAACCATGCCGCACTGGATGATCAAGAGCATCAAGAGACCTGAGGGCCACCACAGTCAAGTTGTGACTGTGGAGTACACCAAAGGCTTACATTAGCATAAATTTGATGTTTTTCCAGGGTCTACTGTGTCCAATTTATCCAAGAGATTTAAGGGTCGTGTGTATAGTACATGTTAAGTGTGCATGTGTATGTGTGTGTGCACCATGACAACGAGAGATCCTCTATGTGCGACCTCGTAACCCGAGACATTCGGTGTTGGGGGAAGCTCGTTCACACGGCAATCACCGCGCCCCACCTGACTAGTACGCTGACTAGTGTAGTAGTGTAGTGTGGTGCCACTAAGCAATGCTAGCGATACAATCAAATGCTAATGGTATGGTATGTTAAAATACAAATATGTGGGCGACAAGAATGGATCCCTTTGGGGGACTTTCAAAAAAGTCATTGCCTACATAATGTTATATGTATTCCTTTATTTTATCTTTAATAGACTTAATAAGCAACTATTTCCTGAGAAATATAAAAAAAAAAGTGACATATACAGTACATAGTATTTGTTCCCGTTCTGACAAATCAGAGCAAGTATCCTGTTCATTTTGAATCGTATTACATTAGCAATGGCTGAAGTAACGAGGTTACAAAAGTCTCACATTGTGTTGGATTTTGCCAATTCCAACCTCACATGGGTGCCAGATTTTTCCAATTCCAAGATTGCATAGGTCCAAGATTTTCCGATTTCCAAAATCAAATTGGTGCCAAATTTTTTCCAATTCCAAGATCATATTGGTACCAGAGTTTAATCCCAAATTGATATTGTGTCGGATAATTCCAAAATCATATTGTTGTGGATTTTCCTAATTTTAAATTCACATTGGTGCTGGATTTTCTTAATTCAAAGATTACATTGGTGCAGGATTTTCCTAACTCCAAGATTACATCTGTGCCGGCTAGTTCCCAGTTGTTGCCGGAATTTACTATTTCCAAGATCATGTTAGTGCCGGATTTGCCGAATTCCAAGAGAATGTTGTCAGGAGATGGGAGCACTTCCTTCGTTCTGCCGGTGCTCTTCGTCCAGCTGGTTGGTTCCCAATCAGACCTCAGAAGTTCTTCTCCACATTCTGACTCTTGATGTGTTCTTTCATGGCACGGGTCCCGTCCGTCACCCACCTGGGCAGAATGTCGTATGTCTTGTACGTGCGGTACTGGGAATCCATGAGATTGACGCTGTCCTCAGTGGTCTTCTTGGTCACGTAGACGCGGTACTCTTCGGGCACCCCTGAAGTCTGGAGTTCCTGCAGTCGATCCTCCTTCAGCTCATTCATCCACTTGTCCTTCTCCTTCCAGTCCTCTTTGACGCGAATGAAGTCAGTGAGCCTCTCCCGACGTCGAAGCAGGGCCTCCTCCTCACGCTCCCTTACCTGTAGGGTTGCAAAATCCCATACATTTTTTTAAATTTGGAAACTTTACAAGGGAATTTATTGGAATTCGTGGGAAATTATGGGAATAAACCATGAATTTATCAAGGTTGGCGCTTAATGGAGAACTTAAGTATAGTTCAGGTATTATATTTTAGCCTAATGACTAGACCTCATTTGTGCAAGTACTGTACAGTTGTATCCTGACTTACGAATGCTGCAACTTATGCGATTGATTTTTTGGCTTTGAGTTGAAAAATTTGACTTACAAATGAACTTCGGCCACTCCTGTATAGCCGACTTGGCGAAGTAGTACGAGTGTCGTACTTCTACGACAGGAGTCACCAACTTTTTTGAAAATGAGATCTACTTCTTGGCTAACAATTAATACAAAGGGCTACCAGTTAGACACGACTGAAATAACACATTTGCTTAAATTACCTTGAATTGTAATTGTTATTTTTAACAATTAATGGTATTCAGCTACACTACCAATCAAAAGGGGGACTGCCAATAGAGCTTGTCTAATTTAATTAAATTCCAATGAAAAGTTTCCAATTTGGAAATTTACAAGATTCCCCATCTACGGTTCCCTTGAAAGTTAATTAAAATGTACCCCCCTTTGAAATCCTACTCACCTGCTCCTTAATGAACTGCAGGTGCTTGCGGCCATCCTCCTGCCGGCTCTTGTTCTTCTCGTCCTCCTGGGCCAGGGCGATCTTAGTGCACTTGAGCACCCTGTCAAACTCGGCCTTCTCTCGGGAGTGCTCCACTTCCTCGCAGCGCCTCTTCCAGTTCAGCTGCTTGTCCCGCTCAGCCTGGATCTTGCTGTTGAGGATCCAGCGGTCCAGCTTCATGATCTGCGTGTCCTGCGCCAGTTGGGCCTTCTCCCGGTGGCGCTGGTACTGCATGTAAGCCTGCTTTTCAGAATTCTTCTTGGTCTCCGCCTCCTGCTTCATGGAGCACATATCCATCTGCATGATCTGATTCCTCAGAACCTGGGCGGCATTGATTTCTTCCTGTTTCTTCTGAGCCACATTCTTCAGAACGTCCAGTTCTCGCTCGATAGCGTTGGGACCCCTGGCATTGGTAAGTATCCGCTGGTGCTCTGGAATGGTGAGCACGACCGGATTGACATCGGATCCGTCGCGTGGCACCCTTATGTTGTACAGGAAGCCTTGGTGGCAGATCACCGTTTTCTTTTGCGGTTTTTTAAAAGAGAGGTCCATCATAAATGGATCTCTGACTACCCAATTGGTGAATCCTTGAATCTGACGAAGCTAAACTCTAATAGCATTGCCTGGGTTGAACCATTAACTTCTGCCACCTTTGTCACCAATTTACAAAGTGATAGAAAAATGCAAGTTGCCAGCATACAATGCCCCATCGTGAGCCTGCGGATCTTTAATTGACAGGCAGTCATCGGGCGACATCATAGGCTGAGGCCAGAGTACACATCGCTGTTACATCACAAGATGGCTTCATTACAAAGCTGCGAGACTCGGCCAGCGTGTGAGATCATTTCTGACTCCTTCGTCGACTCAATACGTTGACGTCAGGCCTTGTTCATATAGAGCTGGGTGTGCACTAACCCTAGAAACTTGTCCGGGTTTACTGATATCATCCATGAAATTGATGTTGACACTGTCTTTTGAATTGAATATTTTTGTTCGTTTCTCAGGAATAGCAATATATCTTGGGTCAATTAAACATATTAGCCCCAAGAAATACTGTTTATATCTAATTATTAAATACATTAATCACCATTTTCCATCAATATTCATAGTCGATAACACTTATTACTTATTTCTCTTTATTACTTTTTTTTTACAGTTAATTGAGTGCTGGTATTAATTTTTTTTAATTTCAAGATCATATTGGTGCTGGATTTTCCTAAAGCCAAGATCGCGTTACTGCTAGATTTTCCTCATTCTAGGATATTGACATGGAATTTCCCTCATTTGAATATGTTGCCCCCTTCTTGAGCCGTCACCTTATCGTGGTGGAGGGGTTTGTGTGTCCCAATGATCCTAGGAGCTAAGTTGTCTGGGGCTTTATGCCCCTGGCAGGGTCACCCATGGCAAACAGGTCCTAGGTGAGGGACCAGACAAAGCACGGCTCCAAAAACCCCTATGACGAATACAATAAATGGATTCAGGTTTCCCTTGCCCGGACGCGGGTCACCGGGGCCCCCCCTCTGGAGCCAGGCCCGAAGGTGGGGCTCGAAGGCGAGCGCCTGGTGGCCGGGCCTGCACCCATGGGGCCCGGCCGGGCACAGCCTGAAAGGGTAACGTGGGTCCCCCTTCCCATGGGCTCACCACCTGTGAGAGGGGCCATAGGGGTCGGGTGCAGTGCGAGTTGGGCGGTGGCCGAAGGCGGGGACCTTGGCGATCCGATCCCCGGCTACAGAAGCTGGCTCTAGGGACGTGGAATGTCACCTTTCTGCCAGGGAAGGAGCCCGAGCTGGTGTGTGAGGTCGAGAAGTTCCGACTAGATATAGTCGAACTCGCCTCCACGCACAGCTTGGGCTCTGGTACCAGTCCTCTCGAGAGGGGTTGGACCCTCTTCCACTCTGGAGTTGCCCACGGTGAGAGGCGCCGAGCAGGTATGGGTATACTTATTGTTCCCCGGCTCGGCGCCTGTATGTTGGGGTTCACCCCGGTGGACGAGAGAGTAGCCTTCCTCCGCCTTCGGGCGGGGGGATGGATCCTGACTGTTGTTTGTGCCTATGCACCAAACAGCAGTTCAGAGTTTTGGAGTCCTTGGAGGGTGTGCTGGAGAGCGCTCCCGCTGGGGACTCCATCATTCTGCTGGGGGACTTCTATGCTCACGTGGGCAATGACAGTGAGACCTGGAAGGGCGTGATTGGGAGGAACGGCCCCCCGATCAGAACCCAAGCGGTGTTCTGTTATTGGACTTCCGTGCTCATCACGGATTGTCCATAACGAACACCATGTTCAAGCATAAGGGTGGTCACACGTGCATTTGGCACCAGGACACCCTAGGTCGCAGTTCGATGATTGACTTTGTGGTCGTGTCGTCGGACTTCCGGCCGCATGTCTTGGACACTCGGGTGAAGAGAGGGGCGGAGCTGTCAACTGATCACCTCCTGGTGGTGAGTTGGCTCCGATGGTGGGGGAAGATGCCGGTCCGACGCGGCAGGCCCAAACGTATTGTGAGGGTCTGCTGGGAACGTCTGGTGGAATCCCCTGTCAACTCCCACCTCCGACAGAACTTTGCTCATGTTCCGGGGGAGGCGGGGGACATCGAGTCCGAGTGGACCATTGTTGAGGCGGCCGACCGGAGGTGTTTGGTTCAGTTTTATAAAAAATTCTGTTTTTCTCCCAGAAGAGCCATCCAACGTCCACGGTGATCCCAGTGAAGATGATCAGACACTTGAATCTCCCTGTGATTACCCACTTGACACATACAGGCTCTGCTTACACAATCATTGGATGGCCTCACTTGTCAATCATAGCAGCACCACCCACTAGTCATGATGTCCCTCCCAAATGATCCATCCACTAACTATCCCACTTTGGGTGACCAGACAGTCGGAGTTCCCTGGACTTCTGACACCTACAGACAATGCTTACAAGAGCAGACAATCTGTCAAAAAAGGAATCGAGCTTCAAGTCCAATAAGCGTTTGGCAAAGTTTGTTGTCCTCAGTTACTTGAGCAGCGTCAAAGTCACGGAAGACATTCAGGGCAATTCAAGGATGTTGATGGCACAGTGCTAATTTCTGTGACATCATCCACGTCTTTGATGCCTTTGTGTCTTTAATAGTACAAGTCACTAGTGTTGGACTTGGAGAGGGTTTCCCCAACACATTGCTCTTTTCATTCTGTATTTATGATTAAGGAGTCCAATACAAACAATGGCGACCTCAAGCACAGAGTCCGACTGCATCCTCAAGTGGAAGAACAGGAAGCTGATGGAGAAAGCTGGTGAATTCAACAACCTCTGGGCAAGCGACATCCAGGTGCGCAATCAAAAAGTAGAGGCAACGCAAGCCAAGCACCGGGCCCTCGAGGAGAAACTGGACACGATCAACAAGGAGAACGTGGAATTACTCTCACAGCAGAAAATCTACGAAGCTAAAATATTCCTGCTGACACAGAAGAGGAATCTCCTGGAGAACCAAGTGAGTGACTTGAAGGCACTTGAGGTCAAGATGAAGAAGAGGATCAGCGATCTGGAGGAGGTTGAGGGGAACTTGGAGCAGAGACTGGCAGTACAGGCCGAGCAGCACAAGGAAAACATCAAGAAGACGGAGGACAAAATCCATAACAGGTTCCGCGATAAAGAACGGGCACTGCAGGCGAAGACGGACGCGCAACGCATCGAGATGGAAAACATGGAGAAACGCGTCCAGGACATCAAAGATGAAAACAGCACGCTGAAGCAGGAACTTAAACGTGCAGTGCAACGGTACGAAAAGGATCGTGAAGCGCACCGAAAAATGACGGCCAAGATCGAGTTTGACTACCAGGTGGACCTGAGGACGGCAAAGATGAAGAACAAGGTGCTGACGGACCGAGTGGAGACCTTGTCGACGACCACAGAGGACAAGGTCAAAGAGAACGAAGCCCTGAGAGAAAGGCTCAAAAGCAAGACCCTAGAATTGGAGAAAAAGCGGGTGGAAAACGCTGACCTGCTGATCCAGATCGAGGCGTTGACGGAGAAGCTGCAGAGGGAGCAGAAGCGCACGGCCACGTTGAATGAGCGCGTGACCCGCCTGGAGAAGGAGATGGAGTCCATGTGGAACAAGTACGAAATCGAGCAAAAGGCTCACCTGTTCACCAAAAAACATTCGGGTTTGGTACTGCGGAAACACAACGACCTGTTGGACAGGATCAAGTTCCTGGACCACCGGATCAAGAGTCAACAGGCCAGCATTCAGAAGCTGGAATCTCATGTATCCGCCAAGTCTACCTTCATCCGGAACATCAGCCTGGACATCGAGACGTCCATGTCGCTGGTCAATGACCCCAAGAAATTCATCAAGGAGATCATCCGCATCAAAGCAAAACTGTTCGCCGACGACAAGGACTCGCATTTGTCGCAAATGGCCGAGCTGGTGTTCCAAGCTGTGGAATCGCAGAAGTCAAGGTTCGACCGCTACGACACGACCATCCACAACCTTCGCAAGCAGCTCAAGCAGAAGGAGCTGCACATGCTGCGGCACATTGAGAAGATCGAGAAGCCCCGAAGCGAGCTCATCAAGATAGTCAATGAACAACGGCGGGAGCTGGCCAAACTTAAGAGCGAGATGAACCAAGTAACTCACACGCTGCGGGAAGTCAACAGCTACCTGCCACATAAGGTCCAGTTGTGGGTCAAGCACAGGATCAGTGGGGCGGTCACAACTGTCACGCCAATACACTAGAACAGGCGGTGGGCAACCCATGTTCAAACAATTGTTTAGTACCTTGTTTGCAGTTGCAAGACGAAACCTTGATAACAACACGATGGCGGTGGCTCAAAACGTACTAGCCCCTTGGTGCAGAATTTTGGTGTGTGCAACATTTTGGGGGAGTCAAAAATTTGGGGGTACTCCTTATAGCATATAGCTACATTGATTTGACAGCCTTTACCAAACAAAAGAGTTGGCACACCTCTATCTCTGGAATCATAAATCCCACAACACTTTTCTAAAGGTAAAATATAAAAATAAATCAAATCAGATGCAATTCAGCACTTGACCTTCATTTCAAATCAGGCCCAGTTTCATTACAAAATCGGCCTTAGCCCGCCCTCACTTATTATGTGTAATTCTAGCCAGGTCTTGACAACAAACTACATCAGGTTGTGTTTCACTTTCCAGTGTTTTACACCACAATACATGACCTCCAACAATAGTGATCCAGTTTCCAGGTTTCTGGTTTGCAGTCACTCGGCCAGGTTAGCAAATAAGCTCCGTAGTATGTATACTGGTTATACTGTTAAAGACCACCGTTGCAATTACCTGGGTAAGGCTGTTGATATCTTGTGTAAGACTGCTGTGTGGTGTCAGTGTTTTTTTTCTGATTCGGATTCTTTCAGAAACTGGTTATTAGAAACTAAACACATCGTTTCCATTTTAAGGTGAGGTTTTTGTTCGTGTTTTTCTTTAGAGCGACTGCTCGCATCAAACTGAATTCCCTTTTGAAATATAAAAGTGACATGAAGGTTTTTATAGGAAAGCGATACAGTTCCTCTCCCTGGATGCTACTTGATAAGTGCAAACACCTTCAGCAGGTAGAACAACGTGCAAAAGTGTTTTGAAAGTCTTTTTTTTTACTCAGTCTGGGCTTTTCTCCCATGTCCCAGTTAAAAGAGCAGCCCGACAAGTAGACGTTCGCTCAGTCCCACCGATGGAACCGGGAGAGGTTTTCGGGCTGGGCTTCAGGCGCACGTAGCCTGGCGGGAGCAGGCCTTCAAATCCAAATCCGCTGGTCTCATGGGGAGTGACGGCTTGAGATTTTGAGCTGACGCACAGCTGGGTCTGGCAGGAAAATACATTTTTACACATCTTCGAGGCGGTAAGTGATAGGTAACAATTGTGCTTGATAAATTAAGGAGTCTCCACAATAAATCACTAATGGACATTCCAGAAGCTAATCGGCGACAGGGCAGACTTGATGGTTGGGTTACAGAATTTTTACATGTTTTTATATGTATTTTTTCAATCTTATTTGCGAGGCCCGGTGGTTGGGGACCCCTGCTTTAATGTAACCCAATATTTGATAGTCGCATTTGGGGGGACGGAGGCACAAAATTTGGATGGTTGAAAAGTTTCATGATGTCACAAAATGTTTGCGGTCAGAAAACATTTTTGGGAGCCCCAAAATGTTGCGGGTTTCAAAATCATTTGGGATGATGCATATATTTTAGGTTCCTGAAATTTTGGGAGTTTGAGGGCAATATTTTAGTAGCACAACATTTTAGGGTGGAACGTTTTGGGAAGTCACAAGTTGTATCCATCAAAAATAATTGTGGTATCACAAGTGATTGGCTGCGTTTGTTGTGTTTTGTCTTCTTTGGCCTCTGCTTGTTCAAATTTCTAGATGATGACGACGACGACACCGCCATTAAATGTTTTATAAGTATTTGGCCTTATTTGTCATGGTCAGCGTTTGCTTTTGGCTCTCTTGCACAGTTGACAGCCGATTTACGTGCACGTCTTTGACCCTCTACTGTACGGTCACGCTGGTTGATGCCCCCACCCCCCTCCCATGCCTCCCGCCATCCCCAGCTCTCATCCCCGCTTTATGATGGAAACTGATACAAACACAGTGATAGGGTTTCGGGATAAATTATTCACGCTCCCAATGCTCTACCGCTGCCGTTTTGGGACCGCGGAGGACGCAATAAGACAACGATTGCCATATTGGAGTATCGCAGTTCTGTAGATTTACAGCCTGCAGGGGCGCCCGTCCCATCAGCCTAATGTTTCCAGCATCTGCCGGGATAAGGCCATTAATTGAAAAGAATTTGTGGAGCTAAAGCGAGGGGGGCGGGCGCTCGGTCCGAGTTGTCCCACGAGAGCAGAGTAATGAAAAGAAAATAACTCCTCTCCTCTTCAGTGCCTATGGAAGCCATAAAGAATAACAGGACATGGTGATATAACAGTGGAGCGCGAGTGGGTGCGGAACTTCCAGCCAAGTGGAGCATCTGCTAAGACGGTTGCCGATCGGATTAAACGTTCCGGCCACTTTGCCTGCGGGACAACCTGACAGTGAGGCTTCATAAAGCATCTCTTTGTCAGATTTATTTAGACATGAAAGATGTGTTTCTACTTTAGTGTTGCCCGCTCCCCGTGCCCCCCCTCACCCCTCTCACCCCCCCCTGTAAAACAAACGGGCCGGGCGGCAGACATCCTGGAGGCCGATAGAGGATAAGTGATGAGTCTAGCAGGACCCCGGGCAGAATAACAATGCTCACCTTTTAATGTGGCTGCACGCTACCTTTGGGAGTCTGCACAATGGATACACGTAAGCATGTGGTGTGTTAGGTTGGGGGTGGTATTAGAAAGACAGTCGCCCCTGGGTGCAGGATTTTTGAGGGCTCACAAGATTTAAAGGAGAAATAAACCCCAAAATCTTTAAAGCAAGAATACATTGGATGCGCCAGCACACAGCATGAAAAGACATTAAAAGCAACAGTAAGCAAGTAAAGGCAGATGCGATGTTTTACTGTCAACATATATTTTCAGAATAAATGCTTGTGTGAAGTTATGCAGTTAAGTTCCCCAAAATGTTGGTATGCAGTTTTAAAATGTAGAATTTTGACATCTTGAGTTCCCCAAAATGTTGCTCACAAAATGATTTTGGATGGGCAAAAGTTTGAGTTGTCACACTTTTGTGGGCACAGTAAAATGTTCTGGGGGCTGCAAAATTTGGGGGTGTCACAATATATTGAGTCACTGATGGTGTCGTGGTACACTCGCCTGACTTTGGCGCGGGCAGCGTGGGTTCAGTTCCCACTCAGCGACGGTGTGAATGTGAGTGCGAATGGTCGTCCGTGTCTATATGTGCCCTGCGACTGACTGGCGACCAGTTCGGGGTGTAGCCCCCCTTTCGCCCGAAGTCAGCTGGGATAGGCTCCGGCGCCCCGTGACCCTAACCAGGATAAGCGGTGTTGAAAATTGATGGATGGATGGACAATATATTGAAGGTGTGCAATTTTGGGGTTTGCAAAAATGTTGGAGGTCACAAAATAATTTGGGAGGGGTCACACATTTTCGTGGATCACATTTTGGAGGTGCAAAATTTCAAGGGGTTACAAAATGTTGGGGATCGCAGATCTTTGGAGGGGTGCAAAAAACTCAAGAGGGTTGGGACTTTGCCTCTTTGAAAATGCACAAAATGTTGGTCACGAAATTTTCAGCGAAATTTTGGGTTCGTCAACATTTTTTGGGGTGAAACATTTTGGGGTGCCACTTTTTCCATGTGAATTGAATTTGTTTAGATAAGCGTACGTCACGGCTTTGGTATATGACAACTGTTTTACCCAGCATGCACTGGAGCCATCTGCTCCCACACTACTGAACTAAGTGAGAAACTATAGTGTTTCCATCCACTCTACAAAAAAAAAAAAAAAAAAAGTAAAGTGCTGCGTAAGCATATTTCACACTTGTTGAAGTTGACAAGCACGTACACTGGATGAGGTCATCGGCCAAATTGTTTGAAGCACCCTTGGGAATCATCCACACCCAACACAAACACACAGATTCTCAACATCAACACGAGAAAGGTGAAGCCAAAAGGCAACATCAATGGCACATTTTGTCCACAAGCACATGACACAAAAACATTGTCTGCAGTGGGGTGGGGAAAACATAAGTCAAATAAGTGGTAGAAAAAATATAATAAAACAAGTCTGCAGCCCACCAAAAATACACACCTTTTGAGGGGTGTCGGAATTGACGAACTGAAAACGGGGGTCACAAATATATTTTCAGCTTGGGGGTGAAAACATTTTGGGCGGCGAAGTTTGGAGGTCACAACATCTATCCATCCATCTATCTATCAATCAATATATAAAGTATATATGTAACTATATACAGTATATCGACAGTAGATGTATATGGGGTCAGCCTTCAGTGGGAGGAGTGGAGGGTCTCGGTGTGGGTGTTGACTTGTCAGAGTGCAGAGCCGCTGCGACAGAATGCGACACAAGATCCGGGGGGGATGCGGGGAATCCCCCACCACACACAATAATTTGAACGGCCAAAAAGTAAAGCCCAGATTTAATGTCGGCCATCACACAGCTGCCAATTGCGAATGACACAGCTGGTGTATCCGTGGCCGGTATCCATCTTATCCCCCCGCTGTCAATCACCTGGGGATTCACAACACAATGGCGCCACGCTAACAGCAGAGAACGCACACCGACGCTAATCATTTTTGTAATCCCCCTCGGCCCACCGCACGGCCAGCGATGCGGCCACGCATAAATGAACCGGGCAATTGCGAAAATAAATCAATTAATAAATAACCACCCATCCATTGGCTGTCTACGTCCATTTCGGCGACAGAGACTCTCCACGCTTCGCTTTTTCCGGCACAGGTATATTAGAAATTATAAATATAGTTTGTAAGTGCGACAGTGAAAACATAATAGAGGTATTCTTCTTCGTTTGTGTCTGCATGGCTGTATTATACTGCCCCCTGGTGGACAAGGCGGGCAGACTAGAAGGAGCAGCAGAATGATTTGAATTGAAGCGTTAAATCTTGACACACAAACTGTTTAATTCTTTGCCTTCGATTTAATTATGTTCTTACGCTATGTTTCGATAAAATATAATGTTATAGTTGTCGTTTTTTGGGGTTTTTTTGGTGGGGGGGGGGCCTAAGCTTTATCAGCGAGAACATAGATGGACAATAATTTCGATTACACGACGACGTTGTCACTTCTGAGTTGAGTTGACTGCCTCTGATCTTAACCAGAGAAGACTTTTCTCTTTTTTTGGGGGGGCTGCTTGTAGGAGGCCCCCAGTTCAATCATACTTAATCACACACACACACACACACACACACACGCGCACACACATCTCATCAAGGTCGTATGTGCTGCTCAGACCTGACAGGTAACGGTCCTGTGGTTTGGTCAATCAGTCTCCGAAAATGTTTACATTTCAAACATGCTGCATGTTTTTGGGACACTCATGCATCTATTACTCCATCAGAGTACGCTACGTTTTCATATAACGCTTTGTGATGTCATTAGCAATTGTCGACTCCACGCGCCGAAGACTCTCATGGCTTGCAATAATGACGTGTTTACACTCACCACTATTTCCATAACTGGAACAATCAGCATGAATGGGTGGGCAATGGTTGAGCGGTCCGGGGCGGTGGGGCGGGTGGGGGTGTGGGGGAGGTCTGGGGGGGGGGGGGGGGTCATAGCTGTAAAGTTGCGCTCCACTTGGGTTTTGTGATTGGGAGGTTGGGCTTGATTATGCCGGACTGCCGGGATGGCGGACAAGGGGGTGTTTTTCTCTTCAAGGCCTTCTCGAGGTTTGGGATGGAGCAGACGTACTATATTACTACGGTCACAAAACACACAATCATTTTCTGACATGAATTTAGTGGGGGTCAAAGGAAAATGCAGTTTATCACCCCAAAAAAAATAAAGCCAAAAGGTAGAAGTGAAAGCAAATATTTTGGCAGTATTTTTAACATGGTTGGAGCATATCCTTTACATAAAAAGTATTTGTAATTAAAAAAATTATAATTCTTCCCATGTGCTGCAAAAGATAAAAGTTAGATTCTGCCACAAAACACTATACTATTTTGACATAATTTGAACATGGTCAGAGCATATAATGTTTATAAAATCAATTTGTAAAAAAAAAATCAAAAAAAGCGTATATATTGTATATTATTATTATTGTTGTTGTTATTATTTTAACATGGTTGGAGCTTGTAATTTGTATTAAAAAAATATATATTAGCAGAAAAAAATCACTTTTTTAAGTAGTCTTCAAAATATGGCAGTATGCCACAAATTACACTATATTTTTGAACATTCAATTCTGAATTACTCAAATGAAAAAAAAAAAAAATAATTGAAAAGATGTGGAATTTCTTTTATGGTGATAAAATGGTCTTTCCCAAATTACAAAATATATAAATGCTACTTTTCTACTTTGCCAAGAGTCACTGTCCAATGAAATCTTTGATTTTTTTTCCAAAACTTTCTAATGATCATACGCAAAAATAGAAAATGAAAAGCACAATAAAATAAACTGAATTTGTTTATGAGTCGGCCACCCGGTGACCAAGTGGATAGCACATCCGCCTCACAGTTCTGAGGACCGGGGTTCAAATCCAGGCCTAGCCTCTGTGGAGTTTGCATGTTCTCCCCGTGGCTGCGTAGATTTTCTCCGGGCACTCCGGTTTCCTCCCACATCCCAAAAACGTGCATGGTAGCTTAATTGAAGACTCTAAATTGCCAGTAGGTGTGAATGTGAGCGCGAATGGTTGTTTGTTTGTATGTGCCCTGCGATTGGCTGGCAACCGGTTCAGGGTGTACCCCGCCTCCTGCCCGATGCGAGCTGGGATAGGCTCAAGCACGCCTGCGATCCTAGTGAGGATAGGCGGAACGGAATATGAATGAATGAATGTATGTTTATGAGTCAACTAAAATAATATGGCGACAATGGACATGGACAATATTCAAACATCGCCGCTGTGGACTGTGTAAAGCAGTGAGCCCATTTGGGTTAATTAGATCTTATCCAAGCGTCAGCAAACTCTTACGCCTTCCAAAATGAAACCCTAAATAATCATTTAGATGTCAAAGGCAAACTATTACTACTGAGAAGTCAAGTTACACCCCTTGAGGACGAGTACTGGTGGGGGTCGGGGGTGGGGTGCTGATACTGATGACTGTGTGCATAGAGGGCGAAAGAAAGCAAAGAAACACAGGCGGGATGAAAGGCGTCGTCGTTCCCTTGTGATGTCGGCTGCAGACGTTGCGGGTCCCGGCGTCGGGTTTCCCCCCCTCGACTGGCCGGAAGTGGCGCGTTTCCCCTGGCGACAAGCTCTTCCTGCAAAATAAAGAAATGATTAGAAAGATGACAGCTGTCCAAGAGGGGAGGGTGTCAAGGGTGGGGGCGTGGGGGGGGGCAACCCGCCAGCATTACATCGCCCCCCCTTTGCTCCCCCCTGCTGATCTTATAACGTTTACTTCCCTATTCCATCCATCTTTCCTTATCAAGTAAACGGGGTCGTTTCTTTACTCGACTGCATCTCAAAGCGACTTTTCCCATTTAAAAGAATGGAGATGCCATTAATCCATTCGAGCCTGCCGCTTCCCCCCAAAAAACTAAACTGTTTGGAATGGAATGGAAAAATAGCAGTCCAGAAAATGGTTCCATCCATCCATTTTCAACACCGCTGATCCTGGTTAGGGTCACGTGGCGCCGGAGCCTATCCCGGTTGACTTCGGGAAAGGCGGACTACACCCTGAACTGGTCGCCAGTCAGTCGTTATTTTATAAAAACATATAACATACACTAATGACACAGTGAAATTAAATTAAAAATAATCAAACAATTTTTGTCACACTTTCCATCAATTCAATGGCCATTGTGCTGCTCCATCTGGTGTGCCCACCTTGGCCACCTGGGCGCAGTATAAGGCAGACAGACAGACAGCTATATTGTTCATTGAGACCTCTCGGCTCCTCTCTCATCAGTACGGCACTATTATTAGTTGTTCTACACAGTGGATGACAAATATATGACTGTGAATGCTGTTCTATTGTCTGTCTACATGTGTTGCTTCACCGTTTGTGTTCCATCCATTGCTTAAAGGGTTAAAGCACTGCAACATATACACTTTTTAGCATTAGCATTGAGCCAGTGGATTGGAAGGCAACGCTAGGTGGTTGTTTTTAGATACACAAAGTTTAATTCTCTTACTCTCTTTTTTGAAGAATTGTTGACTAATTGCTGTTTAAAAGCCTGTTTATTATGTTTTCCTATATTTGGTTATCATTATTTCTAGACTATCGCTAAACATTAGCTTCACAGATGTCATGTAAACAATAACAATATTTATGTCATGTGTATTTGTCCAAGTAGACAATTATTTGGGGGAAATCGTGGTTCCTTATGTCCCCACAGTCCCAAAGGACGCTGGGGAAAGGGGGGGTGGGTGGGGGCAAGACAAACTCTGACATTTCCACCTCCAAATCATTTATCGAGAGTCTGGGGCCTAAGGGTCCGGCTCTCCAGGGGCAGTGACCCCTGGCAATCCCAGCGTGTGGCAGCCAAAACGGGCCCCCTATACCCCAAAGCCCCCTTTTGCCTTATTGCAATGCAGTATGGCCTTTTGGGAGACCCACATTCCATGGCAATGTGCTCCTGGAGCATTTCCTACAAAGGACTTAAGGCAGCATTGAAAATTATATTTTGTGCTCAGGAATGGATTTTGTCTATTGTGAACAATAATGCTCTCATTTAGCTGTTTTGATTATGTCCCTATACAATCACTACAGCCCAAAAGTGTCCATATCCTCACCAAATGTTGACTTAGTTTTTTAAACAAATTTTCATCTGGCTGGAAACCGCACAAGAAAGAAGCAATTCAGACTTTAAGATCGATACGGAAATGTCAATATTGGTATCGGTAAGACCAGTCTCTATTTGACTTGGTATGGTAACAGGGAGCAAATTTGCAGGTGCCCATCGTTACTTTAAGACGTTGATTTCTATCTGAATTGAATCACATGAGTTTGCCGTGTTTCCGGTCAGTCCGACCTGAGTCATTGAATCGATACAACTGAATTGTCCAAGTCTGAAGCTAACTTGACTCGGTAAACTGGTACAACTAAATCATCCAAGGCTGCGGTGTTCTAAAGTCTGTGAACCAATGCAAATGAATCATCCGAGTTTGTGTACGGTACCGATAGAACTGAATCAGATGAGTCGCTAACTCGAGTCAGTCCTTCGACAGAACTGAATCACCCGAGTCTCCCGTGTTTCTGGCGAACCGACTGACTCAAATCGGGAAACCGATACAACTGAATCAAGTAAGTCTGCTGCGCTTCCAGCAAGTCCAGCAATTCTAGTGCATGGTTGACCCAAGTCAGAGAACCAATCTGAATCATGCGAGTCTGCAGTTTACTTGAGTCAGTGAACCAATATAAACAAATCACACCAGTCGCTAACTCGAATCAGTGAACTGACACAACCAGATCATCCGAGGTTGCTGTGTATCCGGTGAGTTTGCCAACACGAGTAAAAAAAAAAAAACTACAGTAGTTCCTTGTTTATCGCGGGGGTTATGTTCCACAACCCGCAGCGAGAGACAAAAATCCACAGTAGCGATGATATATTTATTTCATGACTTAAATTTTTTTTGTTTATCTTTATCCACAGTCCTGCTTTTGTTGCCGCCCTCTGCTGGCTGTTTTTTCCTTTTGTTGCAATTTCCTGGTAGTGTGACGGTGGGGGGAGTCTCCAGCTATCATCGTCAGCAGGGTATTTAGCTGCAGGACACACGGGAGGAAGATGCCGAGTGGTTGTTTTTGAGTCAGCGAATGAGAGTGTAGAGTTGGTCGTGTTGACTCAGGATAGCACTAACTGTTAAGTGGCTAACCGTTAGCTAGTCCGTGTGTTGACTTATTAAATTGTGCAATCAGCATCTCTCGAATGAACGTGCTTGAACGTGTACCATCGAATCATCCAAGTCTGCCAATTCGAGTCAGTGAAACTATACGACTAGAGCTTATCATGCGTGGTAGCGTGTACGCGTGTGTATGTTCGGTGGATGTCACCAACCCGTCCAGGTGTCGCAAGTCTGTTGCCGTGGTGATTAGTCGTGACATAGGTTAACACCTGCTAGTGCTCACTCATGGAGATTAATGTGGCCTCACACACGCACACTCACACATGTACACACACATGCCTACAAAGAGAGGACCCGTGTCCCCTTTAATGGGCACTGATAAAAGACAGGCTCCATCTTTGGAGGGAGGTCAGTGCTGCTGCATTTAGACATTTTCAAGCACCTCATGACTATCGAGTAGGGACGGTCGCAGCTGCATCGAGTTACAAGGCCCGGCCGCTGACAGGTAGACAAATGTAGGTTTGTCCTTACGACCGATTGACGTTGGATGAGGGAGCGCATCGCGAAGCGGCAGTCGGACGAACGCCTTGGGCGGCGGCCAGCGGCGCGCCGCGCGTCTTATTTGCGCTCCCAGGATGGAAAGAGCAGATGTAGCGGCACCATCAATCTGACACCACCATCAATCTGTCATGTACACCCGAAACGCTTCGTTCATGAGTTGACTTTACATATTGAACGTGGGCCGATGCACACCGGACCCCCGAAAATGCACACTGGCCAATCACAACGCAGCATTTGATTTATTGCAAGCTTTGGATAAACTTATCCGACTGTCTGCATAGTCATAATCAAATTAATGATTCTAAATATTCTTGTGTCTTTCACGTGTGATTGAAGGGAAATGTTTTCTTGGTCCTTTTTCAAAACCCCAAATTTACCCAGATAAATTCAGGCTCAGGATAAATCTAAGTGGCCATCCGCAGAGTCAGGTAAATTCCTAAAAAAAAAAAAAAAAAAAAATCACCAGGCATACCCCAAATAGCTAAGCTAACAAAATTTGCTATATTTAAAGAAAACAAATCAACAGCTGAATGTGTACTGTGCTTGTAGTATCGGTAAAATAATGCAATGCTTTTGCTAGCTTGGTAATGGCTAAAGCTATGTAGCCAGCCGCATAGTGGGTTACTTGCCTCAAAAAGCAACAGTGTGTGCTTGTTTTTCGGTTTGCGTGCCTTGGCCACCAGGGGGCAGTATCATACAGACATACACAACTGACTCAGTAAGCTACAGTAGCATTAGCCATTTTTCGCAGAGGATAAAGAACAAATGCCTGTGAGTGCTGTCAGTCTGTCACCATTTGTGTTCAAATAGCCATGATTTTAAGAGTTATAATTAACGTGAAATGGATGCCAGTTTCATTGTGGCGTTTTGCATCGTGTGTTAACATTGAGCTAGCAGACTAGCTGCGAGCCTTTTTTGAAAATACCCACACTCTCGCGCATGTCCACTCTCTTTAACAACCTGCTTCTTCCTTACATGCTTATAGAAATGTGAAAAGGTAAAATAGAATGTATGTGCACCATCAAACACCACTCTTGTTTGTAAAAAAAATAATAAAAATAATGCTGTGCCGTTAACCCAGAATGCTAACGCTATGCGACCGAAGCTAAGCTAAGGATGCTAGCTATGTTTAAATCCCTCCGCAAGTTTTTTAATTGGACCTTATAGCATGTACAAGTGTAAAAAATCATTCTAATCCTTTTGTGACATGGGGCGGTAATGTCATTTAACTTTTGTCCTGCGCTTTAAGTTTTTAAGTGGACCTTAAAGTGGACCAAGCCAAAGAGACTCACATGGTACTATTTAGTTGTTCTTTTTGCTCCTAATAGCCATTGATATGCGCTATTAGAGGGTATTCACTGTGTAGTTTGTGCTTACATGAAAGCGCTGCTTTGTTTACGGGGGATTGTAAATAATGAGCATGCAATGGAAAGCATTGTCATCACGGTTAAGACCCGCGGGAGGAGGAAAGGATGCAGGGATGCTTAATAACAATGAACAAATCCGCGGGTACGCTTCATTGACCGGCCAGAATGTCAGAGAGGGGAAAACAAGCGGTCAGGGTCTAATTTGTGGCAATCCCTGGCATTGATTGTCTTCCCGGGACAGTTTTGTGGCTTGACTGCATTTTTTTGTTTGTTTCTGTTTTTTTTTGCGGGGGAGTGATTCGAAAAACATGAAAAGTAAATTGTGGCAAGCCAAGCACTTGGCCTCGGAAAGCTGCGAAATCCACGCCATATTGAACGCATCCGACAGACCGAATAACACTACTAAATAAAATCAACAGAGGACAGCCATTATGTGATGTTTATTTAGGAATTTATTATTATTACTAATTTATATATATTATATATAAAATATATATATATATATATATATATATATATATATATATATATATATATATATATATGCCCTGCGATTGGCTGGCAACCAGTTCAGCGTGTATCCCGCCTCCTGTGTCTGTGTTTTTTTTTATATATATGTTTTTTTAATGCGGCACATATATTTCATGTTTTAAATATGAAGTTTAGAGACAGTGTATGTTTTGATATTATTTTTAATTAAATTTTATTACATTCTTATATTTTACTGCATTATATTCTATTTTATTTCACATTTCAATTTGAAAAATGTTATATATTATTTTATCTTGCTATACTGTATATTCCTTGTTGGTTGTGTCCTCTCTCCGCTGCTCTTCTCTCTCTACACAAACGACTGCACCTCAACGCACCCGGCTGTCAAACTCCTGAAGTTTGCAGATTACACCACTATCATCGGCCTCATCAAGGACGGTGACAGTCTGCATATCGACAGGAAGCGGAGCGGCTGAGCTGCGGTGCGGCCGACACAACCTGGAGCTGAACACGCTCAAGACTGTAGAGATGATCGTGGACTTCAGGAGGCATCCTTCGCCACAGCTGCCCCTCACGCTGTCCAGCTGCCTTGTGTCAACCGTCGAGACCTTAAAGTTCTTGGGAATTACAGTCTCTCAGGACCTGAAGTGGGAGATCAACATCAACTCGGTCCTCAAAAAGGCCCAGCAGAGGATGTACTTCCTGCGGCTTCTGAGAAAGCATGGCCTGCCACGCGAGCTGCTGAGGCAGTTCTACACAGCGGTCATCGAATCAGTCCTGTGTTCTTCCATCACAGTCTGGTTTGGTGCTGCTACAAAAAAGGACAAACTCCGACTGCAACGGACAATCAAAACTGCGGAAAAGATTATCGGTACCCCCCTACCCGCCCTTGAGGACTTGCACGCTGCTAGAACTAAGACAAGAGCGTGCAAAATCCTCTCAGACCCTCCGCATCCCGGTCATCGACTCTTCCGGATCCTTCCCTCAGGTAGGCGCTACCGATCAATGCAAACTAGAACTAGCAGACATTCCAACAGCTTCTTCCCTCATGCAATCAACTTCTTAAACACCTAACCTACAATTCCATTGCAACATGTTGGCAATTTTTTTTGTTTTTTTTGTTTTTTGTTTTTTTTGTCTTGCGTTTGTTGTCACATTTCTGTGGGGCCATTTATACATTACTGTACCACTATATCACTATAGTAGTCTCGCCACGCTGCACTATTTGCATATCTATTTGCATATCTATTGTTGACCAATACTGACCACTCATGCCAGAGTAGCATCTGCTCCATTTGCACACTGACTGAGGAGTATCTGCAACATTTGCACAATCAACATTGTCACAGATTATTGCACTACTCGCTTGAAGTCTCGGCGCCCTTTGCACAATGGTCATTGCACCGGACTATTGCAATATTAGTCATTCAAACTGCTCTAAGTGCTAGAGGACTCTGCATCTTTTTGCACAATTGTCAAAAAAAAAAAAAAAAAGCAAAAACAAATTATGTACCGGCATTACCAGATAACGAGCAACCCTTTATTGCTCAGTGACTGTTTTTTTTTTTGTCAATTTCTTTATGTCTCAAAAGTGTTCTCTGTCAATTGACTGTCTGTTGTCGTACTAGAGCGGCTCCAACTACCGGAGACAAATTCCTGGTGTGTTTTTTGGACATACTTGGCAAATAAAGATGATTATGATTATGATTATGATTATTACCATTTGAATGCTAACAACTGCCTATAATTCAAATACTCAGATCTGTCTAGATTGATTTTCAAAAGGAAATTCAGTGAGCTATGTCTTAACCGTTATTAATATGGAAAAGACCAATAATGTAGATTGTCGATTAAATTGTAGATTAAATTCCTTGTGTGTTTTTTGGACATACTTGGCAAATAAAGATGATTCTGATTCTTATTTTTTGTTATTGGCAATTGGAATTATTTTATGGGACTTTACAAAGATGATCTTTTTTTTCCCCCATACTGCTATTTGCTAAACCTGCCGGAGCACTGCCTCAACTGCCCCCAACGCTATTCATTATCCCCTCAAACATTTTGCAGGCAGCCATTGTGAAAGCGGGTGTTAAGAGTTGTCCCACTATGCTAGCCCAACAATAGCACGTAGCAACAATAAGGCCTGCAGGCGACAATCACTCCTTCTTCTTTTCTTGTGAAATATTGCTGCCATTCATCATGGCTGTCATCTTTTACCTTTCACACAGAGGAGGAGGAAGGTGTTAAAATGAGTATAAAAAAAAAATGTTTTTTAAAATAGCCAGTAGCTCAGGGATGCTTTGTTAGCTCTTTCTATAGGAAAAAAAAGAAGGTGGATGTGGGAATCAGCCCAAGGCGGTGTCCGAGACACAAAGTCCAGGTGACGCCCGAGCGGCAGCGTCACCCATCATCAGCCGTATCGCTGACGAAAACGCCGGCGGGCTCGAGTGCTTCTTTCGAGGCTGGGACCTCTTAGGAGAAACAGTTTTGTGCTTTTAGGCGCAGGTGATATTTATTTTGTGTTGCTTTAGAAAGACAAGATTTTAAACATAATTGGTAAACAATCTCAAACCATCATTCCCCGTGGAAATGAACGGAAATGCCAATAATACGTTCCAAGCCGCCCACCCAAAAAAAAAAAAAACAACTGAAAAATGTTAATGTTTTTTTAAACAATGAAAATACCACTCTATAATATTTTATTTTTATGAAAAACATGGAGTAATAACATAATTATAGAGATGGGCGAGTACCGATACAAGGTAAATGCTGCATTTCAATACATTGTGCTGTTCCTTCAACTGTGTCCACCTTGGCCACCGGGGGGCAGAATAATGCATTTATGCAGGCAAACGAACAAGAGAGTTACATTGACGAGTGTTATGCACATTTTGTTCATTTTATTTTACAACACATTTTGCATATTTATACATGAAGATGGATGTTATTAATGGCGCCTGTAGACGGCGGCGGCAATAAGTGACAGGTAGCGTGACGGGGGCAGTCTCGCTCTCGTCAGTCATCGCACGCCGCTCTGCACTTGTCGCTGCTAAAAATTTAACCTCAAGTCGTGTCCTATTTTGGTCGAGGAACAGGTGACGCCGTCCCGCCTGGCCTCAATTAAGTTACATTTAATTCTGCCTGTTCTGTCTCCACCATGAAAACTCTTAAAATAACACCTATACTAATAAAATCAAATAATTCAATGAAATGATTGTGATGACAATTTTGCAATTAGTTCTAAATTAAAAACACACTTCATACAATTCAATTAAGAGCGTGCCTATTCAGTCTTCACCTTAAAATACACTTCACAATCAACCAAATGTAAAAATTCTGCCTCCGCACTTATCACTTTTTGCTCTAAAAATATAATCAAGTGGAATTAATAAACTTGCCCAACGGAATGAGAAACAAAACACATAACAAGACTTTGTCTTGTTTTAACAGCCACTTTGTTTGGTTTCCAGCTGCTGGTAAACAAACAGTAAGACGGTACTGAATGTGACACACCTGTGTACACTTTACCTGCTCGGTCCGCATTTACATGCTCCTCAAATCCTATTCAAATATCAACGCAGCCTGTGTCCTATAATGATGTGTCACTTTGTGTACGGCGGTGCGCAAAGATGGAATTAATCAAATGAGGGCCGACCTGATTACTTGATTTGTTTACGGCACGGGGGATAACATTGAACGTGAAACACGAGTCCCCGACTACTCATCCTGAAAGTATTCCTGGCCGGCGCAAACACAAATATTTGTTATCCTCTCCGACTCCCAGTAGGAGTGCTGCATGCGTCGTTAATTGACTCGGCATGTTGTTTGTACGCTTGCCCGCAGTTTTACAATGATTTATGCCATGTGGGGGAGCCGTAGATACGCACGTGGCTAAATTATAGCACAATCTGGGATGCTTACTTTTAAATAGCATGCTTAAGTGCAAAAACTCAACTTTGTTTTGACGTTGGTTTTATGTGCGGTAAACTTTGGAGGGGGTGCCCAAACTTTTTGAGCAATGTAGTGAAACATTGAGTGGTGTTTTTGTTCACTTAGTCAGTCAGTTTTCTTGTTTAAAATGTGAAATTAAATACGCTGATTAAATTTCTTTTCAGCTTTCTTGAATATTTTGCTTCAGTTTGTCATCTACAATGTGTGCATAGTTAGTGATCACAGTGATTGTATTTTAAGGCACAAAACTTGAAGTCACAGGTATTTGGAACTGTAATAGATAGTATTGATCTTTAAAATTGATTCAACTTATGAAGACCTAAGAATTATTACCATTTCATTTTTTTTTTTTTTTTTTACAGGAGCATAATAATTTATTAAAATTATCCTTAGTCCCCACCACCGCAATGTCTTTTGTATTTTTCCACTTTCAAATTCATCCTGCGGGCCGGATTGTACCCCCTAGCGGGCCGGTCTTGGCCCGTAGGCCGTATTTTTTACATCCCTGGGTTGAACAGTTTTGTCTTTATAATTTTGGACTTTTCTTGATGGAACATATTTGTCATTAGGCCCGCACGGTATTATGTTTTCTACATGCTGTCCACATATGATGCAAGAAACACTTTTTTTATTACGGATTTACATTTCATCATGATTTCTCATCAGTTTCTCATTTGTGTAAAGAATAAATAACTGGTTAATTAAAAAAAGAAGATCTATGGTTTGAATCCACTTTCTGTCCTGTTGATGCATTCATTCAAAATTAAGAATGTAATCCAAATGTAATTAGTTATATTACTTTGACAAAGTCACTGAAATACTTTCACTACTATTACATTTTCAACAGGGTAACTTGTAAATGTAACCAACTACATTTCCAAAGTCATCTCGTCCCCGGGAATGCACGAGTGCCCAGCCGGGGGTGTGCGCCAGATTAAAAATGCGAGGTAATATAAAAATGTCCACTCAATCCCATCCTGATGTCAATAGGATTTATCAAACCTGCATTACGCCTTAATTGGTGCCCACAGGTCTGTTTCCCAGAGGTATGTGATAAAGGCGAGCCAAGAGGAAGTGGTGCTCCGCCTGGACAACAATGGTCCTCCACAGATATCCCGGCCAGTCATGAAACACGGCGGGGATGTCGTTGACCTCGGGGTTAACTCTCCTCAGGTAAGCCGTGGCGAATCACGGACAAAAGAGCGCTTCTCTTACAGGTGGAGCGGCCCGGCGTATCCGCGCACTGACAGATTTTCTAATTCGCTGCAGATTCCCATAAGAGTGGGTGGCCCGGACCAACAGTGGGCCCATTCATGCTAGGTGGGACGGGGAGGGCGGGGTGGGGTGTCGGGGTGCGTCCATGAACCTGGATTAATTTAAAGAAAGGCTCCCTTCGCATTTGAATAATATCAATCCATGCATGAGAACGTCCGGGTCGGGATGTCAAGTTGCCGAAGTGATTGGCTGATAAACGGGAGGGAAGATGGGATACGACGCACCCGTAATGACCTTGAAAACAAAACATTCATTTCTTGTCTCGTTTGGCCATCAAATTAACAAATATGTCACATGGTTCCCAAACAGTGGTGTGTGGGCAAGGTAACAGATGCATTTGATTTCATGGAGGGCAGTTTTGGGCATGTAACGAGATTGCGTAATTTAATTACAACATTTTTGTAATAGGGTTAGGGTTAGATCATGAGCCAATATACTGTATATTACTGGGAGAAAATGTGTAATTAAATTACAGTTTTGGAAATGTTCATGATTACAATTTTAGTTACATTTGGAAAAAAAAGCCTTCAAATATTGGATGTATTTTTTTTTTCATATCACGTCCTCCTTCCAATTGACGCTCTCTGGTCATGTGCCATTCTGTTGACTCGATCGTGACGTACTGTATTTTCCCAAAGATGACTTTTTTCCCTTTTGCGAAACTTTGACATGTTGTTTACGTTGAAAAATTGCACAGCTAAACATGTGGGATTTAGTGATATTTTTGGCATTGATTTAACACGAGGCCTTTATTGGCTATCAACAGCTTTGTTTTCATTTAATTAGTTGTTTTGTTTTCGGGGTGAGAGTGCGTTGCGCCAACTTTTTTTTTTTTTTTTTTTTTTTTTTTTTTTTTTTTTTTTAATGACAACCCCAATGAAACGTCCGCAATGTCAGCTCGGGCAGGCTTGGCAAACTCGCGGACAGGATACTTCCTCAGATTAGCGGGGCTGTTTACACAGTCCCCCGGTAATCTGGGCCACAGGGGAACATACCTGTACTGTGTCAAAGGGCCGGCTCCGGTTACACACTGGGAGCCAGCGTGGAAGCATACCACCATCCGGGGAGGGTCCACGGGGACCGGGCTGGCTCCAGGGAGGTTGGCAGCGGGCACAGGGGAGAGACGAAGAGAGAGGCAGGCCTCCGTGCCAGACAAGGGCATGTGTGTGTTGTGCACCCTCCACTTCCTCTTTTTTTTTTTTAAACATGCTTTTTGACATTTTGACGCGTCTTGACAGTGAACGGAAATGCCATTTAATCTGTTCCAGCTCTTTCAAAAGACACACAAAAAATGCTGTAATGTGTTTTTCAATAAGAAAATATCATTTATTGTACTATTGCACTACTAACCACTCCCACAAGAGGTAAAATCTGCAAAGTAGCGACCACATATATTTGTTTATTACTTATACAAGTTTTTAAGTTGTATGAACCTGCCTATTCCTATTAAACTTTACCATACACCTATAAACAACCTTTTAAATTTTAAACACGCAATAGTTCACAGTAGTACTGTACACAATGTACAATTTATTATGTGTTTTAATGAATTTTTCTTTTTGTTTTTTATTTTTATTTATTCATTTAAATGTTTAAGACTAGGAAGCTTGTATCTTACCACCCCCCAAAAAATTACAGCATACACGCAAAATCCTGCGATATGGTGAATAAGGCGCAATATGAATATGCAAAAAGAAAATCTGCAATGCACTGAATCGCCAATAGGTGAACTGTGGCATAGCGACAGAACACTTATAATTACAGTTATAATTTTTTCCCGGTGTTTCGGTTTTCGGCCTTGAATTCTTTATTTGTAGTAATAGAAGAAGAAGTACTCTTCTTCTATGTTTGTGTCTGCATGATTGTATCATACTGCCCCCTGGTGGCCAAGGTGGGCACCCCAGAAGGAGCAGCACATTGAATTGGATTGCAGCATTAAATCACGATACATCAACCTCTAAATTCTTTACATTCTATCTAATTATGTTATTACTCTATGGTGTTATAAATTACACCATGATAGAGTGTTACCTTTTTCTCACCCAAAAAACACAAACACATTTTTTGTTTGGTTTTAAGGGCAAGAGTCTTGAACGGATTAATGGCATTTCCATTCATTTCAAAAGGGAAAGACAATTTGACTTAATATTTTAACTCTCCACTAGTTGCCATTGACATTGGGTCTACTTTTCCAGGACGATGAGTACGAATATGCGACAGGTTGTGTTGAGCCAGGCGGATGAGTCTGGACTCAATCACTTGCGCCAAGGTGAAAATGTGGCCACCAGCACGAGTGGGCCTAATCCATTGCAGACATGTGCAGCGCACCATTTTGGGAGGGGGAGGCGTTGGGGGGGTTCAGGTGCAAACAATTGCAGCAGCTGTCAGTGAGCTGCCATGATCTCGTTTGATATCTTAATTGTGAGTCAATCCCGCAGCAATTCTGGTTACGTCGGGACTCGACCCGCTCCGCTTCCATCTGTCAGGAATCCTGAGCTTCTATATCTCTGGGATGTGTGTGTGTGTGTGTGTGTGTGTGTGTGTATGTGTGTGTGTGTGTTGTGTCTAGCCCGTCCTGCATCTCGCAGGGAAATCGGCCCTGATTGCTGCCATTTCCGTTGACTTTTAACGATACGGGTCGGTTGGGGGGGAGCGGGCTAATGCTGATAATTGCCACGTTTCAAAACTACTGGACTCCCAGCACCACCCAAAGTCTGCTGCCCTCCTCCTCCCTTGTCAGTTCAGCGCCATTAGCATGAGAGCAGAGAGCGCGTCAATGTCGATTCAGCTCCACAATCCGAGACTCTCCAGATCCCCTTTTTTTTTTTCGCCACGTGGTCCAGAGCCGAGTGATCGTGGATCCGATATCCAAATGTCCGTAAGCATCTACTATAGTAGAGTCTATACTCTGAAATATTCAGATATACAGTTGGGACGTAATAAAATGAAAATTGAAAAATGTGATACATTAAAAAAAAAAATCCCCCCAAAATCTAAAAAAATGTCAATTATGAGAAATTCTGAACATTTGTGAAAAATGTGATGTGCGGCGACAGCAGCAAACGAGTGCTTTTTAAACTGACCGACTGGAAGACAAGATGCCAAAATCACGTGATTAGCCATTAGTCAACTTCAAGCATTAAACATCAATGCAGAGTCGTCAAGTCGAGCCGTCGACTAGTCAACTAATTAGTTCAACCACTAGCCTGTCCGTATCTTTTGCTGCAATGTTTGTGTTAAAATATCCATCGACACTGCCACATTGATGTTAGTTTCCTTAGCCTGTCTATGACGATCCTTATTATGTGTTAGCATTTAGCTAGCGGGGGCATTCCAAAGGCAAAGATATGAAGAGATGACTGTCCGGCGCGTTGACGGCTCTGACCGATCGGCCGCCACGAGGCGACTCCCGCCTCACGATTCTGCGCCCCGACTCCTCGACCCCTCGCGGTGATTTATGTGGCCCCAGGAAGCCGGGGGTCTATTTGAGGGCCCTGCGAGGAATGAAAGTGTTACCAGTGGGTGTCGGAGGCGAGGGGAGACGCTCCGGGGAAAGTTATGAGTTTTTTCAGCTGAGTGCCCAGCTTTGGTGCGGAGGGGAGGTGGAGGCAGACTGCTGTGTGTGTTGGCGGGGGGGGGAATATAACGGCGGGGGTATGGTGGGGAGTGGGTCCTTGGAGCCCGCAGGCTTGAACTCCACAGCTGAACTAGTGACCCCGACCATCCATCAGTGCTGGGGTGTGACAAGACAGCGGGTATGTGACAGAAGGGGGCAGACGTGGAGAAGCTAAGCGACGGGTACAAGGGACCGTGCGGCTAAAACGGGCAGAGAGGCACAAGGGGGCGGGCGGCGGTCATAGGGATTTCTGCTCGGTGTTTGTTGCGTCGCCTTCTGTTAAATCTGACTTACGAAGCTCTGATTTAATCGATTTTTCTTTCACAAAAAGTGCTTGACACTACTGTAATCCAGTCATTCCAAACCAGGCTTAGATCAACAGGGATCCCGGGGGGAATTCACCAATTCAAATCAAATCATCCAATGTTATTTATTGGAAAATTATCTGAGATGTTCAAGAAAAGTCCCCCGAATTCCTGTAATTGAGTAGTGTTTTCTTCGATTGCTGGATCCAAATCATTTGCACGAAATTTGCATACATTGATGTAGAACCATTAGGGTACCACAAATGGGGAAAATAAACGTTTACTCTGAGTAATGATTTCTGGGATGCAATTTTTTATTTTCCTCAGACAGATGGACAAAAATGAGACTCTTTCTACTGGACAAGTCCAACATTTTTTGCTTCTAGTGTTTCCACTCCTGCGCGATTTTAAACGTGAGTCCCAGCCAGATTGAAATCCCCCACCCACGCACCCCCCAAACCCAAACCCACTCCCACTTCCACTGCCCGCGTCGTTCAGCTGTTGCCCAAGACTCACTGTCACTTGGCTCGGCATGGCCAATGGGTGGACTTGATCCCAGCGTCAGTCCTCAAAGCGGCATTGGCTCCCAGCCAATGACCGGTTCAAGTGTGTGTGTGTGTGTTTGGCTGGGGGGGCCAGACCTGAGAAACACTAATGGTTAACTGTGATAGTGGAACTCCAAGATGGAGCCTTTTGCCGGCGGTATTATGAGTTACGAGGTTGTGAGACTTGGTCTGTAAATGAGGGTCTGATTTGTTTGTTGTCGTTTTGCACTAGTGTTACTTGTACCGTGCTTTGAGAATAACTGAGATAGAGGAAACGTCACAACTCCTCAGGAGCAATATCAGTCGTTCTTTGCAGATGATAAAGAATGTATGCATGTGACAATTGTGATATCATGCCTTTGCTCAATGTGTTGTGAAACGAGTTGAGTCACTACCACCATATGTTTTTTTACTTTTTTTTTTTTTTATTGAAAGCCCTTTCCCCTTTTCCATGCCTGGTGCTCTCTCGTAAGCAGCTACACGACAAAATCGTCCTGTCTATATCTTTGTGTCACTGTAGGCTATTGAATATTACGACCATTAATCATCGCTATCATCAACGCTGTGTTTGTCAGTCCGCTATGTCCTGACTGGCGCCTTGCACGCTCTAAATTTAATTCCTCGTCCTCCTTTTCCACCATCTTTAATCACCTCTTCCAAATGTGTGTGTGTGTGTGTGTGTGATTTTAATACCTGCTTCTGATATGTTGATATGTAAGCCGCAGCCTACTCGTGCTGATGACTTTCCAGTTGTGAAAATCTAGCTTATCCAAACACATGCGAGGCCGAGACTTTCTGGACTAGCTGCAGTGTGTGTGTGTGTGTGTGTGTGTGTGTGTGTGTGCGTGTTATGCATTGCCTGTTCTGTGGAAATGATTAAATAAAAAATAGGCTGTCACTTCCTGTGAGGAAAGCAGTCAGTCTGTCAAGTAGTCAGTAGGTATGTTAGTTATTAACTCGGTCAGTCAGTCGGTCGGTTGATTGGTAGGTTTGTGGATGGGTCAGTCGGTGAGTTAGTCAGTGAGTTAGTTGGTTCATTAGTTACTCTGTTAGTAAACTAGTAGTTAGTAAATTAATGAGTCATACATTTGGGTAGTCAGTAGATTAGTCAGTGATTCAGCTGGTAACTTAGTTCTTTGTTTAGTCAGTCGGTCAGTTGGTTAGCCAGATAGTCAGATGGTCCACAAATTGCTACAAAAATAATTTTAAAAATTTAACATTTCAAAAAACAATATAAAAAAAAATTATTATTATTATTTTGAAATCATGAATCTCGTGTCACACTCGGCCTGTTGTGATGTTGAACAGAAACACGAGGGAAGAAGAAGCACTTCATCACTTCATTGGCAGACAGGTAGAAACTTCTTGGACTGAAAGTGCGTTATCATAACATGTCTTTTTATGCATCCCATCATTTTTATCATCATTTCCTCGTATTCTTTTACATTCAGACATGCATTTTCCACTTTTTATCAATAGCGAGCACTTCATTGTAGCTATGAAACCGGACCTCTCGGCCGTGTTGAAACCCAATCGTCCTTTTAGTGTCAAGAAATGGCCGCCTGCCTGCGCTCTCACGAAATCCTCTGTCATGTGACCCCGCCGACTGACTGACCGTCCCAAAACCAAAGTCTGACCTCATCGATCACTCGCTGCCCCGGGCGACACGTTTACTGTACTGCTGTGCTGTTTAAGATAATCCATTGTTAATGAATTATTAATGAAACTCCTCATAATCCCTTTAATGTCAGAAGTAAAAGATAGGATCATAACACGCATTCGTGAATAGTTTTCCAGATCAGTTTAAGAATGATTTTTTTTTTTAACTTGACAAATAACCATCATGTTAAAGGACAATTATGGGATTTCAATTTGTCACATTTATTGTTGTTTTTTTGTTATGTATGTATGTGTGTATGTATGTATTATTATTATTATTATTATTAGATTATGTAAATTTTATTTTATCGTTTCTATTTATGTACTATAATTTTATGTTATTTTGTTTTATTTGATCACACTTAAAGAGAAATAGTAATTTGTAAACAAAAGTTTGAAGTATTTTTTTAATCACGTAATTTCTAGTTTATAATATTTATTTGTAATAATTTATAAATGTATAATATTTATAATATTTTTGTATCTTTAATATATTTTCCAATTTATTCTACAATGGACAGGCCTTGCTACCTTTTTCACATTTATTATTTATCATGCTAAAGAAAAGATAGATTCTAATTGTGTCACAGCACAAAATAAATAATACATAAAATAAAATGGTTTTAATAACATTACAAATAAGACTACAACAATTAAATTGAGCAATTTAATTAAGATTTAACACATACAAATATGTTCCGCGACATTATCTTATACTTGAAAACTTATTTTTTTCTTAACATCACTCTGGTGAAAAAAAATAAAGACCAAATAAAACAAACCCAAAAAAAAAAGGAACAGTGGCTGCTTTTTAGAGCAACAAAAGCTTTGGGGGCCTCTTGTCTAATGAGTGCAGAGTGCTGATGGGTAATGAGGTGCTATCAGGTGTCTCTGTGGCCTGTGTGGCCTCTGCTCACGTTGCTGCGTCAACTCATGTGTGCTTTTACACTGCCATCTACTGACCCATACGAACACCGCATGTACCACTTTTGCAGAGTAAAACAAATATCAATCATACTGAGAAAGTTTCGCGCAGATGGATATGTTTAGAAATATCCACACAATAAATGTTAAAGAATTTTTTTTTTTTTAAAAACATTTTAAAAGCTGAACAATTTTAAAAAGGTTCGACAAAAAATTCTGGAATAAAAAAAAAAAAAAAAATACTATCTTCTTCTTTTCCTTTTGACTTGTCCCGTTCAGGGTCACCACAACGTGTTGTAAGCCTATCTCCTGCATCCTCCTCTCCAACTCCAACCGCCCTCATCTCATGTCTTCCCTCACTCCAGCCATCGTCAACCTTCTCTTTGGTCTTCCTCAAGCTCTCTTGCCTGGCAGCTCCATCCTCATCATCCTTCTACCAATATACTCACAATCTCTCCTCTGGACGTGTCCAAACCATCCAAGTCTGCTCTCTCTCATTTTGCCTCCAAAAAAACTAACCTCTGATGAGCTCCTTTCTAATCCATCCAACCTGCTCACTCCGAAAGAGAACCTCAACATCTTCATTTGCTCTGCTTCCTGTTGTCTCTTCAGTGCCACTGTCTCTAATCCGTACATCACGGCTGGCCTCACCACTGTCTTATAAATTTTGCCCTTCATCCTAGCAGAGACTCTTCTGTCACATAACACACCTGACACCTTCCTCCACCCGTTCTAACCTGCCTGGACCCGTTTCTTCACTTCCTTACCACAATCACCATTGCTCTGGACTGTTGACCCCAAGTATTTCAAGTCCTCCACCCTCGCTATCTCTCCTCCCTTTAGCCTCACTCGCCCCCCTCCACCTCTCTCATTCATGCACATACAGTATATTCTGTCATACTTCAGTTAATCTTCATTCCTCTCCTTTCCAGTGCATGCCTCCGCCTTTCTAACTGTTCTTCCACCTGCTCCCTGCTCTCACTGCAGATCACAATGTCATCTGCGAACATCATGGTCCACGGGGATTCCAGTCTTGCCTCATCTGTCAACCTGTCCATCACCACTGCAAACAGGAAGGGGCTCATGGCTGATCCCTGATGCACTCCCACCTCCTCCTTAAATTCCTCTATCACACCTCCTCTCACACATCTGCTGCTCATATTTAAAAAATGGCAAAATAAATATCATTTTTAAAAAATCTAAATCAAAATTAAAAAAAAAAAAAAACATTTTAAATAAAAAACATCCAAAAAATTACAAAAACAAACCTTACAAATTCCACAAAGATTCTGTTGGCCAGACCCCCATATGTGCATTAAGAGCGCCATCAAATGGCCAGGACCATAAATTAAATTTGGGTTAAACTCCAAATTGTACCACTTTCGGGGCATACATAAACAGTATTTATACATCCCACCAAAACATCCAAAAGCCGCAAATGGCCCTACAATCAGCTTATTATATACATGACATATACCTCATGGTTGTTTGTTGCTGGGAAAGTCCCACGGGTAGCGAAATGACCTCGGAGTAGCCCTCATAGGGTAGGCGGGGACCATAAACTATATGTTGACATCATAAAATGATCAATAATTGTCATAAGTCAAACAGAGTGTTAATACAGGGGAGGGCTCCGCGCTGACATCATCTGAACAAGGAAGCTTATTCATGTTTTTTCCACGCCAGTCTGTTAGTTGTCACGCATAAAACAACATGTCCGCTCTCCCCTCTGCCTCACCTCCCACACGGCGAACCCTTCATCAACTTCCCGCAGCATTTGTCCTCCAGCGACGGACGTCTTTGTCCAAATTACAGTCCGCTCTGTCCGTCTCCCGTAACAAAATAAACCACGTCTGATTTTGATGCGTTTGACCGTCTTGGCCTTGTTTGGCTTGGCCGCCATCTCCGCCGCTGCGGTTTCATTGTGAAGGCTTGAGGCCTGCAGCGCCACTGGGAGATAACGTGATTATTCACCAAAATGGCTTCCATAGCGCACATGCTAATAAGTGCTAAACAGCCGTATGGTGTTTTCTTGAAATGGGGGACACGACGGATGATGTCATCGGCGTGCTTTAGCCGGAGAGAGCGGGTGTCGTTTCGCCTGCTGGACGACCGAGGGGCCCGCGTCTGAGCCCTGCCGTCCTTTTGCCAGGGGAGCCTTTTTAAGGAGATTACTCAGTCACACACCTTTGTTGCGTTACGTGCTGAGAGCAAGACACACAGACGGCGCAGACATCAGGTGACGGCGGCCTTTCGCGTTGACTTTGCAACCCTTCGGTTATCACTTCTAATGTGGCATTGCGGGAACGCTTGACACTCAAATAACACTGCATGCTTTTTGTACATCGACTGGGTACTAATTATATGTACCAAGGGAGGACGTACACTCACAAAGTCATTTTAAGGGAGCCAGGGGGGGTTTAAATTTAAGGCAAATATTAAAGTGTGGGTGGATTGTTAATGCTATACGCAAAAGTGATGTTTTTCTATACCGTCTTGAAGGTCTCATATTGATTCTACATATAAATCCGACAGGCTGACATTTAAAGGCCGTCATATAAAGATCGTCAACATCTGCTGGACTGTTCTCTATGAAACGAGACAGGCCACTTTGATACTTGGAACTACAGCTGTCACTATCGCTTGTTTTTCCAATCGATTGTCCTATTGATTATTGATCGAATAATTGAATAATAATCAACCCTTCCCCACAATTTTTTTTTTTTTTTTTTTTACTTCTAACATGCATTTTATTCTCATTTGTGAGGCATGGACTAAAATCCTTAAACTCGATATGTTGTTACTGAGTCTATGGTATAAATTTCGTGTACAGAATTTGGGACGGCAAAATTCTAAACATTAGCACGCTAGCGATTACCATTTTTGGTTTAAAAAAACCCGCTAACTACCATTCAGCTCGCTCATACTTATCATGTTATATGTACATTACACATCTACCGGTGTTTTAGAAAATAACTTACAGATGCTTCTTTGTCATTTCTGGCAAAGTTTATCATTGGCCCAATCCTGCGTGTCTACAATAAATGTCCGTGTGAAGGACAGCCCAAACTTTGTTCCGGGCGGAACTTTTCTTTTGTCCCGTTGGAGCTTCGAGGCAAAAAATGTTGTGTCAACCACTTTTTGAAGTCGACTTAGCTGATTTATTCGATTTGTTTTTCAACTGACTGACTGACCTACTGAACTACCGATGTGACTAACTGTATACCAATCAGCTGAATTACTTATTGGCAAAATGACCAACCAACAAAATCCCTAACGAAACAACTGACTGGCTGACTGACCAATTGATTAACTCTCCAAATGGATGACTCACAACCAACTGACAGCCAAACTAACCAACCGACTGACGAACTGACTGACCAACCAACTGGGCAACTGACTGACCATCTGGCCAACTAACTGACTGACCGGCCCGGCCAACTTGCTGACTAACAGACTACCTGTATGTCCAGCCATCCAAACTAGCACAAAAACAGTGATCAACCCAAGAGGTGATAAAAACCTAACCCTGTGTCTTTTGCTTTGGAATAAAAGCTTTGTTGGTACATGCATGTAAGCAACATGTGGCCCGTAGCCAAAGTGACACGGGGTGAACGTCTGGGTCACTTTATTGCCCCGATAAAACGTCCTGAGGGGCTAAACGCGGCTGGCCCCTTACACCCCGCTCAATACACCCTCCCAAAAAAAACTCATTCCTCACACTGGGGTGTGCCTCTCTTCCTCAAAAATGCGTTTTATCGCTATTTCGCCCCCTTTTCTGTGCAGATGGGTTAAATATGACATCAAAGCTTCTTTTAAATCCCTCACAGTACCTCTCATGTTTCTCCGCCGGTATCGAGTTCAAACCCTGCATTTTTACAGTAGATTTAATGGATCAATGTCTGTAATCACATTAGCACCGGCTTAATGTAGAACAAATTTCAGCGTGGCGACCTTCAAAGACGGCGGGCCCGAGCTTTAATCGGCCGTGGCATCTCGGGCTGCACTCGAAGATCTGCGGGCCCGCTGTGATAAGCTGCAAGAGGAGGCCGCCCCCAAATCCCCCACCCCGCCCCACGCACACCCCTTTTATAACATTTTCATTTCTGAGATTGCTAATCCAGGAGCTCTGATTGGAAAAAATGCCATCTGGGAATTTAGTGAAAAAAAAGTACATTTGGGGAAAAAAAATACAGTACTGTGCAAAGGTATTGGGACACTATACAAAACTAGACAGAAAACAGAAGCCATGTTTATGTTGCGCACACTCCGGCACCACACAGGATGATGGATGATATCCACTGTAGCTGTTTGTTTGCGCTGCGGCTGAATATGCATCGACCTCCCTGTCGACTGGATGTAACTTAAAAAAAAAAGATTGCGTATGACCGATGGCTTCACACATCCGAAAAAAGTAGTGGTGGCCCACAATCAAACACACACATGGGGTGGCGACTGGGAGAGCTTGTCTTGATTAACCGGGCCGGGAGAAGCCTGGCGTGTTTTGGCCGTGGCGTCATGTCCCGCTTGCCCGAGCAGCTCGGTGGTGGAAGCCATCCATTCTGCTTTGTCTGCAGTTTGTCTCCTTGCATTTTTCCGCTAATTCGTATGGCTCGCCCGACGGCCTCACAGGAAGTTGCGAGTGACAACGAGACAGTGCTTTTTCTTCAGATGTGTGTCCGACTCTTGAGTTTTATATATATATATATATATATATATATATATATATATATATACTAGGGCTGTCAATCGATTCTATTATTATTCATATTAATTCTTATATATTTCGACTTACATCATAGATTTTATTTATTTTAATAGTTTAAATTGTTCTTGTATTTTTAAATAGACTTGCCAAAATAAGTTTTACCGGTATTTGCTCATTTGTTATATTACTTCATCATTTGTGTCTTTATCGAACAGCAGGAGAGCAGTTGTCCTGCTTCCACTCATATGAGCTCATCATATAGTCCAATGCATGGAACTGATTTTGTGTTTTCGGTTTTGTGTAGTTGTTTGCCCACATTATTCCCCTTCATGATGGATCCTGGAGCAGAATTCCGACATTGTTACAATGCTCTTGGAATAATTTATTTTATTTACAGAACCCTGTGAACCGTATACCAGGCTCTGATCACACACACACACACACACACACCGGCCCACTGCTTGTAATTACCCTCAGCCCACTCTCCAATCTGTCACTGCCCCGACTCATTTGTCAGTGCGCAACGCAGCGTGATTAAAGAAACCTTAACGGTGCCGTTGCAAAGAAACAAAACAGGAAAAAAAGAAAAATCCTGGGAACTCTCGGAGCTGAGTGCAGGTCGCTAATGCATCTAAGATGCCGGTGCAGCGTTAGTGCATTATGGTAATTAAAGACATGCAACATTACAGGGCTTCATTAATCATGCCTTCAATGGACTTTGAAACCTTAATGAAAAACGGCCCTCCACGCCGCGTTTATTGTGCCTTTTACAAATTGCGGGGGGCACCGCACACGCCGGCAGACCCCCTGAAATTGGGATGTAAAAAATAAGATGCTGCGGCTTCAGAAAAACAAAGAGAGAGAAAACGTTGTCTGGTGTAGGGGTTGACCGTCTACTGGAAGATGCAGCGGCTTGAGAAAAAGACTTAATAAATATGTTCATGGAGCTTTTGCATGCAACGCGACAAGAGGCGCTAGCCGCCGGCTAGCTTGCGAGCTAACCGTTAACCGAGCTAAACTGTTGAGTGTAGTCTCCCTCATTTCCTCCACCGCGAAGTTCAGCTCCTTCTGGGCGTGCATTAGGGCGAGATGAGAACGGGAGATAAGCGACCATGACCGTGCCAGAAATGACGCATTCCCATTTTTCCTGACTCGCCTTTTCAGGGTCATGCTTCACTCCACTGGTTCGATGTCACTGGCGCTAACTATTCAGGTGAGTCACTCAGGCAAAATTGTTCCAAAAAAGACCCCCCACACCCTCCCGATAAAAGCAATTTTGGCAGGTTTACGTGGACATATTTATTCTAGACAAAAGGGGTAAGAGGGAGAAGGGGAGGATCTGTCATTTGACAGGATGATGACATCTTTTTTCTCCCTATATGGGAGGGATGTCTCTTTCCAGTTATCACTATCTTGGAATGGCTCACACCAGTTTCACCCAAAAACACAAAATTAGGCGGACATGTCTATCATGTGAGAACACACAAAAATGTCTCTCGGACCAATGGCCGAAATTGAGCACCAAGTTGGCCATTTTGGTTGAAAGCAACCTATTTTGAACAAATTGCATGAGAAATGGCCCTCCGAAAAGCAGCCTTCACGTCAACACTTTCACCAATCATCCCGAAATTGGGTGAACATATTTATCATGACAAGACATCACAAAAAAATCACAATAATAAACATTTTGTGGAATGAATACCTCTGAAAAGTCCAACTATTGACGATACAGTATAGCCTGGAGATTGTTAGTTCGTTTGCAGTCAAAAAGCCTCGAAGAAAATAACAATGACAATACCGCCCCCTGGTGTTCAATAGTTGCCTTACAGCTCTTCCTGCTCCAGCAGTAGTATGCAAAAACTCATATTATAATACTTGGAAACCGTATGTGCATGACATCAACGCATGAGGTAACCCTTATCATTCATGATCATGTCATATTTTATTGCACTTGACTCCATTTTATAATCATTAGCTTTATCAGTCTCGGTGTAGTAACAGCTTTCAGCGTGCTCAGGAGATTAAAAAAAAAAAAAAAATTGATGGAGTGTTGTGTCCCTCAGAGTCTCATCCATGTTTCGGGACTGCCGTCCTTGTCGTAGCATGTCCGCCATCTTGACTAAATGTCCGTCAAGGCCGCAGAAAGTTGCTCATCCTCCCTTTTAGCTCCCTGTGGTTAACAGTCCCGTCCACCTCGTCGGCTTGGCGCCATTTCTCCCTCGGGTGCAGGTGGAGGTAGTACAACACGAGGCAGACCAGCCCCAACACAGTACCGCAGAAAATTAACCCGCTGATCACGAGGAAGAACGTTGCCTTCTGCACGTCCGGCTTAAACAAAGCCAAAAGTAATGGCGACGTCATGTTAATGAGCGAGTAGAGGAAATAATACACAGCCATGGCTATTCTGGTGTCCTGTCCTTTGACATTAAAAAAGGTGAACGTGAGGATGAACCCAACCACGGCGCGGTAGACCATCTCATGGCTTCTGGTGGAGCAGAAGTTGGTGCAAAGTAGGTGTGACCATATGGTACCCAGCAGCCACAAAATAGTCACCAAGGCTATCACGCAGTAAGGGGTGAGTACCAGAAGGAGGCTGAAGCTGAGGATGTGGCTGCTAATGGTGCAGAGTTTGTAGAGGAAGTAAATGACTGTGGGTATGCCGGACGGCATCTCCTGGATGCGGGGCAGCGACCGGCGCAGACAGCGGCGGTAGTCCACCAAGGCCCAGGCGATATTAAAAGAGGAGAAGACCATAGACAAATCTGGAAGACAGCAGACAGGACAGACACAGTTTGTTGATGATTGCATTGAGATTTAGGGTTGTAAATTGGAGATTAGATTAGAATGGCGCTCCTAATATTCTCGTCAAGACTACAGTACATAAACAGAGACCAAGATTTTGAGGACAACACCAAGTCAGGGGCAATGTGAAACAAAGTAAAGAATGAAAGGTTGAGGATCTGAGACCAAGTCAATCGCAAGGCCAAGACAATGTGAGACCAAATTGAGAACAAATATTTGATAAATTGCAAACAAGTTGAGCCCAAGACTTGGAAGAGTTGAGACCAAGTCAAGTCCAAGACATTTGAGCTCAGAACAAGTTGAGACCGAGCCTTTGAGTTGAGAACAAGTAAAGACCAAGACGGAGGCAATACTCTGAAGAGGTGAGACCAAGACAAGACAAAGACTCTGATGAGCTGAGACCTAGATGAAACCAAGTCAAGACCAAGACGGAGGCAATACTATGAAGAGGTGAGACCAAGACAAGACAAAGACTCTGATGAGCTGAGACCTAGATGAAACCAAGTCAAGACCAAGATGGAGGCAATAATCTGAAGAGTTGAGACAAAGACAAGACAAAGACTCTGATGAGCTGAGACCTGGATGAAATCAAGTCAAGACCAAGACGGAGGCAATACTCTGAAGAGTTGAGACCAAGACAAGACAGACTCTGATGAGCTAAGACTTAGATGAGACCAAGTCAAGACTAAAACTATCTTTCTGTCTTCATTAGTCTTGATCATAAATCCAGAGCCCCCTAAGGAGGAATCAGAGACAGGATAAAGATAAAACGCAAAAAAAATGAACTCTCAGTCTTAAGACTGTTTTTTACTACTACAACATTAGGCACTCCTCCGGTCATGTCAAGCTTTGGGCTCAACCCAGAAAACATGAGCATCTCCGAAACCTACACTGCACGACCAAGGCCCCGCCCTTGTCCAGGACTATGTAGATCTGCAGGAGGAGTTGGGGGGCGCTCTCCAAGAACGCCTCGAAGAGTTTGAGCATGCTCAGGTCGGTGGCGTGGCAAAAGAGGCCGTGGTGCACTTCCTTCCTCGCATCCTCGTCAAGGGAGCCAGCTGAGAACCAGACCACTCTGAAGCCACTTTTCAATAAGTGGTAGTACCTAAAAAACAGGATACATACAATAGGAGAGACACGAGGTAAAAGACATCCAATACACGATTAAAAGTACAATTATCTTTCAGTATAGCCGGCCTGTTGTTGCACAGCTTTTGACTTACGAAAAGACAAAGTACATATTTTGCAGTTTTGATGAATATCTGCATACTTTTGAAAGTACCCCTGATTAATTTTACATATTTTTTGCTACGACAACAGAATGCTATCTTTGTTAAAAACAACAGCAAACCTTTGAGACAGAATATCTGAACTGGTAGAACCCTGGAAAAAAGATAAACCCCAATAAAGTCTAGTCTGAAAAGTCTTCGCTTTGGGTCCGGAAAGTTGTAGGTTTAAGACCTGTGTATTGCTGCGGCGGTGCTGATGTTCAACAGCAGGTTTACTTTGCGAATAGAACTGTACGTATGTAATCTTGTGAGGGACTGAACAAAATACAACCTCAAAGTGGTTCTACCAGTTCACATAATATGCAGGACACAAGGTACATACCGACGATACATGTGAACCGCTGCGCTTTCTGTTTCTGGGAATGTCATCACCGGTGTCGCCCTTACCTGGTAAAAATACCCGCGCCGCACAGGTGGAAGATCATGAGTCTGCACTTGGACATTCCCGATACAGGGTTCATCAAAGCATCATCCAGGTCGTCCTCGTACCAGGCGTGACTGAAAATCTGAGTCACCAGCAGCCCGGCCAGGACGAAGGAGAAAGTCATTGCAGAGTGTATGTAATGTTCGTCCAGAAGGTACTTCAGGGACAGTCCCACGTCTGTCCAGATGTCCACGACGTACAGGAGAAGCCCGACGGCTGTCAGAAACCATCGGAGTTTGGTGTACCGAATGTCTGTTTGGAGCATGCCGGAGTCAGTCCGCGAAAGGCTTTGGATCTGACAATTTTGCGCATAGCAGTTGAGATGTGTTGCCATCCATTCCTCGTCAGTAGAGGAAATCGCAGACAGAAACTCTCTCTTTCACTTCCTTGGAACTCGTGAAAAGCTCCACCTTACGCTGAAGCCGAGCAATGTTGTTATATAACAGCGTCCTGTGTACATGCACGCCTGTGACTGATTGACTCAATGTCATCATCAACAAAGTTCAAATACTTCTGTACATAAGTAGGATTTTTCAGGTATCTTTACTTCTTTATGTATTTTCCTAACGACCTTTTACTTTTAAACCCTACATGTGAAAACAGATATCTGTACTTTCTATTCTGTACTACTTTGTCAAGAGAGACTCCATTTTGTTTTCTTTTCAAACTCTACGGATGATGACAAGACATAAAAAACATAAGTAAATAGAGAGACAACCGTGGTTGGTACCTTGATTTCTTGATTGAGATCTTGAGAGCTTATAAGGCGGGGGCCGGGGGGGGGGGGCAGGAATGTGAAGCCCAGGAGACATGTTTGATGTGTCAGATAAAGAGAATGAAATAAGTTGAGAGTCGTGGGTTTTTGATTGGCAGGTACCAAAAGGGCGGGTCAAAGTTTACCTGTTTCCAAGGTGCTGACTACATTGTTTATAGGAGTGGCTTTAGCTGAAATGACCTAATTATTGACAAAGGAAAACCCCTTTTAACAATAATAAATGAATAAATAAATAAAATACTATTATTATTGATTTATTGTTTACTGTATGTATTTTTTTAAAGCTATGCACCTAAAATACATACATACATTCATACTTATGCGATGACTAATCTGAAACTGAGCACAATAACAGCACAACACAAACCTATCGAGACTAAGCTACGTCTCGGCTCAGAGTTTATGAATATTACTGGACTTCTTTCTCAAAAGAGGATTCGGATTGTTTGAGTCCTCTTCTGTTTGTTGGCCAGATGTTCATCTTCCTTTCCGCTTATCCTCACTCGGTCACGGGCATGCTGGAGCCTATCCCAGCTATTAGACAAAATGATGGAATGAAAGGCGAGTGGAGCATAAAATATCTCTAATTGCCGATGACTTTGTAAGACTCATGATTGATCACTCTCTAATCAATACTGTTGGGTGGGTCATGGACAGATCAGCATCAGTATCAGCATCAGGATGAACTTTGTCCCAGAGAGAAATTTGCTTTGAACACTACAACTTTTGCTGCATTTGAATACAATTGTTCATATAATAGATCATGATAATAATTTCCTAAAAAGACAAATTGATGCTTCACTTTCCAAATAAGAAAATAAATTTTTTGTACATGCAGTTTCTTAAAAGTTGCTCTGAAAGGCACTTTAACCATGTAAGCGTGAGTAGTTCTGTTTAACACTATTTAACTCTGGCAGATTTCAAAGGCTGTTTTTCATAATACATGAGCATTATTCCTAACTAATTCAAACATGTCAGTAAAATAGATTTTCAATAAGGAATTCACTGGGCCATATTTTTACCATTACTGATCATATATGTATTAAAAGGACGCCTCTGATTAAAAAGTACCACAAACGTATTCTGGGTTAACGGATTGATTGCATTTCCATTCTTTTCATTGGAGGACGTTGATTTGAGATCCGAGTGCTTTGAGTTAAAGATGACGAACTCGCAGTTCCTCTCCAATGCTGCAGGTGGCGACCGAGCAAAGCAGCAGTTTCCTGTTTAAGAAGCTCCTCTCAGGAGCGGCGCCCTAAACTCTGCGCGGCGTGGACCCTCCCACTCCAGCACAAGAGTGACACGCCATTTAATCGCCGTCTGGCCCGACGCTGCTCGGAAACAGGAGGGGAACCGCCGAGCGCCTCCACGTCGAAAGCAGCTCACATTTGATATTGAGAGTAGCCGCCGTCGAAGAAGCAACGCCGAATCGCGTAGATATGGGTATCCGAAAAAAGAGCACCAAGAGCCCGCCGGTGATGAGCCACGAGTTCGTTATCCAGAACCATGCCGATATTGTGTCCTGCGTTGCTATGGTGTTCCTCCTCGGGCTCATGTTTGAGGTAAAAGGCGATACGCATGTTCGATAGACCGTGCTAATAAGTGGACGGAGGCTCCCGGTGGAGCTCCGGGAGCAAGCCGGCGCAGGCTCGACTCTCTCCTGCCCGCCAGCTAGCTTCCCTGGCACGGCTCTCTTGCTCGCCTTTCTTCGCCGCGTTACTTCCTCTTGTGAGGCAAACTTTGCCCATTTAAAAACTGGCCTCCCCCTTTTTAGCCTTTTAAAAATCACAAACAGTACACATTTAGTTTAGTTTATCAATTTTAAACCTTTTTTTTGTTATTTATTTATTTATTAATTATTTTTTTTAAATCGTCACTTTTCATCTGTGTGAACATTTCGAGTCAACAGACGCACTTTCGCCACGAAGCATATATGTTCCCTGAACGCAACATTTTAATTTAAGAATACGTACCTTACAGTTTATTGGTAGCTATCGATCCCCTGTGATTAGCGATTAGGTAAAACACTGATTGTGGTTAGTTTGCACGTATCGTTGGATGTGTTACGTGGCATTCTGAGGGAGCGCTGCCGTAATTCAGTCTAAAGACGAACCCCAACTTTTTGCCTCCTCTTTTTAGACCATTGCTAACTACAATCGTGAAGTAGATCAAAAGCTTGACTTAGCCTCCTATACGTTTCGCTCAGAAATCTATTAATACGTGTCTTTAAAAGGAAAAAAATAATAATTTTGAATTGGCCGACGGGGGTTTACTTGCCCGTGAATGCAGCGCTGTCGTTAAAAAAAAACAGCAATGAATGCACTAAAACGACACTTTGTTTTTAAATGCACTTTAATGACTGCATAACCCTTAATATTATAAAATAATCATAATTCATAGTTAATTAAAATGTTGCGGATACACCTATTCTCGTTTCTTTGTAATTGATGCTGCAGAATCTCATAGGACCTGAACGCAACACATTCGATTAACATCAGGGTTCCCTCAAATGGCATAGTAAACAAAACAAAAACAAAAAGGAAGAAAATGCGAAACGGATGTTTATTGATCTTATATATTAGCATTTTTTATTTTCAATTATTCTGTTGTATCCAAATTCACAGGTCACGTCCAAGTTTGCAGTGTTGTTCATCACTGTGCAGTACAACGTCACCATCTCAACAAACGGTAATTAATTAAAAGTGAATGAAATTAACAATCCTTCCTATTTTAATCTGCCCATATTTGTCAAGGTCGCTTGTAGTGAGTCCAGTTTGTTTCAAGGCTAACAAAGATAACATCCAGGCAGTTTCAGGGTTCCATTCGCTGCTTATCTGGCAGGACTGTAACTTATTTACAGATGCCACTTCAATGAGACACATTTAAATACACAGGAAGAGAGTGGGATTGTGCTCAAAGGATTTACAAATTTATGCAGGTTTGTGAGTGTAAGATTACAATGTTATTCTAGTCAAATAACAACTGTATTTTTGTAAGTGGTTTTTTTGGGGGGGGTATTGACTTTTTTAGTTGAATTACTTCGTTTTTTTATATTACATTTTTCTTGCAACATATTTTTTTCTTGTTAGATTACAACTTTTTTGCTTGACCAGTTTCTCGTAACAGGTTTTTTGTGGTTAAGTTTATTTTTTTTTTTTTTTTTTTTTTTTTTTTTTTTAGGATCACACGGTTTCCCCCTAATCATGTTTTTTTTTCCGTAACAGGATGTATGACTTTTTCTCTGTGACATTTTGACTTTCCATAGAATATTACAACTTTGTTCTAATAATTTTATGACTTTACCCTTGTACAATTGCCCTTTTTTTTCTCAAAAGATTAAAATTTTTTTTCCTCAAAATATTACGAGTTTCCTTGTAAATTGACTTTTATTATAGAAACATTTCAACTATTTGTTCTCATGTTTTTTTTCTTTTCTTTAAATGGAATATTACAACTTTGTTCTCATCACATGGCAACTTTTTATTTGTAAGATAATGCTGGTTTCCTTAAAATGAAGGTGACGACGTTTTCCATCGCCATATTATGACGTTTTTCTTGCTGGATTGCGTTCCCCCCCCCCCCCCCTCTCATATTTCATTGAAATTACATATCTAAAAAAATTACGACTGTTCTTTTAACATTAGGGCTATTCTCACAAGATTACAATTTGTTTCTTTCATAAATAAATTCCCACAATATTACAGTTTTAAAGGCATTTTCATAAATATTATTACCGTTTTATTAGGAGGAGTCTAAGAATTTTAAAAATATTTTTCCCCCCTCCTTTCCCCTACCAAAATTACAACTTTTCTAATTGCAAACTCTATCCTGAAAGTATTAAGATTCATCACATTACTTTTTTTTTTGTTTAAACTTTATTTGCTGATAGCGTGCAGATGAGGATGAGGATGATGAGCAGGAGGAGGAGGATGATTATGAGGATAGAATGTATCTGAGGTGCGTGCAGTCAGTGACGACAGGATCTTCTCAGGCAAACAGTTTGTGATGCATCGCTGTAGGCACATTTTCCTCTCGGCAAGTGTCGCTTCCTGCGACGATTTGATGAGGAATCGACGTGTGTGTGTGTGTGTGTGTGTGTGTGTGTGTGGGGACGGGAAAAAAAGGCCCAGAGGAGACGGCCGTCAACCACTTCCACAACGGCATCAAAGACCTGGCCACCATCCTTTTCTACATGTTGGTGGCCATCATCATGCACGCCATCATCCAGGAGTACGTTCTGGACGTAAGTGCGACTCTTTGCATAAAAGCGGCCCGAAAGCATGTCGCCGAGCCGCATTGTTGTCTAATTGCTCTCCTTGGTGCACAGAAAATCAATCGGAAGAAGCACTTCTCCAAAACCAAACACAGCAAGTTCAACGAGTCGGGCCAGCTCAGCGCTTTCTACATGTTCTCCTTCGGCTGGGGCGCAAGCATGCTCTTCTCTGTGAGTACTCGTTTTCATTGTCAATCCCTGAGTATTCAGAGAATTCGTTTTTAACTTTATTCACTGTTTTTGTGCTCAGACCAAAGCAAAAAAAGTACTGCTTAGTTTTAGTCATACTGCTATAGAGATGCCCTGATTTGTTGGCGGTCTTGAATGCACCTGGTGCACATTCTAAAGTGAAACTAAAAGTATGTTTCTGCTTCGCTACTGCTGTATTCTCACAATTGAGTTGATTTTTTTTCTCATATTGTGACTTTATTCTTGTAACATGACTTTTATTGTGACAATACGCTTTTTTTTTTTCTTAAATAAGTAATATTAGGAGAAAGTCAAATTGGGACTTTTTCCCTCCTAGCATTGGCATTTTTCTCATATTGACTTATTTTTCTTATAATACAACTTTGTTTTGTCATAACGACTTTTTACGGTAATTTTCTCATATTGTGACTAGTATATTACCACTTTGTAACATATGTTTTTGTCGTATTGCAACTTTATATCCAAGAAAATCGAACATAAATATTGTTGTTACACTATTGTGTTTTTGGGACCACTATCTTATATTTGACTCCCCCACTCTGCTGTGTCACAGGAGAACTTCCTCTCCAATCCTGGTTCGCTTTGGGAAGGTTACCCCCACATGCTGATGCCGTAAGTAGCTTGCTTGCTAAAAACAAATTGGGGGGTGACCATGCTATTGAAATGATTATTTATTGTTCCGCCAGACTGCAGATGAAGTTCTATTACATCTGCCAGATTGGCTACTGGCTTCATACGCTCCCTGAACTCTACTTCCAGAAGACAAAAAAGGTAATGGCAAACAGTAATACATAACAATAAGGTAAGCAAACTCTTAGGATTGTTATGATCCTCCATAATAAACTTAGGGTACTGTTAAGTGAGTACCTTTCTGACAGTGTCAATCAAAAGTCAGGGTACACTCTAATATTGGATCTCATTAGATTGTCAGGTGTACCTAATAAAGTGTCTAGCCAGTATCTTATTCAATGACTGTCGAATGTCCCCAAACGTCTTGCTTTTTATTTGGATTTTTGTCAAAATTGTACAACTTCATCATTAAAACTGTTTCTCGTAATGTCATTCTGGTAAAATGACTTTTTTCTTGAACCATAGACTTTTTTTTTTTTTTTTTTTTTTTTAAATCATATCGTTCCAAGTTTGTTCTCATACTCTTACGACTTTATTCTTGTAGCATTGACCTTTTTTTGACGGCATGATTTTTATTGTATCATCATGGCTTTTTATCCCAAAAATTTTTGCTTTGGATGAATTTTTCATTGTAACAAGATTTTTGTTGTTGTTGCCATTTGTATTGTTACCTTTTAGTGGATTTTTTTGCATATGATTTTTCACGTAGGACTTTTTTTATCATTTTGTATCGAAAAAGTCTGAACGTTTTGTCACATTCTGACTTTATCTATCCATCCATCCATCCATTTTCTGAGCCGCTTCTCCTCACTAGGGTCGCGGGCGTGCTGGAGCCTATGCCAGCTGTCATCGGGCAGGAGGCGGGGTACGCCCTCAACTGGTTGCCAGCCAATCGCAGGGCACATAGAAACAAACAACCATCCGCACTCACATTCACACCTACGGGCAATTTAGAGTCTCCAATTTATGCATGTTTCTGGGATGTGGGAGGAAACCGGAGTTCCCGGAGAAAACCCACGCAGGCACGGGGAGAACATGCAAACTCCGCACAGGCGGGACCGGTGATTGAACCCGGATCCTCAGAACTGTGAGGCTGACGCTCTAACCAGTCGGCCACCGTGCCGCACAGACTTTATTTTCATAAAATGATTACCTTTTTTATCCTATTATTGTGTCTTTTTATCATAGCATTACAACTTAATACTCATAACTGACTTTTTATTGAAACCGTAGGACGTTTTTTGCCAAAATATCACAACTATTTAGAAAAATATATAATAATAATTTCCCCTTGTAATATCGTCACTCTTCTCGTAACATGACTTGTTTTATCGTGGAACTAAAAATGTCATTTAACTACTTTTGAGTTTTACGCATACATTGAAACGTCGTACAAGGTTAGCGCCTAAGTTTATGATGTCATTGTGGTCCCGCGTTTGGATCCCCCGATGTTACTTCCCGTCGCGCTTCCTGTTTAGGCCGCATTGTTTCCACAGCATCGCAGCGTTTGTGAATTGTGCCGCCCCGTCCTAAATATTTTCCCGTTCCTTTTGTTGCGTGTTTACCGCTTCCAGGAGGACATTCCGCGCCAGCTGGTGTACATCTTCCTGTACTTGGTCCACATCGCCGGTGCCTATGTCCTCAAGTAAGACAACGAGAGAGACTGATTGTTTTTTTTGGGTTTTTTTTTTATTTAATTTTTTTGCATCTACAGTGGACATTAAGTCTCCTGTTCAAATGCCATGGCTTTGTGATATAAAAAAAAAAAAAAAAGTGAGACACAGAAATAATTTCTAAACTTTTTCCCTCCATTAATGTGACCTATAACCATTTAAACTCAATTGAAAAAAATCTTTTCGAGAAAGGAGTTAAAAATGACTAACATAATGTGTGCCCACCTGGGAATGTGGCTGTGTTCAGAATTAATCACACTCAAACTCATTAACCCCAAATAAAGTTCAGATGTTCTAGTCGGCTTTTCGTCATCCTAATTCCACATTTCTTTTTTTCTTCTTTGTTTTCCAGTCTGAACCGTCTGGGTCTGGTCCTGATGGTGCTGCACTATTTTGTGGAGCTTCTCTTCCACGTTTCCCGCCTCATCTATTTCAGCAACGAGAACAGACAATTGGGGTAAGAGGAGAAACTTTTACTTTTTTGTTTTGTTTACAGAAAATGCTTAACATTGCTCAGTGTCACCAAAATCTATAAATACATCTCTGATTATGCTCCCTTCCCCATTTGGAATATATCTCAACAAGATCCCCAAAATTTTGGATTTTATGGATTTCATATCAATATGGGCCCGTGAGGACGTAATGATTCTCGGGTGAGCGGTGAAAATTTACAAAACATGTTTTTCTCAAAACATTATGACGCTCTTCAGATTAGGATTTTTTTTTTTTTTTTTTTTTTCTTTCCTTAAAATATATATTTTTGAATTCACTATGGGAATTCCCTCCCAGTGTGTGAAATTTCAAATGTCCTCCTGTGTGCCTTTCAGCTTCAGAGTGTGGGCCGTCCTGTTCGTCCTCGGGCGTCTCCTCACGCTGTCCCTCTCCGTCCTCACGCTGGGCTTCGGCCTGGCCAACGCAGACAACCAAGGCTTCGATTTGGCCACGGGAAACTTTAACATTATTTTCGTGAGGTGAGCGTAATGTCGACCGGCATCAAGCAGCCTTTTGTGTGTGCGTGTGTGTTCATCTTTTTTTCGCTTCTATCTCACCAGGATCAGCGTGCTGGCCGGCGTGTGTCTGACACAGGCCTTCATGATGTGGAAATTTATCAATTTCCAGCTGCGCCGCTGGAGAGAGCACACCTCAGTGCAGACCCTCAAGAAGAAACAAGGCCCCTCCAAGAGCAAAGCAAAGAAAGAGAGAGGTGAAGTAAATTTCTGCCCCTCCACCCCCCCAAAAAAATTTTATTATAAAATCATGTATTACGGCCTAAAAATTATTTACTGTCCATATTGTGAATTGTGCAAAGTTTCTATTATTATTATTATGAGTACAATAAATCCATATACAGTAGTGGCGTCTTGATATGAGTTTACAAAAATTGTGGTGAGGTGTATTTTAATGAAGGGGGGAAAAACAGCACTCCATTATATTGTACTTTACAAAAAATAATCAGTAATTACATAATTAAACAAGAATTAAAAATGATTAAACCGTTTTTGTCACACTATCAATTGAATGGCTACTGTGTTGCTCATTCTGGTGTGCACGGCTTGACCACCTGGGGGCAGTATAAGCCAGATATATATTCTGTTCAGACCTCCCGTCTCCTCCCAGCTCATCAGTGTATAGCTGGCTGTTTTTTTTTTTTTTTTTTTTTTTTTTTTTTGGGGGGGGGACATTGTCTTATGTTGGAATTTGTACAAAACGGATTTGAAAAGGTGGCACAAATATATTTAAGTAGTAATAATCTAATGAAGCCTCTTTTTGTGTTTGTTTAGCCAACGGCATCAACGGAGTCAACTCTCACGCCGCAGACTCGCCGAGATCCCGGAAGGAGAAGTCCTCTTAAGAGACGCTCCCTCCAACTCCTTCCCGCTCGCCTGGGCCCCTTCCCTTGCTTTTCGAGAGGTCTCCGAAGTGGAAGTCTGATGGATTTATGCGTCGTCGGAAAGGCCGCTCCGCTGTGGCATTTTTTTGGGGGGGGGCGGGGAAGAACCAACTAATTATGGAATAAACTATTACAAAAAAAATATTTAAAAAGTGCCTATCGATACAGATCGTTTTGTACAGGGTGTGTCATTTTTAAAATTGTGTCTTTTGATGCCCCCAAGTCTCTCATTTCATCACTGCCCACCAAAAAAAAAAAAATAATCTTGTATTTTTATGAATTGTCTCTTTCCATTCAGTGTCTTATTCTAACCACTCTATAGCTTTGGATCTCCTTTTTGTAGCAAAGCAAATGACGTCACAGGCCGACAAAGGTGAAACATGCAAGTAGATGTTTTTTTGTTTTGTTTTTATAACCAGAACACCCAATGGGTGTTAGATGAGGACTCCCATTTAAGTAAGGAAGCCATTAATAATAATGCTGGTGGAGAGAGGAAGCTGTGTTTTGCTGCATTTCTATTATTGCTTATAAGAAAAAGAGGGCTTTGTTGTAAAAGTGTAGACTGTTTTCCTGTTTTTGACTGTGCCAAATAAACCAGATTGACTGTTGTGATGATTTTTTTTTTCTTTTTTTTATGCCATTTAAGGATTAAATAACTAGCTTCATCAGCAGATTGGTCACTTTGGCAACAGGAAATTTGTTTTATTGTAGAAAATATGTTCTTTTTACTCAGATGACTAAATGTTATGTTTTTTAAAGTATTTTAAAATAACACAAATTTAGTAATTCATTAAATTGATATATACAGCAGTGCCTTGAGTGAATTTAATTTTTTCTGTGGCTATGCGCAGACCTCAAAACACTTTTATCTCAAATTATGGAAATGCCATGCTGGCATGAAATTGAACAAGTCTGCTACATCAGTCATTGCAATTGCTGTTGTATCAGTAAAAAAAAAAATTACTTTCAAAACATTTTCAATGTATTGTTTTTAGAAAAGTAAAAGTAAAGTCGAACCTTTTGTTTTACCACTTACAGTAAGTCGATTAGTAAATGATTAAAGGTTATTTCTAGTCATGTTCCTATTGTGGTCACTTCGTGGCGGTGTTAGACAATTTTACCCAAAATTTACATTTGTTTTCGTTCTTAATTTTTGACGAATGATAGACAGTAAATTAATGTAATAAGTAGGCTCCTACTCCAGTCATTAATATGGCTCTTATTTTGTAGTAAAAAGCTTTAGAACATAATTTAATCAATTAAATTCGGCAAAAATATATTTTCTTTTTTAGTTTTAATGGGAAAGTCCAACATGATTTTCACAACTAAAGAGGTCACGATAAAAGGTCAATTTAAAGCATGTTCCTGATGTGGTCACTTGGGGGCGGTGTTGCTGCATTTGACCAAAAATGTATCTTTTCGTTTTTTTCTTGTATGAATGATTGACAGTAAACTAAGCAAATAAGTAGGTTTATTACTTCTACCAGTAAAACTTTTTTATTACTATTATTATAAAGAAAACCTAAGATTAATTAAATTCAGATATTAAATATGTTTGGATGAAATATGGCAATATTACTTTATCCAGTGCTTACAAATATTATTCACTAGTGTGACATAATGTAATTACGTACGTGTCCAATGTGTTGTTATGTGTGCTCGTTTTAATTTTAAAGCGCACTTTCGACACACATTTTTAACTACGCTAACAGATGGACGACTCCCAAAGTAGCCATTATGGCTCAAAAACAACAAGTACCAAAAAGACAAAATGCTAATAAAATGAAGTACGTTTGAAGGGAAGCGGGGGTCGTAGCTTGCCGGAGGAGCCCCGTGATGCGCTTTGTGTGGGGGAGGATGAGGAGAGAGAGAGAGAGAGAGAGAGAGAGAGAGAGAGAGAGAGAGAGAGAGAGAGAGAGAGAGAGAGAGAGAGAGAGGGGGGGGGGCAAGCTAGCCTAGCTACCAGCCAGATAAACACTGAGCGGTGGCTTGCGGACTAACAGCAGTAACATGGCGGCACAGTTAGCCAGCGCTAATGTAGTTCCACCGCCGCCTTTGCGAAGGTCAGCTCAGCCCGTGACGTGTGGACTCTAACTCCGAAGAGGACAACTTGAGTATTAACACGTAAGCGGGCATTTTTGTGTTTTTCCGTCGACGAGTCCCGGTACCAGAGCCCCCCACCCACAACCACCACCTCCTCCTCCTTCTCCACTACCGCCACTCGCTCGTCAATCTCGGTCGTCGGTGCACTACCCACTCGGGCTCCTTTTTAGCTTAGCTCGTTAGCTTCTCGGTCAGCAGTGGTGTCAGTAGTGGGTTTCTGTTCTGCCCCGCGAACTCAATTAAAACGCATTCAAGAGAGAGCTTGCAGGCGTTTTATGGCCATGTACGTCAACGGCGTGTGTATAACAGCAACTGGTCGCTAATATACGCTGTGATACAAGCGATACATGTACTTATTATTGTTTTTTTGTTTTTTTTTGCTGAGTGAGCGAGTGAGTACGAGATGAAGTTGGGTCACTGTGAACGTAGTTAGCACGCTAACGGGCTACATGGATTGCCTGTTAGAAATTTGTTTTTCCCCCCTAAATGTTTTACGACTGTTCACAATGCACAACTTAACGAAATCACAGCCGAATGGTGCCAGGGTAGGCGAACTGCCAAGTAGCATTGCTTTATCAAGTTTGGGAGCAGTTATAGCAAGCGACTGTGAGGGTTTGTGTCAAAGCGGTGGTAATTGCATGCCAGTCTTTCTGTGAAAGCCTAACTCACGTTTTAGCTTTGTTGCGAGTGCTCGAATGGACGTGCACGGTGGTTAGACGTGCACAGTAATCCCCTGCTATTCACGGGGAATATGGAAAAACCGAGTAATTTACACCCTCTCATAAGATTAAAATATATATATATATATATATATATATAATTGCCTGTATTATTAGTTTATACTATAAATATTCCAAAAACTCTGACCCCAAAACATTTTTAATATAATTTCAAACTCATTTTACAGAATAAACCCTGAAAAATAAATGGTTTACAGATTATTAGTTTTTGAGGAAAATGTACCGGAAGTGCATATGCACATGTGGCGAAGACTCAGCAACGTCCACTAACAACACTGGCTAAACTTAGCTCCTCCCCAACATCACACGTTTTGCCTTAGTCTCAGTCGAGATCTTCAATATACAGTACTTCCTTGGCACCAATTGGTGTACTATTTTACTGTCTCGACAGGGCTTTGGCGGCGTCTTGTGGCATTTTAGGGTTTCTCAGAAAGTGCACAAAAAATGTGAATTTGTTCATTTGCAATTCAATTTAAATGAAATTGTTAATTTGTTTGTACCTGTACCTGTGAGGGCCTCCTTCTTGACTGGTTCTAGGCTACACACACACAAACGCACGCAGTTGTCTTTTGCAGTGAATTGTCAATGCCGATAATGCAGGCGGAATGCATCCCGCAGAACCAGTTATGCGGTATCCCTGTGCCCACCTGATGACACACTGCGCCTCCTGTCACATCGCTGGCACGGGTCCTTGACATGACACGCTGCACAGCTGCCGGCATGTAAAGGAGTCTTGGCTTTCTGTCAGACTACTGGAAGTTAAAGGAGACGGACAGAGACACGACATATAAATCGGGGGAAAGTGGAGATGTAAGCACTGCTGAAGTACTTACAGTAAGTAGGGTCAAGGAATTTGAACGCTGGAGTGGTTTGTTTCGAAATGGTGATTGAAGTCGACCCCTGAATTTGTCAGTTTCGGGGTTCGTATCAAGTTGGCTTTACACGATCAGGATTTTTGGGACCGATCTGATCACAAGATGGAACAATGTGTATTTAAATGACTTGTTCATTTACTGTATATAAGGTGTACTTAATTGCTCCAAAAATTATATTTATAATAAATAATGTATCTCTGTTCATCTATTTATGCCAGTGAGGCATAGTGAGAGACAGAACAAATTAATGGTCTTCTATTAGATGGCAGGAAGTACATACAGCAATTAATGCATCCACTTTCTGTGACATTTCTGTTTGTTGGTGTGCCGGAGATTTTCCCAATTCTAAAATGTGTTCCTTGGCCTCATAAAGTTTGGAAATTACTCCTAGTCAGGTCACGTATTTTAATCAATCAGGTCAAACCAATATTACACCATGACAGAAATCATGGGTGCTAACCTTCTGTAATTCAATTACTTCACCCACACCGAAACTTTAGCGCATGATTCGACAGAACGCCTACATGTTTACGCACAACCGATAGTGCTGGCACTAGCTTGCTAGTAATGTTTTGTTGCCTGCTTGCGAGCCGTATCGTATTAAAAGTACGTGAACATACCTTAAGCAAGCCTTAAACGAACGTCCTCTCCTGTCCTGAGCACCGGTGACAACACACGTTTTTTCAACCATTTTGTCCGTAGAATACAGTCGGCGTGATCCACTCTTGTCGTTGCTACGGTAACAAGTGTATCCAGTCGCATTTGAGTTGACAAGATAAAGCCTAATGATCGGGAAAAGAACCGGGATGCGGTGGTATCGGAATACAAGATTTTATTGCAGTAGTGTGACATAGTGCAATCGTGAAAGAGCAAATTTGTCTTGTAGTCTGATCTGGCATTACGTGTTGTCTGTCTCAGACGTGTTGTCTGTTCCAGACCGCCAACATGTTTTTTTTTTTTAATAACTTTATTGACCGTCAGGTATTTACAGTACTACGTCAAAAGACACGTGACAAGGCTAAAAATAAACTAGCTTTTGGATTCAAATATACTGTGCAAGATGGCGACGTGGAGTAAATGTCTTTTGCGGAGATTGGATCGGTGAATTATTACATTAAAGCCGATCAGCATAAAATGCTAAATATCGGCCGATACAGATAAGGCCGATCAGATCGGTGTAAAGCCTAGTATCAAGGTATCGATATGGAATTGAAATTGGTCCCACAAGTTTGCTAGCTTCAGAGTTTATATGAAAGTACCAATTCAGACCGGGAAGGTTGAAGTCGACCTCAAATTTGTTGGTTCTGGAGGTAAGGTACTCATGCAGAATGAGGGTTTCAAGTCGACCCGCAAATTTGTCTGCTTCGGAGGTAACCAAGGTACTGATTGGTGGTCCTATTGAGGTACCGAGATTAAATGGGTGGGATGACGGCTGTGTGTTAGGGAATTACACAATGCTCCGGGACGGAGATGCTAAGTTTAACACTCTCCTGCCCTGTTGTGTTGAAAGCAATTGTTACTCTCCGTCGAATATTCTGTACTTCAAACCAGATGCCGCAGGCGACATTTGCAGCAAAATCTTTACGTCTCACTACCAAACCCCTTGTAGAGGTAATCGGGATGACTGTGGATAAATACTTAGTATTTCAATCACTGCCTGGGTAATTGGAGACAAAGGTGCAATTTTGACCTGTATTGTAAGTCTGTGTCCTTTGCCCTGTGATTAGAAGGCTTTGTTGCATCACCTGACTGATATTGTAATCATGTGACCCTTGTTCTCCAGTGCAAGCTGACATTTTTGTCTTTTCTGCATCCCGCTCCAAAACTTGGACAGCGGTCTCGTCATTTATTAAACTCGACTCTTCAGCCTTAGGACAGGTTTTTTTTCCACCTGGGTCTTGACGTTCTGCAATTTGCTTTCACACAGTCTTCCCCCCCCGTTAGACCTCTGATACTAGTGTTCACTTCGACCCTGGCGAATAGATGAGGATAGGGGCCCTGATGTTTATTCATTTTTTTTGGGGCAGTCTGACTTGCGAATGTAAACTTGAGATACAAGTGCTGTATGGTGAGTATCTAAAATAATTTGTATTTATTCTTCAAAAAATAGGATTCAAGCTGTTTGTCATGTTTGTTTCCTGTCGAACTAAGCATAAAACAAAAGGAATTACACGGCGTATATTAAAACAACCAGATAAAATATAATTTTTTCCGGTAGATTAAGGCTAATGCTAACATGGGTGATGATAAGCATCTATGTGGCTGTGTTGTAACCCTTTAAGCAACGGATATTTTAACACATACAGTGCAGCAAGACGTGTAGAGGGACAATGGACATATTCTGTATTCTTTATCCTCCGCAAAGAACACAATATGAATCCCACTTGGATTCTAGGCAGCGCACTGCAATATGATTGGCTACTGCATCCAGGCAGGAATGTTCAGTGTGACGTCGGTATGACTTGGCCTTTATACTGCCCCCAGGTGGCCAAGACACACACACCAAAATGAGCAGCACAATGTGCATTAAATTGAATCTGTGACAAAAACTGTCATTATTTTTAATTATATTTATGTCATTACTGTACGTTTTTATCATTTATTATGTATTTAGCATGGTCAAGGAACGACTTAAACTCATATCGCAAGGCATCACTGTAGGTTAATTTACTGTACTTATAACACTACACAACCATTTTTTAATTTGCTTGGCTGTTAATATTAATGGCAAATAAAAACTCTCAAGTTGCGTTCGTAATTGTAGACTCCAGTCCTGTAGGCGGCGGTGGCGCGCAACACAAAATGGCCGGCAATTGCAACACATCCAAAACTCTAAACTAGAAGGCAGCCCAAGTAATATGGAGCAATGGCTATTTAGCTGTAAACAAACAGCAGTCACCATGTGGCTTATTGTGTTAGCTTATCCGTTCGTCAGTCCTTGTGTAAGGTCTGCAGTGTTTTCTCTACAGGATGCCTCACTCCTCCTTCCCTCCCTCCCCCTGATACCAGCTCGGGCACCTCACCCTGCTGTCTCTGCGTTGGTGTTGCCATGGAAACAGCCGTGTGACAGGTCCTGGGTGGGTGTGAGGGATGAGCTGCGGGGGTAATGGCCAGGCTTACAGTAACGACAGGATGGAAGCGTGAGGTGGGTGGGGGGGGGGGTTGGTGGGACGCCATCACGGAAGAGGAGGAGCGAGACTATTTACCCCCGCTGTGCTCTGAGGCGTTCCGTCATTGTGTTGTTTTAACTGACCTGGAATCAGCCGTGCCGTCCATCCGTCTATTTATCTGCTGGGAATGGGAGTGGGTGTCATTTTGTTGCTAAGGAGGGCGAGATGAAGTCGATATGCATCATCAGAACACACCACGCGTGGAATCTGGCACATCCTAAGGTCCGAATCAGGCATCAATCATATGTGGATAATGGGGGGCGAATTACACCACCAGGCAAGGCGGAGAAAGGGGGAGAGGAGACAGAGTAGCCGTGCTAATTGTTAAAGCTAATGTAAATGTTAAACAGCCAATCAGCAGACATTGAGTGCTAAATTGGTGCACTTTAACAGCAGGATACCAGAGTATGTTGAATTTACAAAGAATATTTAAGCTATTTATTTACCATTGAATATACTGCAATTATTTTATCTTATCCATTTCGTTTATTGTGGAATTCACTCATGGCACTCATGGCACAATTTAAATGCGAATAGAATCTGTTACCTGTTACACAAAAGAAATGCACTTTTATGGTTAGCCTTTTTGGGTCCCTCTTCTGACACCAATTTGCCAAATGGCTAAAAAAATTTTCAAACTAAAAACTGTTAATGAATAATGTAGTAAAAAAATTGGGGTAACCAAAATGCACTTTCTTAATAAAATCACAAAAATAAAATTTAACTCATAAAAGGCATAGTAAAACAGGCAGGCTGGCAAGTGGGGGGATCCCACTTTTGACACCAAAGTTTCAAATAGCTGGCCATTTTCACACTGAGGCAGGTACGATTTTGTCATCAACAAGCGTTTATAGTGATTGGTTGGTACTGTCCAAATCTATACTGTAGGCCAAATTTATACTTTCTACCACATTTACAGCACATCCACGTTTGGACCTTTATGCATCACACTATGCTTTTTTTGTTGTTGTTGTTGTTGTTTTTTAAATCACCGCTAGCTACCATTGTGACTACTGTCATAGTTTACATATCCATATAAGGCAAACTTAGAGGTCAATTGTCAATTGAGCTATTTTTTATATAAATGCATTTCTAATGGGATGTTGAATCTCTCTTCTAACCTCCTGTTTGAATAATATGGTTTTAGTGAAACTTTCAATCTCTGATGTCGAACCAGCTTTATAAAATGCCCTCTGGTGAAAGAGTATAATTGAAGCTCCATGAAGGCTCGCTTTAGTGTCTTTGAAAGAGCCGTGATACCTGTTATTCCCATTTATTTGCTTGTCGAATGCTGGGATATGATAGTCACTTTTGTGTTTGAATTGTTCATTAAGGGCAAGAGCGGTAACGTGACACCTTGCCACCGACTCTGGCATCTTGGAAATTCGGAGCGCTCCGATGTAGGTCAGCCTCCGCAGAGTGCGTATTGATCCTAAGCTCTAAATGATATTGCTGTATGTGCTAGCCCGTTGCTAAGAAAGCGGCCGCTTTGATTTGAACAGCGGGCTCATGATGCTAACGAGGCAGTTGTGTGGAAGACCTCAAAGCTATTTGGTACGCCCGATGCCCCCGAAGGTAAATGAATACTAGCCTCTTTCACCTGTGAATGGGTAGTGTAGAAGGGGCTTGATATGACCCTCAAACCCGGCAAATCTGCGGATAGACTTCAACGTTAGGCGGCACGGTGGTCGACTGGTTAGAGCGTCAGCCTCACAATTCTGAGGACCAGGGTTCAATCCCTGGCCCCACCTGTGTGGAGTTTGCATGTTCTTCCCATTCTTGCGTGGGTTTTCTGCGGGCACTCCGGTTTCCCCCCACATCCCAAAAACATGCATTAATTGGAGACTCTAAATTGCCCGTAGGTGTGACTGTGACTGTGAGTGTGAATGGTTGTTTGTTTGTATGTTCCCTGCGATTGGCTGGCAACCAGTTCAGGGTGTACCCCGCCTCCTGCCCGATGATAGCTGGTATAGGCTCCAGCACGCCCGCGACACTCGTGAGGAGAAGCGGTTCAGAAAATGGATGGATGGATGGATGGATGGACTTCAACGTTTCCATACATTCTCTTTTGGTACCTTTCACACAGGACGCGGACCTGGCTTTGATTGACATTGTGAAAGGGGTTTGATGCAAATTTGTTGGTTGACTCGAATCCTCCATTATGTACTGGTACCTTTCATACAGGACGGTGACCTGAGGAAGAAGCTGGCTTGGTATTTATTTATCCATCCATCCATTTTCTGAGCCGCTTCTCCTCACTAGGGTCGCGGGTGTGCTGGAGCCTATTCCAGCTGTCATCGGGCAGGAGGTGGGGTACGCCCTGAACTGGTTGCCAGCCAATCGCAGGGCACATACAAACAAACAACCATTTGCAATCACATTCACACCTATGGGCAATTTAGACTCTCCAAATCATGCATGTTTTTGGGATATGGGAGGAAACCGGAGTGCCCGGAGAAAACCCACGCAGGCACGAGGAGAACATGCAAACTCCACACAGGCGGGGCCGGGGATTGAACCCCGGTCCTCAGAACTGTGAGGCTGACGCTCTAACCAGTCGGTCACCGTGCCGCCTGGTATTTATTTATTTTATTATTATTTTTTAAGGGACTTAATACTACCTCAGCAACCGGCAAATTCTCTGGGTAACTTCTACCTGCTGCCCTTTCTATCCGTAGCTGTCATAAAGGAAGTGACCTTAAAAGCTGGCTTTGACGGGGAGTGTGAAAGGGGGCTTTATGACTACAAAGCCAGCAAATTCACAGGCCTGCCCATTCTGAATCTGTACTTTTCACTCAGGACAGGACACATTTTCAGATTGACTTCAACCCTGCGTTCTGTTTCGGTACCTTTCACACAGGACAGGAAACCTGGAAAGAGGTCTGTTGGGTAGTGTAAAAGGGGCTTGATACGAGGGCTGCAGCATGGGCTGCCAAGATTATTCGACTAGTCATGATTACGTCGACGAACAAAATCGTCGTTTATTTTTTTGAAGCTTTGTTTTTCTCTCAAAAGTACCTGAATCCTCCCGCTATTTGCCTGTTCTCTGCATTCTGCCAGTGGCGCACATGCGCAGTAGTGGTCATCGGCATCAGCACGTAATTTACCTGGAGGAACTGCGGCCAACCGGCGTTGGAAACGGAGCCCGAAAGTTTGAGCATCTCACCAAAAAATAATAAAGAGGAATGGGATGCCAAACATGTGATACAGAACCTGCCTTTCATAGCAGCACAGCAATTATTCACGAGCATCTGAAAAGGAAGTACGGACGTTGTGGCTGATGACATTTCTCACTGAGCAACAGTTATCTCTAAGCAATTTGGCTAGTTAGCTGCTAATATTAGCGTCATTGAGGTACTTGCCTAAAGCTGTCAACGTTACCATTAGCTCAAGCTTAACAAAGATGATTTCATTAGCCTTAGCATACAGGTTATAATGTTATAACCAGAGATGTGAATAGAAGATAGAAATGCTTTCGCAGGCCATCTTGGTGTTGTGCCCACATGGTGGCCGCGTTAGCGGGGGCAACATTCCTATCAAACGCAATGCATGTATTGAAAAGGAATTAGAACTTGCTCGTTTCTCAACTGTCTTGAGATTTACTCATTTGTCGGCATAAAAGCATGTGAAAGAACAGAACTGAAAGAAAATAATCTTGCCTATGAAAGGTGATTTCCAGTTCACTTGGTGTGATTGTCCATAGTTTTTGTTTCCATCTTAAATTGCACTAAACATTTACAGTTAAAAATGTTACAGGCCAGAGTATCACCTTCATTTTAATTTGCACTATCATATATAAACATGTCAGGAATGCTGGCACAATCTGCAGTTTATTAAAAGTTTAATCTACTTGTATCTTAATTGTCTTTTGCACATACCTTAAACAATAGCATCTGTTTGCTGGTGCAATAAGATTCGATTTACATATGATCCAATTGGTCAACTAATCGCAAAAAGAATCGGTGACTTGTCGACTATCAAAATAATCGTTAACCCTAAAAAAATTTTTTAATAGAATATTCTACATATCTCATAACTGAATTGCATTTTTAAACACTAAAATGCATGTAAGGTGTAGTTACTATTTTTGTCAACTTGGGGTCGCCATCATCCCATTCTTATGTAGTATTTCTGTAACTTTGAATGTGTATGGGTTTTAAAAGGCTGGCCTGGTGAGTGATATGGGTGTCAGTCAATGAGAGTGTAGCGTTTGCTGGCTTGTTAACCAGTCTGCATGTTGAGTCACTCGGCGCATGTTGTGGCCATCAGCAGCTTGTGTTTGAATATGTTTTGCTTTTTACATCTGGGGGAAAAAGGCAGAAAATTCTCAACTTCCACAAGCTGTGTGAAAGGAGTACTGACAAAGCAGCAGTTACTGTGTAATAGGATGTGGATGTAGTGTTGTAGTTGTTGTTGTCAGACTGAATTGCTTCCGAAGTTCTGCCTCAGTGCGTTTGTGATACTGGGTGCTAGCATGTGCTTGGCACTGGGAGGAATCCTTGGCACCAGGCGGAGGGGGACAGAGTGGAGGGGGAGGAAAATTCCCATTGGGGCAGCTCATTTGCCGGACTTGGCCCAGCGCGACTCGTCCCCGTACCGTCCAAAATAACAACCTGGCGGAATGAACAGCAAGTGGTGGCAGGCAGGGCCGAGGTAGCTGCAGTATGCGCGGCAAGGCCTTTTTCTCACACTCTCGTTATGAAACCGTCGGAATGCGAGTCGTCAGTTTCGGGTGCATTTAGTTTGTGTGCACCTTTTTCTCTTTTTTTTTTTTAAATGGGCGCTGGGATTCAACTGACCGGCGCTCTGCTGACTCAGCTGTGTTACTTCACTGATCCGCGTCGTTGCCGTCTTCATTTTTTTTCTTTTCTTCGTTGCCACGAAGGGGTCTCCTGATAAACTGAACTGTATTCTCTCTGTCCTCTCTCCATACTGCACTAATGTGCTTTAGCTCCATGTGAATATTATCCATAAATCAACACGCCGTCTGCTCATGTCCTATTCCGGACTTGATGAAAAATGTACTTGGTGCTAGGCATAATATAGTGGCCCTTATTACTTGCACTTCCTAGCTGATGTACTACATTTGAATGGTATTTAAAGTGTGTATTTTGCCAGAAGTCTTCTGTCTTATAAAATTTCCATTGATGCGCAGTTTTCTCACCAAATGTGGTGGGGGCTGGGGGGGCACTGTACAGTTAGTCTGTTCCTAACGATTTTCCACTAGCAAAAGCAGGTACTACGAGGTACTATTTCTAGTAATCGGTCAGTCAGGATTTTTCATTGGAATGTTCGCGGGTACACTGCTATTAATGACAAAAATAAACGCTGTTAGCTCACCCGGTTGGTATTGCAGTAGCCTAGTATACTCCACAGCCTCCACTTTTCTCACCGCCCGCAGTCTCCCCCTGGATAAAATGACTACAGATGTGTTTAATGTGGTGTGGTTTTCACAGTTTCGTGACATATAACTTTGAAACATAAAACCCAACTGCCTCAAACCGAGCAAAGGAAGATTTTGATTGTTCGCTGTGTCGTCTCATTACACCACAATATTCCTGCAGCCTAGTGGTTTCTCAAAACGTCCTAGACCACCTAAGAAAATACTTGGCTCAAGTACCAACATCTTAACCGACATTAAAATGCGCAAGTGTAGTTGGCCCAAGTGTTCATCAAAAATGACACTGTTTTATTCCCAGTATGTATATTTAATATTGTTGTAAGGTACTGGGCCATTATGCACTCTATCAACAGTAACACGGGATTTAAATATATCAAAATAAAAAAAATATACTTAATGTGTCAATCAAAATTGCACATATAAGATACATAAAGAATTGTGCCTAAATAAAAAATTAAAAACAGTTGTTAAAGATTAAATGCAAACGTATTGAGTTAAATACAACTGAACTGTACGTAGGCAGTGATTTTTTTGTGTAGAAGGAGCACGCGTACCACACTTTAAGAGTCACTGCTGTAGCCGGATATTTGAGTCAGGCGCGCCTGTTGAGAATCTGTTATTTCCCATAAAGAAAAGGGGAAAAAAAACATTTTGACTGTAATCACTTTGCCCCATAAAAGGTTAAATAGTCTTAGTCATCAGGTCTACCTGACCTGCTTGTCACTCTGTTTCAGTGTGGGACTTACTAAAGTTAAATGGGGGGGGGGGGAGAGAGAGAGAGAGAGAGCTGCTGTGCTTAGCTTTTCTTTTTTTCTTTTTTTTCCTCTCCTTCCTTTTTTTAACCCCGCCCCCCCTTCCTCCCCCCCCCCCCCCCCTTTCCACTGTCTGGTCCAATTACATGTTCCTCTGTCAGGTCCTAATCAGCTAATGCCAGGGGTTTTAAAGTCATGCCCTAAAATGTTGTCCTCGCCACATTAAAGCATGAAAACACCATCTACCTCAAGCTAAATATTTTACAATTGTGTCCCACTCTTGAGGATTGTCTCAGGCTTTATGGTTAATAAAGTCAGTGACATAGTTGTGTCAGCTGATGCCTCCCTCCCCCCTTCCTCCTTTTCCCTCCACTGTACAGCCTCGGGGTTTGACTAGGACTCATTGCATATAAACTGTGACAGGCATTAAACGGTGGCCGATGCGTAAACGGTGCACAAGAGCTCTGCAGTTGAGGTGCTGACTGGTCACAAGATGACCATCTAGTTCCTGTTTTTTTTTTTCCCCATAGGACCTGTTATTAGCCATTGTGAACGAAAGATCTTCTGCAACCGGTCTGGGGTGCATTTGTGTCTGTCTGTTTGTGTTGTTTGACAAGAAGGAGCAATGAATGAAGATGTCGACTGCTACATTAGCTTCGTGTGCTATCTCTAACTGATTACACCCAGCATTGACAATGGGGTGATTCATTTGATTCGAAACTGTTTGTGCTCTTGGACAAGTAGGAGTACTGAGTGAAGATGTTGAATGCTACGTTAGCACTCATGAAAAGGAATGCGTTAAAGTTGAATGCTACCACTATATTGACTCTTGATACAAGTGACGTTGACTGTCACTGAGGTCACCGCCGAAGCAGCTCCCATGAGCAACAGATGTGCCGGCACCTGGCACGAGTCAGTGTCTTCACCCAGAGGCAGCCGTTGAAATCCGCTGGCATAGCGTCAACGGGTTTATAAATACCTTCCAGTGAGCACGTCAGAGCCCGGGGTGTTATCAAGAATGCGCCTCTGAGTTTGTTAGGCCCCGGGAGACAAAGACCTGTTTGTCAAGCTTTTGCACCTTTTTTGCCTCGCCATGTTTACACATGCAGATAACTGTGGTGAGCACAGCCGCGGACTGAACCTCCATAGTTGTTGTTTTATTTTTATTTTTGGATTTCAGATGTAGAAGCTCCTGAAGTAACATCCATTTTATTGTCATTGTGTGTGAAACAAAGCAAAAAAATAATAATTTGTTGGAACAATTGTAAGCAAAAGATGGAATTTTAAATGGTACATTTTCTGGTTGCTTTTGTCATGTGCATTTAATGGATCTTTTTTTCCTATGCCGTTGTGTTACTTGATTTTACTACTCATAAGACGCATTACACTTGTTTGCTGTCTGAAGCAGTCGCTGTAGTGAGCAAAATGGGAAGAAGTTTGCTACTGAAAATAGTAATGGTGTACTACTCAGCATAGGACTTGATGCCTAAACAGGTTACGGACATGGTCAAAAGCACATGTTAACTAGTAGACATTCCAACAGCTTCTTCCCTCTTGCGATCAACTTCTTAAACACCTAACCTATAATTCCATTACAACAAGCTGGCAATTTTTTGACTTGAGTTCGTTGTCACATTTCTGTGGGGCCAATTATGTATTACTCGTGCACTCACTGTAGTTGTCTCGCCATGCTGCACTATTTGCATATACTGGCCACTCATGCCAGAGTAGCATCTGCTCCATTTGCACACGGATTGAGGAGTATCTGTAACATTTGCACAACCAACATTGTCCCAGATGATCGCACTACTCGTCACTTTAAACCGCATACACTCCTTGAAGTCTCACCGCCCTTTGCACAATGGTCATTGCACCGGACTATTGCAATATTAGTCGTTCGAACTGCTCTAAGTGCTAGAGGACTTTTTGCACCATTGTTTTTTGTCAATGTCTTTATGTCCCCAAAGTGTTCTGTAAATTGACTGTCTGTTGTACTAGAGCGGCTCCAACTACCGGAGACAAATTCCTTGTGTGTCTTGGACATACTTGGCAAATAAAGATGATTCTGATTCTGATGCTGATATTTGCCACCCGTGTTGTGATAGTGATCAAAATAAGAATAATTTTGAATTTAATTTAAAAAAAGCAATGTTGGTGTGAGTTAGACTCCACCAAGGCTGCCCTTTGTCACCGATTCTGTCCGTAACCATTATGGACAGAATTCCTAGGCACAGTCGATGTGTTGAGGGAGTCCGGTTGGTTGACCTCAGTATTACATCTCTGCTTTTTTTGCAGATGATGTAGTTCTGCTGGCTTCATCAAGCCGCAATCTGCAACTCTTGCTGGAGCAGTTCGCTGCAGAGTGTGAAGCGGTTGGTATGAGACTGAAGACCTCCACAAATCTGAGGCAATGGTCCTCAGTCGGAAAAGGGTGGAGTGCCCTCTCTGAGTCGAGGAGGAGATCTTGCCCCAGTGGAGGAGTTCAATTATCTTGGGTCTTGTTCACAAGTGAGCGTAGAAAGGCGGATCAGTGCAGTGTCGGCAGTAATGCGAACTCTTCGCACTACTCGTCACTTTAAACTGCATACACTCCTTGAAGTCTCTGCGCCCTTTGCACAATACAATGGTCATTGCACCGTACAATTGCGAGATTAGTCATTCGAACTGCTCTAAGTGCTAGAGGACTCTGCATCTTTTTGCACAATTGTCAAAAAAAAAAATAATAATAGTACCGGCATTACCAGATAACTAGCAACATTTTATTCCTCAGTGACTGTTTTTCTCAATGTCTTTATGTCTCAAAAGTGTTCTGTCAATTGACTGTCTTTTGTCGTACTAGAGCAGCTCCAACTACCGGAGACAAATTCCTTGTGTGTTTTTTGGACATACTTGGCAAATATATATGATTCTGATTCTGATTATCGGTCTGTCGTGGTAAAGGAGGAGCTGAGCCCAGAGGCAAACCTCTCGATTTACCGGTCGATCTATGTCATTGAAAGAACAAGATCATCGTTACAAGCGGCCGAAATGAGTTTCATTCGCAGCGTATCCAAACTCTCCCTTAGAGAATGCACATTCCCACCCGAAAAACAACCCCCCACCAGACGTCTCTGCAGTGTTCCCTGTGTAAATTCAATCTTCTCTGAATTGCCGTTCATTTGTGTATATTAAGCAAACCTTTAGCGTGACTCATCCAGAGCAATTAGATCAGGTGTTTTTATTCTTATTGAATTGAAGCCTATCAGTGGGTAATTTTGTAGGCACCCAGTCGGGGCTCCATTGGCGTTTAGCCCCGCCGTGACCTGCTCACTTTTTGCCGCATGATCCCTCCAGACTCTTTTGTCCTGCCTGAACCTGATTAGCTGGCTCATTAGCATTGTTATCCCAAGCTGGGTGTCAAAGCCTTTTCACTCTGAAGGAGCCTGTTGCCAGCCTATTACGAGCAGGGGGGGGCCAGGAGATGGAACAAGGCCTCACAAGGTTGGCTCTGAGGCACACGATACCTCTTTTGCATGGAAAGAGTTTAGGTATCAGTAAAATAATTAAACGTAGCAGAGGATGGACAGCATCCACCTGGGCCTTTCATGCTCAACCTAGCGAAGGCGGGACATTGCTGCAGCGGTGTACGCGAACAAATAGAGACACTGTATCTAGGGCTTGGCGTTACAGTCTAAAATAAATTTCACTGTCAGAGAGTGGGATCCTTGTACCTCCAAAACAGTCACTTTTCAGGACACCAAAAAACGACACGTTTGTTGACCCATTAACATTACATCGTCAAAGACTGTAAGCCATTTTCAATACTTTAGTTAATAATTTGTATTTTTTTTTTTAAATTAAAAGGACACACCTGGGAAATTACCAATTCTATAGATTTGTCAAACAATATTAAATGAGTAAAAAACAAGGATATCATGTAATGTTGAGAACATTTATTGCACAGATCTCAAAACTTTTAACTCATCACTTTAAGGTGCAGTAAAATTGCAAACAAACACAAATAACATAGCTGATATAAATATTTAGCTTAACTGGCATGACTTCATCTTCTCCTGCTCACTGTTCTTGCTCGGTATGTCGCATAATTAGCTCCTCCTCGTCCTCTTTTAGTGGTAACGATACTTGTCAGAAGTGTACCTTATACGCAGACATGGAGGTTAGGATTAGCGAGGGTAGCTCCGCACCGTGGAAGGACAGCGTTTTACTGCACTAAATAGCCAGCCGCAGGCAAGTTGCCATGTTGATTTTTTTTTTTTTTTTTGTTTGTTTTTGTTTTAATGTTTTATTTTATTTATTTATTTTTTCTTACAACCTCTCTTTATCCTGTCACTCGATCTGCCGCTCGGGCACGAGCATGTGACAGCCTTAGAGTTCAGAGCAAATTCCTCCGCTGGATGAGAACTTTAGCGCCTGGCAGGAAAGTGAAAAGAGGAAGCCTGAGAAATGCGGAATTGTACGAGAGGCGTTACTTGATTAGTTGGCACAGCGATTGTATCCAGAAGCCCTGCAGAGCTCTTATACCGGCTGGAAGTTGTGTTTTCTAATTATCTAAAGAGGAACATGACTTCTCCGTGTGTCTAATTAATTGTGTGCCGTGATTAGAAAGGCACACACGACGTAATTTTCAAGCCCCCACCCCCGACCCCCACGGGACCTGAAAAGACCCTGCAGACACTTTGACGCCAACACACTACAAAAACATACTGAGAGAGCTGTGAAAATGTAGAGCTGTGTTTCTAGCAGTAAATCTGCTAATATCATCCCTTTCAACTCCATAGTCTCCACGTCGCTGCCCTCAGTCTCATCTTGGATAAAACGTGTTCCCGTTCCGAGAAGTAAATGTATACATTAGCGACACTCTGGACCACCTCAGCTAGCGCTTAGTGGTTTGAAAGAAATAGAGAAAAAAAAAAAAAAACATCACACGTCATACGCCCGAGAGCATTGTTTGTCAGTTCTAAATTGGTCTCTTATTGGCCATCGTATTAAAAATAAATAAATAAATTTAAAAAGCAGCTACCGACATGTCAAAATGCCAAATAATCAGCGCCGATAATTGGCCCTGACGAAAATCAGTCTATCACTAGTACACTAACTGCACAGCCACAACTGGCGCCCACAGGCACTCAACACAAAGACACTCTAACGGTTAGCCAGGTAACAGCCAAACGCTATCCTGAACCAACATCAGCCAACTCCACACTCTCACACGCTGATGCATATGTCACTCAACAGGCTAAGCCCCGCCTTTTAAAGCCACACACATTCAAAGTCACAGTTCAGTTTACAGTGTAGAACGTGATGGTTAACCCCAAGGGAACAAATATAATAAGTGGACCTCACATGCATATTTTGTATTGCCATTATACAAAATATTTTTTTATGTGATTAGTCACTAGCCACAGGCCTAATAGGAAGTGTTTATGAGGGTATGGGAAAGATTAACAAGAGTGATGGGAGGGTCGATATTAAATTGAATTTATGGTCGCTACGTCACAGATTTCCATGGGGGGTTCTGGAACATCGCCCCCACAATAAAAGTGGGCCGACTGTATAGTATATAATATTTGTCTTTGTCTGAGGGAATTTGAGCTTTTTATCTACATAAATATTGCATTCCAAAACAAGCTTTCTTCTTTAAGCGTGACCCATCTGTATTGTATTTTTTATGGTAAATGTGCCGACTCATCATATCTCTCGTATCTTTCAGCGTGCAGAAGTGGACGATGCTTAGAGCTTTCCTGATGTTGCAGTCTTGCAGCGATGGCCCGAGGGACTCTGCGCACTGAAACCAAGGTGATTGGGGGGGGGGGGGGGTGTCTCCTGTACACGATACCTAGTGGGGCAAAATGCCAGGAAGTTTACAGAAAAATACCAAGTACCCAAACAAGTATTTATAGATGATTTGACTCATTGGTGTTTTTAAATCTATTAATGCATTATTTTGTTCTCAGAAAAGACCACATGGCTTCCCTGCCGAGCATTTCTTCTCCTTTCGCTTCTCGCTTGACATTTTCGCTGTTGTGCAAGAGTGAGTCCGCAATGTTGTGCGCAGAAACGCGTTTCCTAAAATCTCTGCCACCACTCTACAGGTTTTTAGTAACATTTCAAGGTTGAAATGAGGAAGATTTATTCTAGGAACGTATTTATACTTCCTACTTAAAATAGATATAATGTTTTTTCCATGAAGCCTAAACTTATCAAAATACACCATTAGCGTATTAAGGTATTGAATTGAGTGAATTTTGCCATTCAGCTCCTTGTTAGAGAACAGCCAAAGGTACTGAAACATTGAACAGTTAGTTGGACGTGCATTCAAAAGTTGAGAGAAGGTCAAATTAAGTTTACCTGTAAAGGTTATAGTGCATTTTAGCTCCATCCTGAAATTCCACCCAAAAGCTGAATATCCCCAAGTTTTTGTGAGTAGTGCATGTCCCCACAATCGTCAATCCCTAACCCTTTGAATCGCGGGAAAAGGTGTGTTAAATGAAGACTAAAGGTACTAATCTTTGTTGCTCTTCTCCTGTCCTTCATCCTGATCCTCCTTTTTTCACTCGACCCAGGCCTCGCGTCGAACCATCTGCCTCAAGGTAACGGCAGCTGTCGGCAATGAAGAGTTTTACTGAAGTGTGTTTTAATACCGCCCCCACCCCCTCCCCCTCCACTCCCCTTCTTCCGACATGGTTTCTGTGTGTTTTGGCTCCTGGAACCTCTTTTTTCCGCCATATAAATATTTGGATGTAAAGCGAGAAGGCATGAGTCCTCTGGGCCTACCCCAGCGTTTCCTCACAGAATTAGCCCAACAAAAGGTCCAGTTTTTGTCCCCCCTTTAACCCTGCCAAGAAGCCACGTGACCTATGGATTACATGCATTGTTTTCTGCCCACCCACCTCCCACGGCTCTTCCTGGTAGGGCCTCTCATTATGACACTGTAGCTTTTTGATGGCGTTTAATGTGGCAGAGCTCTCTCCAAGCATTAGACAGTGATGCCTATTGTCTTATTTTATTTTAGTTTATGTATTTGGGTGTTTTTAGAAGGACAGATTCGGCAGCAAATGGAGATTTCCGTTATGAAGGAGGCAATGTAAAACATGCTTTCATTGGCTGTTTACTCCTAGCGGCTGCTGACGTGCACCTCAAAAGTTAATAAAGCGCATCACTGGAGCATTAGCGCTAGTTTCACTCCATATGGAAATAATTTACTCTTGTTGCTTCTTAAAACAAGACAAACTGTTGACATTTAACTTTCCTGAAAATAAAATATTGCAGCTGTATCTTCGATGAAAAGCAAATAGGGGAGATCTACAGTATTCTATATTTAACTTTTGAGTAACAGCCAATCGTTACTCATTCATTACGTTGCGTTAAATGTTTTTGATTGGGTGTTTTGGCCAATGGATCCCTACCATGGTGATCAGTGGATATTTTTCATGCTTCTTCTAATAGTCAGAGCTTTTTCCGAATGTCCGTCAACATCCTCGTGCGATACAGGATAATCAAAATGTCTCGGCTGAAATCCAAGCTCCTTGTCGTCTCCCTATCGCCAGACAGGACGGCTCCAGCTATGTCCTGGAGCATCAGCTCTGGTGATACCTAAGATACAGTATAAGCAATGACACGCACCTGCCATCACATCCTGCTTTCATTCTGCTTTCAAAGTCAAGAGATGTTCTTGGTGGTCTGTCTAGGACCTTGGTACACCGAGTACCGTACTGAAAAGTACGAATAGATGTACAGTTACATCCCTGGTAACTAAATCAGTTATTTACCACATTTTCATACGTTCTGAAGCAGAGGGTCCTGGGTTTACAATGGTCGAGGTTTAGAATGGCATGCAATTAGTTTGTCCAGCGCTGTAAGAATACGTGGTCACGTTGCACAAGAAGGCATGCTCGGTTACTGCCATAGGGATTTTCATTTGATTGTTACATATTATTTACTGTAACCAGAGAACATATTTTCTGTAGACGTTGCGTCTGAGTACTGAAAATCTGTATAATTAATTGAAATGTTGAGCTATACAATGTGATACTGAGAATAAAAAAATTGTGACATATAATGAGAGTGGTTTGAATTAGTTCAGAAATGTGGGAGGAGGTGGTCAGTGTGTAAAATGTCTGCATTGATTTGGGAATGGTGTCATGAAAAATGAGGAATACTGAAGAATTTTTAATTCTTAACATTCCATGTAATAATTTGATTACTGTGTTAACATGACGTACAAGATTATGCTCGCGCTATTTTTCCTGATTAAAAAACACATTTAGATTTTGTTGGTTGGAGAGGCTGGAACGGATTAATTGCATTTCCAATCATTTCAATAGGGAAAAATATTTTTGAGTGTTTTGAGATGAGATTTTAGTGATTTGAATGTAACTCGTATCTTAATGCACCACTGTATTTATCGGATGTTATGAGTCAGTCTGGTACAACTCTGACCACTAACGCTGGAGTCCAGTTGCTCAGGTTTCTCGTAGTCGCTCACCAGCAGACTCGGGCCTGTGCAGACTGTCTGGCTGCCTTGTCATTGAGACGTGCCTCGTTTGTACTTGGGAGTCCCTCTCGTGGTCTCAAAACATACAGTGACCCGCCGTTACTGCCATGTCAAGGAGAGACGACAAGGCACCCAATCACATCCACCCCCGGTGGGATGGGGTGCAGCCAATCGGCGCCTGAATTCCCATGGTAACTTGGACAACCAATAGGAATAACTTGTGCCACTTAGGCTATTAAGAGAGTTTAACAACCTTATATCTGCTGTCATTGATAAAAGAAAAAGCTTTAACCCTCTGCTGGTGGCGGGGAGAGGTTGGTAAAAACAATTCCAATACAAACAAGCTAAACATGGCATTGGAAGTCATTTGTCATCGAAACGGTGCCCCTCTTGAGTGTCTAATGACCTTTCCCTGCCTCCAAAGTACGTCTTTCCAGGCCAGAAGCTGTTTTTCTCTCCCTTGTAAGCTACACTACATCTGCTCTACAGTATATTGTGCTGCTGCTATTCTGCCTGCCTGCCTTATGTAATAAAGGAGGAGTCGGCAGGCAGGCATGTGCGCTTGTCATGTTTCCATGGCTGGAGTGGATCTCAACAACTGTGCTGGGGAAAGCCTTCCTTTCTCCCATGTGGGAGGGTCGGGAGGTTGTTCTCCTGACATTAAACTGTGGATTTGGAAAAAAAAAAAAAAAAAAAACGACTGTTCTGATGTACTAGGCTTTGAGGTTACCAAAGGAACACTGTGTAGTAGTTTGCTCCAAATGTTATGTAGCACAAGTTACTGCTAGGCATGGTCCGGTTACCGGTTTCACGTTATACCATACCATTGTTTTGTTTTAAAAAGATGTCACCAAAGCCCATGTCAGTAAATAGGAATTGGTGTCAAGGACGTATGTTGAAGTGATACAAAGTGACTGATTACTTTTGTATGTCTGGGAGAAGGGGTTAAGTTAAGTTTAGCCTGGGTTGTTAGTGGAAGTCACTGCGCGTCTTGGTCACATGTGCATGTACACGGTACCTTTTTGTTTTATAAATCAAATTGATTTTTAAGGCAATGTTGCAGGATGTGTTAGAATTGATTTAAATGTGTTTTAGGATCATAGTTTGTGGTAGATTTAGGCAACTCTAAATAAACACTGTTAAGTGGTGTCAGTTACTCACATTTTTTCACTGTTCATGTCAGGCCATGGTCAATTTGTGGGGCTTACTGTATGCTGATGAGCTAAATTGGCTAGACCGTAGACTAGCGTTGACTTCCTGGGTAAACTCATGCTAGTTACTTTAGCCTCTTATGCAGAAATCCCGCAATGTTCTGATCTCGTATTTCCATAGAAGAGGCCCTCATTTTAACTTTTTAAATTTTTTTTAATACAGAGGCTGACTATGCATTGAGGATGAGCGGCGTCGGTGAAAACTCGTCCGACCCTGCCAGGGCAGAGTCGTGGAAACGTAAAGAATGTTCTGCTGAACTTCTTGGACCCAGGTAAGCTTTTTATCCTACAACAGCTCAGCCTGTTGGTAATATGCTATTGGTGCATCTCAGTAAATCAGTTAAATCATAAACTCAATTTAAGTTGTTAATTGCAATAAAGGGAAACTCATATTGTATAGATTCTCTGCACAAGTACTTTTTTTGGGGGGGGGGGGTAATTTTGATTTATAGCTTACAGCAAAAAAAACAGTCACTCTCTCAAGAAAAAAAATCATTATTTTTACTTATGTAGAAATAAAACTTCTGAAGTATTTTGCTGTGTTAAAGGAATCTGTATAATGAGTTTCAGTTTTTGAATTGAGCTACTGAAATAAATGAACTTTTCGAGCATATATTGATTTGAAATGCACCTGTGTATTACCTTTTTATTTTATTGAATACATTTTTGAGAGTCTTTCATTTAAGAATTCACTGCTAGCTTTTTTCATTTGAGTTGTCATTAAATGTTATCCTGTTTACACATACAAAAAAAAGCGCTTTTACGGTCACTGAAGAATACGTTATTTTCTCTTGGTCGGCAGTCCCAAGCGGAGCAACGAGAAACGCAACCGCGAGCACGAGAACAAGTACATCGAGGAGCTCGCCGAGTTGATCTTCGCCAACTTCAACGACATCGACAACTTCAATGTCAAGCCCGACAAATGTGCCATACTGAAGGAGACCGTGAAGCAGATCAGGCAAATAAAGGAGCAAGGTACGCACACACCTGACGAACACTCACAAATGGTGCCTATTATTATCCATCCATCCATTTTTCTATAGCACTTGTCCTCATTACGCTAAAGGGAGCTGGACCCTAATGCTTGAAGCAGCCATTTGGGGGGTGAATTCCATGAAAAGGAAGCCTGGAAAGTTAGCCGCTGACACCAGTTTCCCTGAATGACACAAAATTGGGTGGACTTGTCTATGATAACAGGATGTGTGAAAATGTCTCAAGGACAAACGCGTGAAGATCTCTGGCATTTTGGTTTAAAGACGCCGTTTTGGGAGCGAATTCAATGAAAAAGGAGCCTGCAAAGTTCGTTAAAAAAATGTAAATAACACCCAGTCACCATTTTCACCAATTAACATGAAATTTGGTGTTAACGTCGATCACAACAGGCCAAAATAACCACAATAATCACATCCAAGTGCGCCTTAAGTTTTGGAAGCTGCCCCGCTCAATTTAATATTGTCCTAAACAGCATTTTGATTGATTAATGTCCCGTCCCCCCATTACTTTATCATGTAACGTACATAATCCTGAGCACTCTGTTGGCATTCCCTCCACCGACCCAGGCCAGAACATCAGGCACATCAATCAGCACTGCTGAATCATTTGCCCAGATGCTCATTTGAGCTTGTTTGCAAGTAATTTGACGCCCTTTTTCGAGAGCTCTGTTATCCTTGCGTTTACATTTCATCAGCCGTAAAACCGCTTTTCCTATTGAATAATCAAAACTAATTGAAAGTCTTTTAGTTCCAAATATAGTTTGAATTTCTAATGTTGCTGTGAAGGCGGGTAAAGATGAGTTGAGTAAGTTTAGACCAGCTTGACGCCGTGTAGTCTAATTATATACGTGGACAGCGATGTCATCTTGTTTTATGTGACGGGGACTTTTATGTAACATGAGCAATGTAATATAATGGGGGGGGGGGGAATATCACTCTCAAACACTATTGGCTGCTTAACTTTAGTTACATTGATCTGCAAGTCAACAGTATTTGGACAGCAAACTCTCACCGTTACATTTTTGTTAAGTCACCAGATTGCCCCAGGTGTATGGTCTGCATTTTACAGAAAACTGTCTCCAAACTGTCAATTGGCATGATGTCAACAAATCCTCAAGGAAAAGAGAAATTATAAAATTGTATTTTTTTTTAATTATTATTATTTTTTTTAAAAGTACTTTTACTATTGTAAAATGTTAAAAAGTTTGAAAATACAGTAGAAACTATTGTATCACAATAGGAAAATGCTGTGATATTCAGCGTTACCTTAATGCTTGTAAATAGGTGACTTAATCGTTCATTTAACCTTTTTACATTCATTTCTGAGTGCCTTTTCGCCTACCTTTGGGGCTGGACAAGGCAAATCGGAGGGACAATTAAGTCACGAATGCTGGTGAAAAATAACACCACACTAACGTGCCTTAAACCTGTGCGCAAGCAAAGTGATGTTTCCACGCCGAGCTTGCGCAACGCCACACAGACCCGTGCATTCATCTTTTTGGGCGTTAATGATGTTTGCATCAGCGGGACCTCTCCAGGCCCAGTGGGGGGCCGTGCAGCGGCACAGCTGCACCCCCACCGGTCAGGCTATCCGGAGCCATCACTCAATGTCACTGGGGCCCGTGTAATCCGTAAACAAGCGACTGAGTGTATACCAGCGTGGCTGTATCTTAGCTAATGAAGGCGGCGAGTGTTGGAACCCACAAGCAACGACAGTGTAAGGAAAGGTGTAAAAAGCTGTATTCCTATAGGAGTTTTTTCTTTTAATATAACAACTTTATTCTTGTAATATTACGACTTTATTCCTGTAAAATTACAACTTCTCAGAATTTTGTCATTTTTTTTGTCATTATAACTGTATTCTCATAATATTACATTATCTACACAAAATAATCGTTTTTTTCTCGTATTACAACTTTACTCACACAAAATGATAATTTCTTCTCAATATTAGATTTATTCACACATTATGTAACGTTTTTCTTAATATTCTGACTTCATTCCCGTAATATTACAACTTTATCAATGCAAAATTATGTAGGTTTTTTTTCTCATAATATTAGAGCTTTATTAACGCACAATTCAGTCATAATTCATTGTTTGTTTTTAACTATGTTCACCTGTCTGTCAGCAGAGAAACCGGCCACCGCCAACGAGGAGGAGGTGCAGAAGGCCGACGTGTCGTCGACGGGCCAGAGTGTGATTGACAAAGATGCCTTGGGACCCATGATGCTGGAAGTGAGTATCTATACAGTGTGTGTGTTTACATATATACAGTGGTGCCTGGCAATAGGAGTGACCCGACTTCCGAGTTTTTCGAGATACGAGCTGTATTGGAAATCTGTAATACACTCGCATGTGGGAAAGGAGAGCCATAGTCACCGACGCACTGGGTAAAATACAAATGAAGGGTGGGAACAGGACACGAATACAAAATGAGAATACTAGGAAGGAGCTGAGAATACTAGGAAGGAGCTGCTGTCACCCCTAACTCACTCCCAGATGCTTACATAGCTTAATGCTATCATATAATGAAAAACGCCATGACATGCTAACTTTAACCATAAAACCGCTTTCTCGTCATTGTCTTTTATTACGTTTTTAGAAAATACAATGCTGTTTTCTCTGTATTAAAAACGTATCCCAAAAAATGTTTCTCCGGGACACTTTGTTGTTGCTGTCACGCTGATGAATTTTATTTTGGTTTTTTTGGGCCCACAGTATTCTGACAGTTGGTGACTTGAACCGGGGTCCCCACAGTGGCAGGCGATGAGCCTCTTGGCCATCGCTGCCCTGTGTGGGGGAGGGGTAAAATGATGTTAAAATGTTTTTTTATGTGGTCTCTCTCGGGTTTTCACCCATCACCCTACACACTCGTACTGTATATAGAGTCCATAATTGAATCCGTGATCGCTATAGATTTAAAAGGTGTCGGTGGAGATGCCATAAATAGGCTCTAAATCAGCCGGTGGTGCTGCAATGGCCCCATTGTCTCACGGAAGTGCTTACGTACAAATAGGAAAGAAAGCAACAGCCCGCTCCAGTGAATCACTCATTCTGCCTACCTCTCTCTCTCTTCATTTCACTTTTCTCTCATGTCGGCCTTTAGATATGTCCCGTTGCAGGCTATTTATACCTCTCCTGGTCCAGCGTCACCGAATCGACACACTGACTCGTGGGGGCTAAATATAGCTTGTGTTCGTTTAGAGGATGCGCTGAGAGGGAAGGCTATAAGGGGAGAAAAGCACCCGCAGCTCTCCTGAGGTCCCTGACATACCTACTGTACTGTGAAACAACTTTGTAGGATTACCACAACAAAATCATAATATAATGAGAAAGTATTCGTATTAATAGATAAATCTAAATCATATCTAAATAATAATAATCGTAATCATACAACTTATTTTCCCCTAATACAACTTTTTTTCCTGTGATACTTTTTTCCCCTCGTATTGTAACAATCCAACTTCTCTCTCATTATAATGCAAACTGTCTTGTAATAATACATCTTTTCTCATAATGCAATGTAACCTTTTTTTCGTAACTTGTCTTTTTTTTTTTTTTTTTTTTTTTCCCCCCTTATGATGAATTTTTCATGTAACGATAGACTTTTTCTTAGAATGACTTGTTGTATTGTATGGAAAAAAGACATGAGAAAAAAAGTCATATTGAGACAACATTTTCTGGTATTAATGACTTTTTTCCTCATGCATCTTTTTTTCCCTCATAACAAAATGTTTTTCCCGTAATACAACTTTTTTTGGTAATAATACAAATTTATTCTGGGTCTATTACGACTTTAACGTAATGTCTCAACTGGAATTTTCTGAGCCGCTTCTCCTCACTTGGGTCGCGGGCGTGCTGGAGCCTATCCAAGCTATGTTCGGGCAGTAGGCGGGGTACACCCTGAACTAGTTGCCAGCCAATCGCAGGGCACATACAAACAAACAACCATTCACACTCACATTCACACCTACGGGCAATTTAGAGTTGTCAATTAACCTACCATGCATGTTTTTGGGATGTGGGAGGAAACCGGAGTGCCTGGACAAAACCCACGCAGACACGGGGAGAACATGCAAACTCCACACAGGCGGGGCGGGGGATTGAACCCTGGTCCTCAGAACTGTGAGGCAGGCGCTCTAACCAGTCGCCCACCGTGCATAGGATTACAACTATTCTAAATTTTTCTTGTAATGTTTTGACTCTTGTGACCCCCCTCCCCCTTTTCAGAACATCCCAAGTAACCCTGAAGTGCGACAGTGGTTTTGTTAAACCAGAGCACTGTGCATTAGCATATTGGCCCCGCGGCATTACGCAAGCGCTGTCTGGAAGGAGGCTTGCTCCGTTTCCATGTGCCCTACTTGTCCGACGCGTGGCCTTTCTTCACACGGAATGCACTTAAAACGCTGCGATAGATGATCTCGGTCTGCGCTCTATTTTCGGCAGGGCTAGGCTTTAGGAAATGTCCGTAGACATTTTGAGGCATTAAAAATGTACGGGCGCCCGTACAAAACAATTACTCTAATGGTGATTATCCTCATTGCAGAGGTGGAAGAGGAAACCTTCTCAGATTAATAACCACCAGAATTCTTTTTTTTTTTTTTTTTTTTTTTTTCTTTTTTTTTAGGCTGCAGGTGATTTGATGGCCTAATTGCCACCATCTTGTGCGTAATGGCTGACCTGGGGCTGTCCTCTTTCAATTAAGCGCTCCTCCTCCTCTTCGTTTTGTTCTCTCATGCTTTTAGACTGGAAGAGTGATGGATGGACGTGGCAGTATTGCGCAATTCTGTGTCAGTTTTGGTACAGCTTGTGCTTTGTCAAAACGGTGGATAATTGCCAAACAAGCACAAATAAGCAGAATTGCCTGGAAAATTTGGGGGGGGGGGGGTGAAAGAACAATCAATCTGCCATATTCAGCATATTATGAGTGCAAACAGTTGTAACTAGTCATAACAATACAAGAAATAATTGTAATTTCATGCATTCATATTATGAGAAGAGCGAAATATTCTGATGTGTAATTGTATAATAAAAATAAAATATATATAATAAAAATAATGTATAATAAAAAAAATAAAAAATGTATAATTTTACGTAGCTCGAAAATGTCCATGTATGAAAAGTTACCTCGATCATTACATACCTTTTTTTTTTTTTTTCCTGATTGGAAAAGAGTCTCATTTATTTTAGGGAGGCACTTACTTTGGTATACTACATCTATTAGAATATTTTGCGAAATAGGGTACTCGTAGGACGAAAAAAAAAGAAACATCTTTTGACATCAGGCCCTTATCCCGTGCAGGCCCTGGACGGCTTCTTTTTCGTGGTGAACATGGAGGGCAACATCGTGTTCGTGTCTGAAAACGTGACGCAGTACCTGCACTACAACCAGGAGGAGCTGATGAACACCAGCGTCTACAGCGTGCTGCACGTCGGTGACCATGCCGAGTTCATCAAGAATCTGCTGCCCAAATCCCTCGGTGAGCCTAACGTAACTAGTCGTACAGTCGACCCTCCAAAGTGGAACACAATACGATCCGTGACGCTGCTTGACTTCCAAGTTCTAATTCCGAATAGCATTTTTGCCATAGAAAATTATCTAAAGTGAGTAAATTCGCTCTCTGTTAAGTGAAAATAAATGTCGTGTAAATTTTACACCACAGAGCAGTGTTGTTAACTATCCTGTCAAATTTGAATGTTTCAAAAAAAGTCTGACATAAGGCTTCAAAACTGTGAAAAATCAAGCCCTTGTGTACTCTCAAACTCAGTGAGTGCACCCCGCTGAAAAATGAATGCTACTTTGTCTAGCATCTTTTATTATGCCTCCACATCGCTGCATGAAATGAAGGAAACTGAAATGGTGCAAAACAGTTTGACACTATTTCTCTCCAATTCAGTACTACATATTTCTCACTCTTTACACGTTTTGAACAATGATCTTAAAACATGTCTAATATAGAAATAAATTTCACTTATTTTTTCTTTAACTGTGCAAGCAGCGTTTTAAGGACTTTTCTCAAAACATTTATATAAATACACACGGTCCTTGATAATTTAACATGTTAACTGTTCAACAATTGGAGATAAAATTAGCCATAAAACTACATGGATAGTCCATACTGTATGTCTGTTCGCGAAAGAGTACGCAAGTAAGTACATTTTATTCATACAGCACTTTCCAAAGAAAAGAGAGTGTGCTTCACATCTAATACAGTCGTACATATCGTCAGTCTGGCTGAATCCTCGCACATTCAAAACCATAATTTTTCAGGAAATCAAAAAATGCCATTTTCTTTCTTAGTTATTACACATTGTATCTTTCAAAGTTGGTATTATAGCCTATAATTGCTATCATATACTGTATACCAACATTAACATTTCCCAAAATCATGTTTAAATGCTAATTTAATTTGCTAAAACACTATATGATATAATTACGTTGTCATTAAGAAAAATGGTAGGGACACACTGCTCACCCGACAGCGTTTATTTATAAAATACAGACTCACAACATTTTACAGAATGACAGATAATCTTGAATTCATCCATAAAATGGATTAATCAGCCCCACCCTGACCACGTGATGCTGATGGTTTGACTTCTGGGCCGAATTGCACGCTTTAGGTACGTTCCACTTTGTCTTTTGGGTCATTGTGTGCAATCTATACGTTCATTTTCTCCTCTCCTGGATGCTGCGAGTCCCCCCAGCGCTCTTCTTCCGTCTACCCCCCTTCTCGGCTAATTAACTTCCTTTTTCAGGTTCTCTCCCCCGTCAGCCACGGCTCCCTTCCTATACTCTCATCTCGTGCCTCCTTCGTCATGTCAAGGGTGTATCTTTCCCATTTTCGCCGTCATGTTCCCATTTTCTAGTTCTCCTGAAAAATTTCAACATCAAATATCGCATCTGAAATCGTACTTTTAGGCGAGAAAGAAGTTGTAATATGAGAACTTAGTCGTATTTTTACAAGCACAAGAAAGTCAATAGTTTTATAAGAATGATGATATAATAATAATATCGATAGGAAAGTTAACATTTTTCTGAGAATAGTCATATTACAAAATATAAGAATAAAGTCACGACATTACACGAGAAGACTTAGCATTACAAAAATATTATGAGAATAGTCATTGTGAGAAAAATGTCGTAATACAGTATGAGAAATTATGAGTAGTCAATACGTTAACAAGAATAGTCATATTACTTGAAAAAAGGCATCCTTGCAATAATAAAGTCAATGAGAGAAAAAAGTTTTAAACTTGAAGAGAATAAAGTTATGTCATATTTACGCTATTACATAGAGTAATCATAATTTTGAGAATAAAGTATATTACAAGAAAACTGTCAAAATGTTACGAGAACAGTCATAATTTTGTGTATTTTTTTAATAGTTACATTACGAGGAAAAGGGTGTAATTTTAAGTCATATTAAGAAAGATGTTTTTAGAACAAAGTCACAATATGACGAGATAATAGAATTTTACAATACTAACGTCATATTACAAGAAAATAGTTGTAATTTTCCGAAAGTCAATTCATATTACAAGAAAATAATTGGAATTTTGTCAGAATAAAATGTTTTAATTTTACAACAGTAAAGTCACAATGTTGCGAGACCAAAGCCATACTATTAAGTGAGTGAAGTGATGATATTGTGAGAGAAAATAGTCATAGTTTTCCAGAGATCAAAGTCATACTATTACAAGAAAACTGTCATAATGTTCCATGAGTATGACAAGACCAATTTTTACCCTTTAACATTTGACATCCGCTTCTTTTCGCCACTAATCAACTACTGGAGGTGATTTGCAATGTATGTCAGTCCCTCCCCCCACGTTGCTTGGGATTGAGATCTGATGAGTGCCCGGCCATCTGGGCAGGAGAGCGAGTGGCGAGGAGGAGAAGAAGCGGCACACAGGAAGAAAAAAAAGCATCAAGCGTGGGGCTGTCCCAGATAACTGGGAGATTATCATCAATGCAGCGAATGAGATCAGCAGATGGAGTGGGGCGCGACTTTGATTGCGTGAAAGGAGTTGTGTGCGTTTTCCAGGAGATGCATATGTTTGGCTTCATTGCGCACTTTTTAGGGTGCCTGTGAGCATGGTTATTATTTGTCAACGTGTTTGTTTTCAGATATCCATTGCTAAAAGGATACCACCACCACAACATGGATGCTAATTGTTAGCCCATGTGCCAATGATGTTTCCCACTACGTTAGCATTAAGCTAGCGGAGCCTATGTAGTTGTTTTAAATACATAGTGTAATTCTCTTTGTCTTACGTTTATCTTGACAGTAACCTTCACCTTCAACTGACTGGCAATAAACCGCTTGAAGCCTCTTTTTTTGAAGAATATTCACAAATGTTATCTGTCAAGCTGCTGCTTGTTGTGAAGGGACTTGTTTCACCTACCACCATACGTCGCTCATATCTTAAGTTTACCCGTAAGCTGGTTCACTTGTATCGCAAGTCACCACTGTACAGTAGATCACTGTCCCAATGTACTGAGAAAACTTTGTGTCAAACATCAGTTTTTCTTTAGCGTTGAAGTAGTTTACAATTGCGGCAGGACGGTATAGGTTGTTAGCTGCATGGATGGAAGAGTATCATCCCTCCTCCTTGCAGCTCTCTCGAGCGCTTTTCTCATGTTCTCGCACATACCTCGGGTCAAAAGTTTCCAACATATGGATGAATCGAGGCTTTTGCAACATATAAATGGGGACCGTGTCTTCGATAATGTTCTACCCAACACACTTTAAGCACTCATTGAACTGAATATTCTCTTGAGTCCAATGCATTTGTGTTTACTCAGTGAACGGCGTGCCGTGGTCCAGCGAGGGTCCGAGGCGCAACAGCCACACCTTCAACTGCCGAATGCTGGTAAACCCACATAGCGAGAGCCTGGAGCAGGCGCACGAGCACGAGCCGCAGCAGCAGCAGAAATACGAGACCATGCAGTGCTTCGCCGTGTCAGAGCCCAAGTCCATCAAGGAGGAAGGAGATGGTACGCAAGTACAGAATGTGACTACATTTAATGGCTCAAAAACAGATGAAAAATATGGGAACATGATGAGTAGGCTTGAATATCTTTTTAGCTAGCCTGCTCAATATCTGGAGGGACAACATAATTACTCATTGGAAATGTTATAAATATATGAGCAATATTTTTGCAATTTTGATTGAAACATGATTTGAGATATGTGTTTTAAGATACAAATGTGGTCATGGAATGAATCAAATTCATAACTCGAGGTCCCACTAATTATTATTCAAAATGTTATATTACTTTTTATCTATGAATTATCCAAATAGAATTTTTTTTTCTTTTAATCTCCTTGGCTTTGATCAAGAGTCAATAGAGTGAAACATTTTGTATTGTTTTTGTTCATTGATTATTTTAATATATTAAATATGTTTTAAATACATTCTGTGACAGATCCTTTTAATTTAAAAATCATTTTTAGAATTTATTTTAATATATCCAAAGTGGGCGGAACGGTGGACGACTGGTTAGAGCATCTGCCTCACAGTTCTGAGGACCGGGGTTCAATCCCCGGCCCCCCCTGTGTGGAGTTTGCATGTTCTCCCTGTGCTGCGTGGGTTTTCTCCGGGCACTCCGGTTTCTTCCCACATCCCAAAAACATGCATGAATTGGAAACTCTAAATTGCCCGTAGGCACGACTGTGAGTGCGAATGGTTGTTAGTTTCTATGTGCCCTGCGATTGGCTGGCAACCAGTTGAGGGTGTACCCCGCCTCCTGCCCGATGACAGCTGGGATAGGCTCCAGCACGCCCGCGACCCTAGTGAGGAGAAGCGGCTCAGAAAATGGATGGATGGATGGATGGATGGATGGATGGATATCCAAAGTGGGGTGAAAATTTTTCGGTAGTGACTCGATCTAAAGACGAAGTTTTTGTTTTATATATAAATATGTGGAATTTTGTCTGATATACACTTCAATTGCAATTTCAAGATTTGTCTAAATGTAACAATTAAAAAGTTCACCTTGGCTATCATCTCTATAGAGAGTCAACAGACTGGAAAATTTATCCTTTTGTTTCATATTTTATACTAGTATATTTCGAAATAATTTATAGTGAATTTAGCACTGTATTATTGTAATGTTATCATTGTAATGTTTTATTAGTTTATTCAATTTTAAATTTGCTTTACAGCTTTTTTTTTTTTTCCAAATCACCTTGGCAATGATGATCTTTATTGAGAGGCAAGAAAACATAAAAAATAGTTGGGGGGGGGGGACAGGCGAGTTGAAAAGCTGCATTAATTCACAAATACACACTCAAAGGTCATCACTTCCCTTGCCAGCCATAGCTGCTGCAGCTCATGAAAGACGAGGGGTAGCGGGGAGTGCGCCCTGCTCCCCATCCTCATTAATAACCCTATTAATGATGCTGCCTGGGAATAACATGCATTTCATTTTCTTGCCCCCCTCTCTCCATCATCCTCGCCCTTCCTTCATGCTTTCAATGTCCTTTTATATACGACCTCATCTCTCGCTTCTCTCTCCCGCCCTCAGACTTCCAGTCGTGCCTGATATGTGTGGCTCGCAGGGTCCCCATGAAGGAGAGGCCAATGATGCCCACGCACGAGAGCTTCACCACACGCCAAGACCTCCAAGGTACCAAGAAAGCACAATTGGGTCCATCCGTCCATCCATTCACTTCCTGTTGTGCGAGTAGTTCACTTTAGGGTTGTGGGTGAGCCGGAGCCTATCTCAGCTGACTTTAGACTGGTTGCCAGTCAATTGTTGGATATACAGTGATCCCTCTTTTTCCGCGGTTAATGGGGACCAGAACCCCCCGTGAAAGGTGAAAAACCGCGAAGTAGTATTTGCCCCCATCCCGCCCTAGGAATTTTCATGTATGTGTATGTGGGTACAAGAATGTTTAAAATATGTAAACAGTATTTATACTTTACATATTTGAGACAAAGATTACAACTACACGTATTTACTTACATCTTTAATTATAAAACCTTATACAGTAATTAACATTCATCAACATTTCCTTCTGAGAGAGGCGAAGAGGCTTGCGTTGGTGGCGGAGAGGCTCTCACTTGACTCGAAGAGGCTTTAGGTTCACACGGAGAATCTTCTGCTGGAAGCGCTGATGGTGTAGCTGGGGTTTTACCTCTGAGAAAAACATGGTGATGGGTTGTCTTTGTTTTTTCTTTTGCTTCAAAATTGCCCTGTACAAGGACATAAACCCGTCTCTTTATTACACGGAGTTGCCACACGTTTCGCTTCCTTATTGAAGCCGTTTTGCGGCTGTTTGCTCCCTCTTTCTCGATGTACCGCACTGTAGATTCATTCACGCCATAATGGCGTGCCACAGATTCATAACGTACGCCCTCTTTGATCATATCTAAAAGTTTCACTTTTTCACTAATGGTCATCATCATCTCTTTCGCAGGGGTGGCATTGTAAGGGCTTAACTAATCAAAAAAAGTGATCGCTTAAACAAAAAAGGTTATCACGAACACAACACTAAGATACAGTATGCGAGACAGTCAACAGTGTGGACGAGACTGGTGAGACACTACAAGGGAAGATGCTGGGTGAGGCTGCGATGATGCGCAGCCAATCAGCTCACGGGATATATCCACTTGTGCTCTCATTGGTCGATGTCGCGCCGGGAACCAATCACGCGCCTCGTAGGAGTGCCCGTGGCATGTACAGTACAGTACAGTACAGGCATGTACAAAGCCTCTGAGTCAACTCATCTCTTTGTTTGGCATGCAGGGAAACCTTCTCTCTCGTGCATCAACATGAAACAATGTGTCTTTCCGCAATATGGCTGCTAATATGGCTGTATTTTTTCATTTTTATTTTTTTATTTTTTTTTTTAATATTTTGGAAAAACCCGCGAAGCACTGAAGCCGCAAAATGTGAAGCGCGAAGTGGCGAGGGAACACTGTATTTAGACAATCAAGCATTCACATTCACACTACGAACAATTTAGTCTTCAATGAACCTAACTTGCATGCTTTTGGAATGTGGGAACAAGCCAGAGTACCTGGAGAAAACCCACCTAAGAACAATCCACTGAGATGAAACACATTCAAACATCAAAAGCGCGAGGCAGACCTACCAACCACTAGAACACCATTCTACCCTCGACGGTAACGGGCTAGTCCAATTACAGCGACATTGGGTATACCTGCACAGTCTTAACGAGAGCCTTTATTCTGACAGGTGGCATGGGCTGGTCTCTCTGTTGAATCGCATTAGTGTACCAGGTGTACCTAATCTTGTGGCTTGTGAGTCTTGCTGACATTTGAAGAAATCATAACACGGTCTGTCCCCAGCCAGTAAAGATTTAATTATGTAAAAATTCAATGTATGGAAAAGTTTGATTGCAACTTTTTATCCTGACAAAACACATCTCTTTTAAAGATGACTATTTTTTCTTGAACAAATGACTTTTTCACATTACAGCAAAAATTATGAAATTTGATATTGCAACATTACTTTTTCTTGAAAATAAGCAATTTTTTAATTCGTATGGCATCTTAGGAGTACACGTGGTAGTTATGTTTAATTGGCATTAGGATTATGAAGGGGGTCCTTGGGGGTGGCTCCCCTGTAAGCGGTCCCTGGATCCAACAAGTTTGAGAACCCCTGCTTTATCTTGACTGGGTTCACATAGAAGCCCTCTAATCTTACTTTGAAAATGTTTGCTGTGTTCAAGGCAAGATAACCTCCCTGGATACCAGCCTGCTGCGGGCCTCCATGAAGCCGGGCTGGGAGGATCTGGTGCGTCGTTGCATCCAACGTTTTCACCTGCAAAACGATGGGGAGATGTCCTTCGCCAAACGGCATCAGCAAGAAGGTAACGCTCACTGGGGGCTGCGTTTTCTGTGGGCGGTCCGACTCGTGTTCCGGAATGTATACTCAGTTTCTTTTTTTAGTGCTTCGCCATGGCCAGGCGTTCAGCCCCATCTATCGCTTCTCCCTCTCGGATGGAACCATTGTGTCGGCCCACACCAAGAGCAAACTGGTGCGCTCCCACGCCACCAATGAACCCCAGCTTTACATGTCCCTGCACGTTCTCCAGAGGTATACCCAAAAGCAGCAACTTTTCCATGCATATTTCTACCTGTTGGAGCCCTAATGTCCCTAGTTCACATTTTCCGTGAGTGAGGTCGTAGGGATTTTGGAGACAAAAAAATAAAAATACATGTTTAATAATGTATAATAGTTTTAACTATTTTCTTTTTAGGAGCTATATTTCTTTTTGAGTAAAGTGCTACAATAGTTTCTTCTTTTTGTGAAATAAATGATGCATTACAAAAAACATTTCACGTGACTGTGTTGTTTTTTGTCTTCCAGGGAGCAGACTGTGTGCGGCATGGGCCAGGACATGGGTCCTGGCGCCCAGGCCACAGGCATGGCTCCCAAGCCCATGAACTCCTCCACCCCCTGCATGACTCCTCCAACCCCGGGCAGCTTGCCCGGCGCAGGACCTCAGGGCCAAGACATCAGCAACAGCACGCCTTTCTCCCCTCCGGGCCCAGCTGGCCCCAGAGAGCCGGCAGCCATGGGGGGCCACATGCAGGGCTACCGCTACGGCTGCCCCCCGCCACACAGTCACGTGGGGGGGATGCAGCCGCCACAGCAGGGCCAGAACTGGAGAATGAACAGTCCCTCCCGTGCCAGCCCCAGTCCGGTCGGCGGCCCCCATCCGCCTCAGCAGAACTGCATGCTCTCCCCCAGGCATCGCGGCAGCCCTGGGGGGGCGGCCAGCCCACGTGTCGGCCTCCACTCTCCCTCCCCGGTGGGGATAGGTGGTGGCGCGGCTAGCAGCCATGGCAACAGCTACACGAGCAGTTCTCTGTCAGCCCTACAGGCCCTAAGCGAGTGTCACGGAGTCGGTCACGGACACACGCTGGGGTCTCCAGATCGGAGAATCGGCTCCCCGGCGAGCGTCCCGCCGGGATCGGGGGCTAATCTCATGTCGAGACCGGGTGCCGCGGACTCTCTTGAAGCGGGGCAGGGTGGACACACGCCGGGTCCGACGGAAAGCAACCTGGCCGACCCAAAAGACGAGCGTGAGGATGACACACACACTCGTCTTCACGACAGCAAGGGCCACACCAAACTGCTGCAACTGCTCACCACCAAACCTGAGCCTCTGGAGACGCCCCTGTCCCCCAACGCAGGGACAGAAGGAAAAGACGGGACCGGGGTCCGTGGTGGCCTCTCCGGAGTGACTACACACGCCACATCCCTCAAGGAGAAACACAAAATCCTCCACCAGCTGCTCCAGAACAGCACGTCTCCCGGGGACCTGGCCAAGCTCACGGCGGAGGCCACCGGTAAGGAGCTGGGCCAGGAGCAAGGCCAGGGTGCTTCTGGGGCAGATGGTACCCCCAAGCAGGAGCCCATGAGTCCTAAGAAGAAGGACAACGCTCTTCTCCGCTACCTACTGGACAAGGACGATGGCGGGCTGAAGGACAAGACACCCAAGCTAGAGCCCGGGGAGGTGAAAGTGGAAGGGGGGAAACACCCACTTGTCAAAACGGAGAAACCAGACGTTGGGTACGATCAAGCTGAACAGGTTAGTTTCTTTTTCTTGTTGTTTCCTTCTGCTCCGGCAACACACATACTGATTTTTAACGTCTTAACGTATTCATTTATTTAATTCACCATGGGTGTTCTGACTTCTCTTAAAGCGTGTGGTGTCTTCGAGTTGACCAGTAGCACACCACGCACATAACCACGTCTGTCGTAGTACTAAAATTGACCCGTGAGGCAGCACAATGCTTCAGGCCATCTAGACAGCTAAAAATACAAAGAGCAAGAAAGACTATTAGTAGAAGAAGAAATTGAATTACAACCTCAGTGGCAAATCCTTGTATGTGTTCAAATACAAGGATTTGCCATTGGAAATATTGAACAGGTTTAACATTTACTATTATTGGCCCTGACCATTTTCTGGGGGGGGGGGGGGGGAACATAATCACTTCAACGCATCCCTCACCAAAAGATAATCAAACAAGCTAATCTTTCAGAAACGTCTAGAAATCAGGCCTTTGCTGACCTTAAAAGCAAAGCAGGGAAAATGCTCAGATTGGGCTCAACTGTCAGTATGTGTGTACCCCAGTTAAGTGTAGGTTTACATATGAGAAGTTGGCTGCTCCAAGTCCACACAGGATGCTTCGACTCAACCCAAGGTCACACGATAAGACATTCCAATACGTTGGTAACTAGGACTAGCAGCCGCAGCTAATTAGCTGTGGTGTCAAAGTGCCAAATTCCAAAACTGCCTTCTCCACAGCCCTCTGATTCCCTTTTACATTGTGTGTGTGTGTGTATATGTGTATGTCTGTGTGTGCATGCAGGCGCACTGCATGCGATCAGATCACAGACTGCCTGTAGTACGATGGAAGTGCTCCAGTTATTGCATGGCTACGCCACAGAAAACTAATTTTTGTGGAATTCTGGCAGTTCCGGTCATTTTTCTCAACCAAAAAGCAGGATATCTTTAAAGACGTGGGTTGGTGGCGTAAGCAAAGGGAAGCTGCGTCCCAACCGCTTCAAACGACTGTGACATTTGGAAGGAGCCCCCGCGGCTCTGCAGCCATTTGATCCCTGCTCGCGTTTGGCCCGGGAATCTGCGGGTTTGGCAGCCAGCTCGGGTCATGGTTGGCACTGAAAGAAAGAAAGAAGGGGAGGAGGGAGGAGGGGAATCTGGAATGAACTGGGAGTGTTGCCGGTGAAATTTCAATTTTCAATGTCCTGCATGTGGGGAAAGTGTGGCCTGCAGGCCACATACAGTAGGGCGCGGGGGGGGGGGGGAGTGTATTTGGACAGTGATCGATTGTGCAAGTTGTCCTATTTAAAAAGATGAGAGAGGTCTGCAGTATTTATCATGGGTACACTTCAACTATGAGCGACAGAATGTGAAAAAATACTCCAGGAAATCACATTGTATGATTATTATACCAAAAAGTTCGATTTCGTTCACATCTGACCACATGACATTCTCCCAATCCTCCTCTGGATCGTCGAAATGGTAACTAGCAAACTTTAGACGGGCCTGGGCATGTGCTGGCTTAAGCAGGGGGACCTTTCGGGCACTGCAGGATTTGAGTCCATGACGACATAGTGTGTTACTGATGGTAGACATTGTGACTGGGGTCTCAGCTCTCTTCAGGTCATTGATCAGGTTCCCCCATATAGTTTTGGGCTGATTCCTCACCGTTCTCAAGATCATTAATACGCCACAAGGTGAGATCTTTCATGGAACCCCGGATCGAGGGAGATTGTCAGTCATCTTGTATTTCCTCCATCGTTTAATAATTGCGCCAACAGATGAAACTAGCCAAATTTGGACATGAGGGTTCAGCCGATGCCAATAATATACATTCAACATTTATTGTGAAAATATATTTTATTAAATAATAGATCAAGTATAATAAAATAAATATACATTATACAAGTATTTTTTTTATTTTTAAATTTGAATACAGAAATGGTGTATACATTATACAAGTATTTTTTTTATTTTTAAATTTGAATACAGAAATGGTGTGTATGTGTGTGTGTGTGTGTGTGTGTGTGTGTGTGTGTGTGTGTGTGTGTATATATATATATATATATATATATATACTACATTTTTAAAAGTGTAAAAAAAAAAAGACCTGTCTAAAAATTTGGAAGGCAGTGTGATTTCAAGTATATATGTAAAATAATGGGGGCTCATTCCAATTTCTCGCAGCGTGTGTGTGTCATCTTTTATCGCAGACGCTATGACGACTGCATTAGCTGGCGAGTGGGCTGCTGGTGAATGGCTGCTCGGCCATGTGTGAACGATGACGTCTCTGTGGGGGGGGGAGAGTCCAGCCTCACCCAAATCCCCCCCCCCTCCTCCTCCACACACACACATGCACACACTCTCCTCCCTACTGTAATGCTCATGATTGTTCGAGGGCTAAATTATTGATGCAGGACTAGATGTGAAATCAGAGCAGAGTTGACTTGTGGCAAAAGGCAGTGGGAATATTGTGTGTGTGTTCATCTTCCACTATAGTCAACTTTGACCGACATGAGAGAAATCACTTCCTTTTTCCCTCCCCCTGCCCCGTGACATGATCTCGCTGCACAAAATTCCCGCTTTGACACGTGTCCTACCTAAAATGGGCACACTAGAAAGAGCAGCATTCAATTGATGCTGTGTCAAAACTGTTCCAATTATCTATTTAATTTTTTCATTACTGTATGTTATTATAAAGTGCAATATAGAGTACAATTGTTGTTTTTTGGGTAGGCTGAAACAGATTACTGATATTTCAATTTATCTCAAGGCACAACTATATTATTTATTTCATAATTGTTTTCCCTTGTTGATTTTTTTCTTGAGCCCTGTTTTTGCAGTGTTCCGTCTTGTTGTTTTTTCACAGGATGATGCGGATCGCGTTACACGGCTACCTTGAAAACGGGGCGAGATTGATAGAAACAGGAACCATTAAGGGTAAAAAGCAAAGCGGTGTGGCCGCGAGAATAGAAAGAGAGGGAGGGGTGTGGGAAGGGAAGAGGGAGGAGGAAGGGAGGCAAGTGAGAGTGTACAGGAGCATTACATCATTTCTGACCTCATTAGGGCTTTTCTCTTTCTCACCCCCCCTCCACACTGACTGTAGCACTCCCTTATATGCTGTACGCTTGACACCATATGAAACTGTATGAAAATGTTATATCACGTATATCTTGGCCAAAATGATCACGATATTGCTAAAACAAAAGTAAACTCGCAGGTACACATTCCATCCTGTATGCTTGCTGTAAGATGAAACCGTATTTCTTGTCATGATTATCATGACCAAAATGATCATGAATGTGGCTATAATCACGATTTTGCTCCGGCCGTGCTGTGTGTATAAATAAAATATTATAATAAATTACAGACACCTCTAAAATGGAATTGAGTACAATATTAAAGTATTAGTACTTGTGTGCTGCAAATGATCCCATTTCACTTTATTGGTGTGAAAATTATTTTTTCATCTACCTATTGCCAACGACGTTTAGTGACAAGCAGAACAATTAAATGCGCTACAACTGTGACTGTCACCACTAGTGGCGTGGGGCGCCCCCTGGTGGTATGCAACAGAATCACTGAATAAAAATGTCAAACCATGCGTAATGTTTCTGTGGGTTAAACTTTTTTGCAATGCAGTCAGTACATTAAATTATTTAATTGCTTTTCCTTCATAGTTAACTTTAGCAATATAAAATTGCTATTATTCTTTCAGAACTGTTTTTCAAACATTTATTTAGGTAATTTTTCTAACTTTTATGGGCAGTACATTATAATTTAATCATAAAGTGAAGTTTTTTATTTTCCTATTCCTAAAACGGTGCATTATGTTACAGTTGCTTGCAATAATGTAAAATGGGTGCCTCAGTTCAATCAACATTGAGAAACTCCAGTAGCATCCCTGCAGGTGCAAGTCGTCTGCAATGTCAACCATTCGCCTTCCGTTACAGATTTCGGGGGCATGCGGCCGGGCCCGCTGGGCAGAGGCGGGCCGGCGAGGAGTGTGTCGCTGGAGATGAGCGCGTCACCGCAGTACCGCCGTACGCTTGCCACCATATGAAACCGTATGAAAATGTTATATCACATATATCTTGGCCAAAATGATCACGATATTGCTAAAAGAAAATTAACTCTCAGGTACACGTTCCATCCTGTACGCTTGCCGTAAGATGAAACCGTATTTCTTGTCATGATTATCATGACCAAAATGATCATGAATGTGGCTATAATCACGATATTGCGCCGGCCGTGCTGTGTGGAGGTTTACATGTTCTCCCAGCTTTCACATCCCTACAAACTAAACTGTATATAGGTGTCAATGCTTTGCTGTATTTTCCCTGCAATTGCCTGTTGTGACCAGTCCAGGGTGTTCTCATGTCTGGCTCCACACAGGCTAGCTAATTGAAGACACTAAATTGTCCATAGGTATGATTGCGAATAGTTGTTTGTAGGGCTGAAACAATTAATCGCATAGCTTTAATAATTCAATGACATTCTCTCTCTCTCTCTCTCTCTCTCTCTCTCTCTCTCTCTCTCTCTCTCTCTCTCTCTCTCTCTCTCTCTCTCTCCCTCCCCCTCCCTCTCCCTCTCCTTAAAGGGGCAGCGCTTAGCCAAGCAAATAACGCTCAAATCTGGTGTTTACGATAATTAAAAAATGTATACAGTTTGAAGTTGTGTCACTGGGTGTTGGTAAACTGTTTCATCCCTATTTATGGTCGAGTGGGCTTCATATGTTTTGTTTTATTCCTTTATTTCTGCATCCTTTTGGTTCAATTTGACTTACCTAATTGGCAGTGTCGGAAATAACGACATTGTTTCCAATTACGGGTAATCCATTTAATTATGTTTGGAAATGCAACAAGTTATGGGAAGTATTTTGTTAAAAATACTTAAGTACATTGTGTGCCAATTGTCTGAAAGCTGTGCGACAAGTTGTTTTTGTGTTATGTTTTTTTACACTGCATTGCGGAACGGAAGATTGAATGAATGAGTTCAAAGCACTCACTGTTGACACTTTTAGTAGTGAAGAAAAAACTTGGGCTGACAGTACAGCTACCAGGTGTGGTTTGAGGTCCAATATTAAGTTGAATGAAGCAATCTATGCTAATCAACTTTAGCAATAATTACTTTCCCTGATAACTAATTACATTTATGGAGTAATTCAGTTACTAATTTAATTACTTTTGGGGGGAAAGCTATTGGTAACTATAATAAATTACTTTTTTTTAAGTAATTTGCACAATGCTGCTTATTGGCAATCAACTTAACAAAAGGTGTCCTGTTTAAACAGCTGTTTGCTTGTAGTGCGCCACAAAGTGAGTCTTGGTTTGCTGCACTCTGGTGGCCACTTCTACCACTCGCAACTTATTTACCTTGGGTTTCTTCAAATTACTCAATTGTCATCTCCTCTCTTTGCAGTCGTCTGAGCTGGACGACATCTTGAACGACCTGCAGAATGCCCAGCCACAGCTGTTTTGCGAGCCGCGGCCCGTCTCCCTGCCCAGCCCTATGGACAAGCAAAACATCATCAACGACATCCTGCAGATGTCCGAGAACAGCCCGGCCGCAGTAGCGCAGCATCCACAACACAAGAATGTTACCAGTGGCATGGGTCCAAACAGTGAGTACCAAAGCACAATGATTCCCAACCACTGTGCCGGCAAAAGTACTCAAACACTAACCCTAAGTAGAAGTACAGATATTAAAACAAGTAGTCAGAAATAAATATCCAAGTCTGTAAAATGGAATGTCGGCACGGCGGACGACTGGTTAGAGCATCAGCCTCACAGTTCTGAGGACCCGGGTTCAATCCCCGTCCCCGCCTGTGTGGAGTTTGCATGTTCTCCCCGTGCCTGTGTGGGTTTTCTCCGGGCACTCCGGTTTCCTCCCACATCCCAAAAACATGCATTAATTGGAGAGACTAAATTGCCCGTAGGCATGACTGTGAGTGCGAATGGTTGTTTGCTTCTATGTGCCCTGCGATTGGCTGGCAACCAGTTCAGGGTGTACCCCGCCTCCTGCCCGATGACAGCTGGGATAGCCTCGCGACCCTAACCAGGATCAGCGGTGTTGAAAATGGATGGAGCTTGATTTCTGTGCTTAGCGCGCCCTCGGGTGGCCAGAAAGTGTATAACAGCTAAATTATTGACCCGAGTGAGGAGAAGCGGCTCAGAAAATGGATGGATGGATGTAAAATGGAATTGAGTACAATATTAAAGTATTAGTACTTGTGTGCGGGAAATTATCCCATTTCACTTTATCGGGCTGAAAATTATTTGTTCGTCTACCTATTGCCAGCGACGTATAGTGACAAGCAGAACAATTAAATGCGCTTCCACTACAACTGTGACTCTGTGTCACCACTAGTGGTGTGGGGGCTCCCTCTAGTGGTATGCAACAGAATCACTGAATAAAATTTTCAAACCACGCGTAATGTTTCTGTGGGTTAAACGTTTTTGCAATGCAGTACATTACATTTTTTAATTGCTTGTCTATTATAGTTAACTTTAGCAATATAAAATTGCAATTATTCTTTCAGAACTGTTTTTCAAACATTTATTTTGATGATTTTTTTTTTACCTTTATGGGCAGTGCATTAGAATTTAATCACTATGTGAAATTTTTTATTTTCCTATTCCTAAAATGGTGCATTATGTTACAGTTGCTTGCAATAATGTAAAATGGGGTCCTCAGTTCAATCAGCGTTGAGAAACTGCAGTAGCATCACTGCAGTTGCAAGTCGTCTGCGTTGTCAACCATTCGCCTTCCGTTACAGATTTCGGGGGCATGCGGCCGGGCCCGCTGGGCAGGGGCGTGCCGGCGAGGAGTGTGTCGCTGGAGATTGGCGCGTCACCGCAGTACCCCATGAGGACCGCCAGCCCGTACACACTAGTTCAACAACAGCAGCAAGGCATGGTGGGAGGGCACGGCATGATGGCGAGCCAGGCCAACATGGTGGTCCCAGGTGTGTTGTCGGAACTGAAACTGTTTTGATGGAAATTGGTGTAAAAGGGCTCGCTCAATTCACTGTCACTCTCCTCTCCATCCAGGACTCGTGGGTCCAGGCGCGCCTCGGCCGGGTATGCAGCAGCAGCAGCAGGAGGGCTGGGCGTGCTCAGCCTCGGCTCCCCAGCTGGCCCAGGGTAGGATGGGCCACAGCGGCGCTCCCATGAGGCCAGGCGGGCAGCCAGGGCCTCGGCAAATGCTCCAAACCTCCATGATGCCCAACGGTGAGGAATACGTCTCGTGTGGCCCCTCACAATAAACTCCAATCTGTGTAGTTTTTTTTGTTATTTCCTGAATTTGGTTAATTGAAATGTATTTACAGTAACCCTTTATCAGAAATCACTAGCAGTTATGTGTTGTCTGCGGAGTTGTAGACTGAGCAAAACTGTAAATATGGCACAAACTATAAACAATTAAATAGCATTTCAAATTCCTCTTACTATACCCATAAAACTAAATGGCTTACAGATGATCTAGAAACAAATGCACCCGACATGCGCATGTACAGTACGTGCACATGTGGGGAAGACTGTCTCGTAACTTCTCCCGCTAATATCCCAAGCTGAATTTATCCTTCATGACATACAAAGATCTTGGAACAGTTGAGATGTTGCCTGTCAACAAACCCAAGTACATATTTACTATTATCCCATGCTTTGGCACCCTCTTGTGTTGTCTTGGGAAGTTTCAGAAAAAGCACTAAAAAAAACACAAATAGGCAAGTTTTTCAGCGAATAGCTAAGGATAGGTTCCACAGAAACAAATGCAGATATTATGGGTAGGTGAATTTGACCAGTGAACGCTGGATAGGTGGAGGGTCAACTGTAATAAAAGTAAATGAACAATTATACATGTGCATTTAATAATTGGTCAATTAAATAAATAATACAATAGTAAAAATAGACTATTTTTTAAATATATATATATATATATATATATATATATATGTTTTTTATAAATTTATCATTTATAAATGATCTGGCTGATGTCTGTTTTTATAAACAACTGTGGCCCTTGACCACAAGAGTTTGCTCACTCCTCTCGCTTTAAAGCGGCTTCAGGAGGGTCCTTGGTTTACGATGGAGTTCCGTTCCTACGGCAGCGACATAACCCGAATTTATACTTTAAGTCAAAAGGCATCGTAGTCTATTACTAATCTACACAAAAGCATCAGAAAGGTCAGAACTACAGTAAATATCTGTATAAAAAAAACACTTGTCGCCCATAAATATAAGACAAATGCAAAACAGTAAGTACAGCAGCAATTGAGCGTGACACCATATTCTGCGCAAACTACTTCTTAACCTCAACTGTTGGTAACCTTGCAAACCATGGCTTCTTATAGTTTGTGTACTTTTTTTTTTTTTTTTTGTCTCCTTTTAGCCCAACCTGACATGGACATCAGTATGGTCGGCCACTTCTCACAGCAGCAGCAGCAGGCGCCGCCCAATCAGACAGCGCCATGGCCGGACAGCATGATGCCCATTGAGCAGACGGCTTTCGTCAACCAGAACAGGTATCCAAAAAATCTGTTCAGGTTCACTGCAGATTCACAGAGGCTGTAGCTCGGCCCAACTGTGATGTTGACTACACGTGAGGATTTGCTATCGTAGATATTGAACAGGATTTTAAAAAAATAATAATAAAAACTCACTCTTAACACACCCCACACCACAAGGTAATGGCTCAGGATAGTCTTTTAGAACGACCCGACAAATGGACTTTTGCTGATTGGAAAGGGTTCAGTTTTGGCCAGAATATCAATGCGTGTGTAGTTGTGTACCCCACTTAATCTGCCTTGTTTTGTCATCATGACGTCTCCTCTGGCCAGGTCGCTGCCCCAGACTCCTCAGGAGGACTTGTTGTGTAGCATGGGCCTCGGTGGGGGCGAAGCGGGGCCGGTGGACGAAGGGGCCCTCATGTCTCAGCTGTACACGGCACTGAAGGATTTCGACGGCCTGGAGGAGCTGGACCGGGCGCTCGGCATCCCTGCTCTGATAGAACGGGTAAACTCTGAGGTACCCGTCTTCATTGAACAGCGGTCGCCCGCTATATTGCGGTTCATGGGTCGCAACCCCTGCTGTTTGGTCGTCGTACACAGTAGACTCATTACGTATTATCTTCTTTTTTTAAAGTGTGAAATGATTCCAAACGTTCGCCGTTCTGTATTTTTCGCACTCTTTCCTCCTGACTCGTGCTTATTGCTACGTGAGTTTGCAGTAACAGTCTGTGTGGAAAAATAATCACTGCAATGTTGTGAAAAATCTCCCGTATAAAATTAGAACAATTTAAAAAATCCGTGATTCAGAGAGAGCGCAAAAGGTGAACCACTATATGGTTATTTTATCTATGGCCTTTCACATTTATATGTTAGCGTTAAGATTTCATTACACAAAATGATATGGTTTGGGTGAGCATTTTGGTCTTTAAAAATAGTATTTAATTCTCTTTTTGTTTTATGTGTCAGTTTTACTGGAAACTTCAACTGGGAGTGACAAACATCTTAAAGCCAGCACGCTTTACTGGTTGTTATACAATCTCCTAATTCTTGACAGCAGAAGAATTAGAACAGGCGCTAAGGAATATTTAAAGTTTAAATATGTTTTAATAAGTGTCCTTACAGCGTGTGGGAGTGGTAAAACTTTGTTTTAATACGGCCTCACTATATTGCAGATTTTCACCTATCGCGGGTTGGTCTAGAACATATCCCCTGCGATAAACGCAGGTTCACTGAATCTCCTTGTTTTAGGTTTCCATACCTTTTCCACGACCCTTTCAGAACCAGACGCTAGACCAGGACCAGTTCCCACAGGACCCATCCTCTATGATGCTGGAGCAGAAGCCCCCCATGTACGCCCAGCAACAGTTTGGCCCGCCTCAGTCCCACATGGCGCAGAGGGGCTACCCTGGCGCCCCCATGCAAGAGCCGGGCTTCCACCCCATGGCAGGCCAAATGGCTCCGCGTCCCGGTTACCCGATGATGAGGATGCCGGCCCGGCCGGGACTAAGGCCCAGCGGAGTGGTCCCCAACCAGCCCAACACGCTTCGGCTACAGCTGCAGCACCGGCTACAGTCGCAGCAGGTTAGTAATAGTGTTGATTGAGGTATGTATGTTATTATTAAAGGTGGAAAAAGGAAGACCTTAATCATGCTTAAAAATGAGTTAAGTTTAAGTTCTCCCGTGATGAACAAATGTTCACTGTAGTGGTAGATTTCTTCAAATATTGTAATATTGAGCTTGATATTAAAAAGTGTCCAATTTGGCTTCCTCAGGTCTGCAGACACCTTGTAATTGTATGTTTTTGCTTTCTATTACCTTCCTTCCGTTCAGAACCGACAGCCAATGATGACTCCGATGAGTAGCGTGTCAAATGTGAACCTACCTCTAAGATCCAACGCTCCCAATCAGGTAAGCCAACAATCCAGAATGTCCCAAACACCCCTCGCTCGAGACCATGGGCTCACCTATGTGGTCTCCCCTGCAGGGGACCATCAACGCCCAGATGCTGGCGCAGCGTCAGCGCGAGCTGTTGAGCAACCACCTGCGACAACGGCAGCAACAGCAGCAGCAGGTCCAGCAGCAGCAGCAGAGGAGCATGGCCATGCGGGCGCAGGGCCTCAACCTGCCGCCCAACATGACTAACCCGCGGATCCCCCAGGCCAACCCCCAGCAGTTCCCCTACCCGCCCAGCTACGGTACCGGTACAGGCCTGGCCTCGCCACCTCCCCCTAGCAGCCCCTTCTCCTCCTCCTCGCCTCTCTCCTCCCCCAGCCTGCCGTCTCTCCCCGCCAACCCCCAGCTACACTTGCATGGCACCTCCTCCTCTTCCTCTTCCACCTCCTCCTCCTCCCAGCAGATGATGATGGGAAACACAAACATGATGGGCGGACAGTACGGGGCGGTACTCAGCCCCCAAATGCAGCACAGTGCCTTTCAGTTTCCCAACTCAGGTACTGCTCCCGCAACCCCAGTCCCCCCACGCACACACAATTCACCTCAATACTCCTTTGTGTACGTGGATGTCCGCACCATCAAATCGCTTTATTTTTTATTTTTTTTATCCCCTATGTCAGTGAAAATGAATGCAGTGGCCACTTTAAATCAAAATAGCCGCCTTCCTGTTCAATGTGTCAGGTGGTGAAACTGATGTCAGTGGCCAATTTTATCTAACTTTCCCGGTGATCGTACTGACGCAGTATTGGGCCGTCGTGTTCGGAACCCCAGAAATACATACATTTTAACCAGGAGGCACACGCTTTGAAGAATCTGTGAATTTTTAGGGATGTTAAGACCCACAAAAACGCCATTGGTCATTTCCAAGAGGAGCAGCCACCAATAATTTAGCTGTTATACTCTTTCTGGCCACCCGAGGGCGCGCTAAGCACAGAAATCAAGCATCCATCCATCCATCCATTTTCAACACCGCTGAACCTGGTTAGGGTCGCGGGGCGCTGGAGCCTATCCCAGCTGACTTCGGGCGAAAGGCGGACTACACCCTGAACTGGTCGCCAGTCAGACACAGGTCATATATAGACACGAACAACCATTCACACTCACATTCGCACCGTCACAAAGTGGGAAGTGAACCCACGCTGCCCGCACCAAAGTCAGGCGAGTGTACCGCTACACCATCAGTGACCTAATCAAGCTCCAGTTAGTCATTTTGAGCACGATGGCCTGTTTCCCTCTGTTAGCCAGTTAACTGTTTTTCCACAATAGAATTTCACAACAGCCCTAGTTACACAGTATGTCCTGTCTTTAATCTTAAATCATAAATATTCATATTTACCCATTGGTATCCCATTCATTTTCCTTTCTAACCTCATCGCTTCCCTCCCACCTTTCAACAAACATCCCGAATGCCCACTTGAATGTGTTCGACACTCTTTATTAGTAATTTATTATTTATTCATATTATTGTTGTGGTGTCTCCTTGACCCATTTTTTCCTCCCATGCTGTCGCAGCAGGTATGAGCCAGCAAGCAGAGGGTGGCTTCGGGGGTCCGGGTGCGCCGCCCAGCCCCCTCCTATCCCCGCGGGTGGCGCATGCCCAGCAATCTCCCATGATGCAGCAGGGCCCGGGCGGCACCCCTTTCCAGGGCTCGCCCGACATAAACGGCTGGACGCAGGGCAACGTGGCAGGGAGCAGGTAGGGAGGGGAAAGAAAAAAAAAAAAAACTTGAAAAATGAAGGCAGGGGAAAAAAACTAATAAAATTTTTGGTCGCCGCCTTTGCAGTATGTTCTCACAGCAGCAGCAGCAGCAGAATAACGGCAGCATGTACAACGGCGTCACCGGACTGGGCCAGATGGGCGTCACGTCCATCTCCTCGCCCGGCTTACCCTCCATGGGACAAGAGCAGGTAAAGTCGGGTCCATGTCCACTCCCCTATGGCACAGAACAGACACAGGAAGGAAGCGGGTTTTGATGGCTATCCTGCTATTTGTGGGGGGTTGGGAGACTGCGAGTAATCGCTACCCCTATATTCACGTTTAGAAATGCCTATAGTAATAACTTAAATATTAAATATACTACAAACTATGATTCCAAGAAACTTTCATATCATTTCAAACTAATTTTACAACCATACATACCCTTAATAAAAACATCGTACAATTTGGTTCGAGAGCATTCCCCCCCCAATCTGGTACTCCTTCCATTGCAGTAAAATTGCAGTTCAACATCTTACCTTCTGTTCCCTTTCGGCACCCTTCACACAGAACAGCGCCTTGAGGAAAAGCGAACTTTGACGTACGGTGTGAGGGGCCCTTCTTACTCGCCCTCAGACGCGTCGACTCTCGCTGATGTCCCGCCAGGTGTCGTTCACAGCGGCTTCTCCGCAGTGCTTTCAGGGCCAATAAAAGCTCATTAATATTTTAGCAGGTGGTTATAACAACGCCAGCGTCTGGATTTAACTCTCCTGATAGGACAATAGAAACATATTGGCACTTAGATTATGTCAATTATTTACCGTTTGCCCATTAGTGTGTGCATGTTTATGCTGTAAACTACTGCTGTGTTATTTCACGTTGTCTTTTTTTTCTTTGCAGAAATACTGTTGACTCGTACTGAGTTGGACCTCAGCTGGATCAATTTAAGGAAAGAAAAAAAAAAAAAGTGTACAAACATGTAAGCAACCCACAGCCCTCCAAGATTAAAAAATACAGCCAAGCTTCTGTCTGCATTCACCGTCGTGTGACTTACTGAAGGCCCCGGGTACTAGGCGGGACCCCCCCTCCACAATCCCCTTTTTGCCCTGATGAATGTATTCCTCTCAGCGGACTGCGGCTATTTACAATCTCATCTCAAATATTTAAGAGAGAAGAAAAAAAACAGACTGTCTTGGCGGTTTCCCCCAGAAAAACTTTAGCCGCGTTTGCCTTTTTTAAGCTGTTCCTTATTGTATGACGACGGTTATTAATATTATCCGGGGGGGGGGGGGGGGGGATCAAGAAGATGAAGTAGTGGGAAACACTGCAGAAGAAGAATGATTTGAGGTTTATATAGTGTATTAAATTAAGTTTTATTTTTCTGTATAGATTCCTTTTTAATAAGAATAATTCCTGTAGATGGCTTTATCCTCGTAGCATCCGAGACTTAAGACTATTCTTTGAAGAAGAAAAAATGTCCAAATTGAATGAATTGTACATACCGATGAGTAATACCGTTAATTTTCTATTTATTAGATTTTTTTTTTTTTTTTTTTTTTTTTTTTTAGGCCCCACCCTGCCTGCTCACCGTTTTTCTTCATGTTCACCGCAACCGGTACGAAGCAGAGCAGGGTGAGGCCGCGGTGTATACAGTGTACAGATGATATCGCTTATTGCTTCTCTTGCCTTTAGCGTAGACCACCACCACACAAGACAAACAAGTGGAGTCAACACAGCCATATAATAACTTTGAATTTTTAAAGAAAATGTGCTTTCTATGTTGTCTGGAGTTGGGGGGGAAAAAAACAAAAAAACGCTTCATGCAGGCTGCTAGGTGCATTTTGGTGTCATGTAACTTGAGCAATAACTTTTTTTTTGGGTAATTTTTGTACAGTTTCCTAATTGAAAGAAAAGGACACCTTTTTTTGGGCTGCGTGTTTGCATACAGTATTAAAACTCACACACGTTTTCAATTATGCAGCACTGGCCAAGGCTCTTGACAGACAAAAAGACAGACAGACAGCCATATTGAAATGTCCTCAGGCAGGGATTCACCTAAAATGGTGCGTGACTCTCTTTTGCGCCTCACTTTTTTATATCGGTTATATTTCAGGGGTGGGGAACCTGCGATTCCTAAAACCTTTTAACATTAACATTATTGTATATTAACATTTTAACCACCCCAAAATGCTCACAGTGCATAATTAACATTTGGTCCATTATCTATTTTTTAGTCTTATAATTTGCCCCCTTCAAGCGAAATGTATTCGCCTGTGCCTTTCACACGGAACCCTGCCACATCCCGCAATCAGAAGTGAAATGACGTCAGCGTCCGGTGTGACAACTGCTATCAACGCAGCAGACCGGGAGAAGTGAGTGCCAGGTGTTAAATGCAGGTCCGTTTTTTTCCTCCACTTTTCCTCCTCACGGAGCCGCTATCCCAATTTCCCATTATGTCTCGGTACCTTTTGCACAGATACAAATCACAGGGAAAAGCTGGCCTTGATAGGAAGTGTGAAAATGGGCTTAATTATGCTACTGATACTACCTCCAAGCCGGGAAATTCACAAGTCGACTTTGACCTGTCGCCGTTCCATGTTGGTACCTTTCACACACGCACACAAAAATCGGCTTTGGTGGAAGTTTGAAATGAGTGTACATTGATCCCTTGTTCATCACGGGAGTTATTTGTCAGATGAGCGAAATTTTGCGGTATAGCAAATATAAGCAGTGAAAAATCCATATTAAAAGCCTTAAAATACCCCTCCTACACACTTATAACATTCAAACTTTACACCTTATAAATGCTAGCATAAAATGTATAGAAAATACTGTATGTACAGTCAATATAAAAAGTCTACACACCCTTGTTCAAATGCCAGGTGTTTGTGTTGTACAACAAATGACAAAGATTAAATGAATTTTAACACATTTTCTACCATCCTTTTGAGAGGGGAAATAAAAATAAACTGAAAATGTGGTTGCAGAAGTGTGCACGCCCTCTAAAACTGGGGATGTGGCTGTGTTCATTAGCCAATCACGTTCAAACCCATGTTAAGCTGGAGTCAGCACAGAGCTGCCACCATTTAAAGTGCCTCTGATGAACCCCAAATAAGGTCAGATTTGTTCTAGTAGGCTTTTCCTGAAATTTCAGAAGGATCTCATTGTTCAAAGGTATCAGCCAAGAGAAGGATATAAAATAATTTCAAAGGCTTTAAGTCATCAAGTGTAGAAAATATACCCTGAAATTGATTAAAAGATAAAGAAAAGTTGTCAGCTCAGGGGGTAGATGCAGAGAGGGCGGCCACAGTATAAGGAGCAGTTGCAGGAATTTCCGGCAAGTACTGGCTTGTTTGGTACATGTGACAACAATCTGCCATCTTCTTAATATCACAGATGGAGTCCTACCAAAAAGAAAAAGCCAAAGTTGTTGCAATAACATTTTTGTTTGAGGGTGTGCATATTTATGCAAACAGGGTAATTGTATGTATTTTTATTTTCCCCCTTGAAAGGTTTCAGTTTGGTTTAGAATCGAGTTGTACGGATCGTAGGTCACATTAAAGGTGGAAAAAGTTTTGAGATGATTTAACTTTTTTTACATCACAAAACCCTGCCATTTGAACAGGGCTGGGTAGACTTTTATCCCGTGTCATGATAAAAAGTACAAACATTTTTGTTCATATTTAAGCCTTAATATACCCCTACGCCACACAGTAGTCACACAAAAATATTAATTGCAATGGGGAAAGGATGATTTGAGTTTCAAGTGTGTTCAGGGAATGAATTGAACTTGTAAGTCAAAGCCTCCTTGTACTTAGGCCATTCTGTGTGGGAACATTTCACACAAAACGAATAGATTTATTTTTATTTTATTTTTTACAATTTTAAACTGTTGGAGAACCTTTTTCAAATTAAATCTGGTTCCCCACCCTTTTGATCTATTGCGACGCTGCATGGAGAAAAGCCAAAAATAATAATAATAATAATAATAATAATCCTCACACACCTCAATTGAAATTCCCAATTCTGCTTTTTAAAATGATTTGATTTTGATTTTTACACGCTTTTAATAATAACGATGATGTCAGGTCAACAGGGTCCAATCAGAGACGGTGTTTGTTGAATGTATCTTGTAGTGCATTCGTTCGTGTTTTTGTGTGCTTTGACTGAAGGGCCTACGACTTAATTACTAAGTAATTACCATCAGACTTTTATCGACAAACGCTGTTTTTGATTGAATCAGATGATCCTTCTTGAGCTGTTTTTTCAGCGCTTTTCTCCCAGCCCGTTGCAAAATTGTTTTCCAAAGAACGTGTGGAGAAGCCATGTGCACGTGCAACTATCACTTTCTTACACCCCCAACCCACCCACAAAAACAAACAACGTTTCCTCCTTTTATTGCCCTTTTGTATTGTCTGCCGATTTCCTAGAGCTACAAATAAAATGTCTAAAAGAAAATTTAAAAAAAATAAAATAGCATAATGCCTTAGATCTCGTCCGCTATGACATGGCCGTGTGTATACATTTGTATAGTGACTTGTACAATAAGAATCGGGTGCGACTTTTTGATCCACAAGGAAAAGGCTATAATATGTTAATGTATTATAATAACGGACTTTTTCCCTCTGGAACGCTTGTTTTGTTTTTCCACAGCTGGTGTGTGTGTTGCGTTTTCGCCTGCATTGTTCACAAAAATCACACTGTACCCCCATTGTACCCCGTGTGTGTGTGTGTGTGTGTGTGTGTGTGTGTGTGTGTGTGTGTGTGTGTGTGAGCGAGAGAGCGTTTTATGCAAAATGACATCAAAACACAGGAGAAGTTAAAAACCACAGTTATGCAAGTTGTGAACTGATATGGCTTTGCTGATGCTATTTGCCTTGTAAATAAAGAATTCTGTTATTGAGATTTTCCACAGCGGTGCGTTTTGTTTGTTTCATCCAGCAAATGACTTTTGTCATACGAAGTGATGTAATATTTTTTTGAAAAAAATATGAACTTTCCTCCCGAAAGATTGAAAGCCACTTAATCTCATTTTGCATTGCAGTATCAAAAAAAAAATTTTTTTTTTTTAAATGTATTATTTCCAAACAACAAAAAATTGTTGAATTTAAGAGTTCAAATGCAAAAGCACACATTTCCATTTTTTCCTGAATTGAGTCAAATCCGTCCATCTTCCATTTCACCCCCTCGCAAAAAAAAAAAAAAAAAAAACATTCAAATTTGATTTGTGTGCTCATAAAACTTTCTCTAGCTCGAGAGAGAACTTTTTTTGTAAGCATGAAAAACTTTTTGGTGCGAACCGAAAACCTTTTAAGTGCTCACGAGGAAACATTTCCAGAGCGCTCATTAAAACTTTCTCGTACTTATGAGAAAACATTGTGGTGCTCTGGAGAAATCCTCATACGCACCAGGAACTTTTTGGAACGCTATTTCTCGTGTGCACGTGAAACTGTTTAGTATTGTCCAGAAATCTTTGTCGTGCGCGCACAATATTTTTTGGTGTTATGGGGGGGGGGGGGGGGGAGGGGGGGGAGAAACAAACTATCTGGTCCGCACGAGAAATGTTTTATTTGTATTCTTTTCCCATCTCCCTTTAGGGCCTCTCTAGTAATCGCCCCAAAATGACTGAGAATAAAAATGTTCAGTGTATTTTAAGGAGGAAAAAAACACCCTACAAATATTTGCAGTTGAATTTCATTCCCTAGTTCTTAAAATTAAATTAATACTTACCATTGACATGTATGACACGATGTTACTTTTAATTTCTACACTCGCAGGACACAACATTAGGTACACCTATTGGGCAAAACTGAAGTTTGACATAACATCAATTGTTGTGGGGGTCATCATCATATGCAAATGTCTACAAGTTAACAGGGTGGGTTGTCCCTGCAGAGAGGAGGAGTGAGTGTTATGAGGCGTTATTGAGATGCATGAGCCAGTAGTCTTGCAGGAGCCAATAGGAAGCAGGAAGCAACTTCGTCAGCGGATCAACATGGATGCCCTCAGATGACCGCAGACTCCCAGCACACAAACACACACCGGTCCACTTGGAGAAGATTCTACGTGTGCGTGCGTGGGAGGATATGACAGCAAGCGTCACTGTGGAACGACACTAAATTGGTCACGAGGTAAGCTTTATTTATTCAAAGAAATGTATTTTATTTTTTGAAACTTTTATTTTGCGGAATTTTTACATTCCTGTGTGTATTTTAGTGGATTTTTACCACTTGCAGACTTTTCTTGAAAATAAAATCTTGCATAACAGAAATTAGTATGAAGGTCTGTAAAGAGAGAAAGTTTACCTCTGCTCTGGTGGGCCTCAATAAGTGTCATGACCCTGATTTGTATCTCTTTGTACTGGACGAATGTTTCCTAAAATACTCCCACACACAGCAGTGATGGATGAGTGTGTGTGTGTGTAGATAAAAAGATAACAAGGAGCTTTAAGATGTCGGTCAAAACGGCAGTGAAAGTGACAGGATAAGAAAGAAACATGGCATTTTAATGTGCCTGATGTCCTTTTATTTAAGCAAAATCTGGTTTAATTATTTTCTTCCAGCTAAATTCACTTATTTTTTCATTTTTAGTTCCATTAAAACTTTAACAAATTGCAAAAACAAAACAAATGAGCAAGTATGTAAACTTAATTTCTTTTGCACTCTTCACAGATGAAAAAGACAATGCTTTAAAATTCAAAACGGCAGTGAAAGTGACAGATTATGGTCAAGAAATTATGGATTTTAACTTTTTCACCCCCCCCCCCCCAAAAAAAAATGACATTTTAGTATGCATGATGTCCATATATCTAAGTAGGATGGAGTTAAACATTTTCTTACAGATAAAAGTATAATTTGTCTCTTTTTTTTCTTTCATTAAAAGTTGGGGAAAAAAGCAACAACAACAAAAAAAACCAAGTGCTTCAAAATGCAAAACGGCAGTGAAAGTGACTTGGTTGTATTAAAAAATAAATGTAAGGTGAGGTTGAGTTTATTTTAGCAACAACGTGAGCAAAATTAAGTGTTAAAGTGCTCATTGATTGTTCCAACATGTCTCCTTCAAGGACACGGCTCCATCCCTCATGCTGCTCACCCTGTCCAGCCTCCCGCCAGCGCCCAAGGACGGGAGCCTCCAGGCGGACATGCTCAAGACGAGTCCCGCCCGGAGCTTCTTCCCCGGCCCTCATCACCACCACCACCCGTACATGGACCTCTTCCCCCGGACTCACGGCCTCCTTCACCCTCTCAAATCCACCTCCGCGCTGATGTTCAACCCTTATCTCCAGCAGCAGCAGCAGCAGCACATGTCAGCCGGCCCGGCGCTGCCTTACCTCGGCCACCTCGCGCCAGGACACCCGTTGTGCTCGTCCAAGCCGGAGGACCTGGCCGCAGTGGCGACGGAGCACGCCGCCGGTCCGCTCTCGCTTTCGGACTTGAGTCTGTGCAGTCCGGCCGGCGGGAACGACTGCGGGAGGTCGTCCTGCGCCTCCGCCTCGCCGGCTAAGCTGTCGCTCCGGAACCGGGCTCCGTCCCCGGAGAAGAGAGGTCGCTTCAACTTCAGCGAGGACGACTTGTTCGCCGTCTTGTACGGATACTCGGCGGGCCCCGGACGAGGCGGAGGCGGCGAAGGTGGAGGTGGAGGTGGAGGCCACGCTATATCCGGGGTGAACCTGCCTGACAAACCAGGTCGAGCAAAACTAATTTAATAATTGAAGGGGAAAAAGGCGTTCAATGATAGTTTAGAATATGTAAAAATATAGATTTTAATTGTCTTCGCTTTTAACCTCATTACCTTATTTTTGCCTCGTGCGCAAATTCTGTATAAAAAGGAACTAATCGGTAATATGTAAAACATACAATTAGTTTATATGAAATCAGAAAATAAGTCTAAAAACGAGATTTTTAAAGGAACAAATTTGGTATAAAAATAATGAAATGAGGGGTAAACGTCAGGTAAACACACTAAACAAATCAGGTTTAAAAAAATAATTTAAAAAAACACTTCGGTCAAAGAAAATGAACAAATGAGGTTTAGAACACAAATCAGAGTTTTTTTATTTTTATTTTTAAAAGATAAATTTAGTGTTTAAAAATTAACAAATGAAGTTTAAAAATGTATAAATCGGGTAAAGTTAGAATTACTCTAAATATCTATAATCACAATATAGGAATAAAATAGCCACATATCAGAATCATCTTTATTTGCCAAGTATGTCCAAGACACACAAGGAATTTGTCTCCGGTAGTTGGAGCCGCTCTAGTACGACAGACAGTCAATTTACAGAACACTTTGGGGACATAAAGACATTGACAAAAAAACAATTGTGCAAAAAGATGCAGAGTCCTCTAGCACTTAGAGCAGTTCGAACGACTAATATTGCAATAGTCCGGTGCAATGACCATTGTGCAAAGGGCGGTGAGACTTCAAGGAGTGCATGCGGTTTAAAGTGACGAGTAGTGCGATCATCTGGGACAATGTCGGTTGTGCAAATGTTACAGATACTCCTCAATCCGTGTGCAAATGGAGCAGATGCTACTCTGGCATGAGTGGCCAGTATATGCAAATAGTGCAGCATGGCGAGACAACTACAGTGAGTGCACGAGTAATACGTAATTGGCCCCACAGAAATGTGACAACGAACTCAAGTCAAAAAAAATTGTTGTCTCGTGATATATATATATTTTTTTATCTTCGAGCTGTGTTTTTAATTTTTTATACTGAATGTTTATTGTGGCACTGTGTGCCCTTTTAATCCTCTACGTTTCGCACATATTGTCGAACTGACAATAAAAAGCTACCTTGTAACTTGAATACAGACCAATGTATGCAATTTATATTTTTATTTATTTTTTCTTCTCTTTCTACATACGGTGTATATTTTGAAAATGTCATCCATTTTCTCGTGTTTCAACTCTTAATGAATTGATGCCAAATTTGTAATCTGACTAAACCTGATTTCCTTCCAGATTGCAACTTCCTTCCAGATTGCAACATCCTCCCGCTGGACATGGACGCTCTGGACCTCCCTGCGGGTGAGCCCCCCCAAGTCCACTTTGCTGTTGCGTGTCGGAACGTGAGCGACGTTCTCCTTGCAGGTCTGAGCATCGTGCAGGCGTGCTGGGGCAGCGTGTCTCACTACGGCGTGTTCACCGACGCCAAGAGCAGCGTTCCCAAAGGCACGCGCTTCGGACCCTTCCTGGGCAAGCTGGTCAACACCAGCGAGATGAAAACCTACGACGACAACACGCTCATGTGGGAGGTATGACTCGTCTTGTGGAGTCTTTGGGGCAAAATGGTGCAATACTCGCAGGCATATATACTTTATCCTCTACATAAAAAGACTAATATTACTGCTACTGCTACTACAGGTAGTTGCAACGGTCTCCTTTGTTTTACACCATCAAATCTAAGTGTATTAGCTATGTGTGACTTACACTGCCCCCTGGTGGCAAAGACACACAAGACACAATGCCCATTGAATTAAAGCATGAAATCATGATGCACAAACTGTTGAATTCTTTACATTCTGTTTAACGATGTTTTTACAGTTCGTTTTATCTAATTTCGACATCCTCGCTTTTTCGCAGGTGTTCGAGAACGGCCGCCTGAGCCACTTTGTGGACGGGCGGGGCGGCTCGGGCAACTGGATGTCGCTGGTCAAGTGCGCCCGCTTCGCCAACGAGCAGAACCTGGCGGCGGTGCAGGTCAAGGGTCAGATCTTCTACGAGGCCTGCAAGGAGATCAGAGGCGAGCAGGAGCTCTTGGTCTGGTACGGGGACGGCTACGTGCAGTTTTTGGGCATCCCGCTTGCCCTTAGGGGTCACGAGATGAATGACACCCTACCTGCCGCTGAAGGTGAGACCAGGAACCAGAGATGGGGACTTGACTTTAGATGGGCACCGATATAAACTCGTGAACTTTTTCTTCAGATGCCGGCGAGGGCTTCAAGTGCGACCGGTGCGGCAAGGTGTTCGCCTACAAGTACTACCGGGACAAGCACCTGAAGTACACGCGCTGCGTGGACCGGGGCGACCGCAAGTTCCCCTGCCACCTGTGCAGCCGCTCCTTCGAGAAGAGGGATCGCCTGCGCATACACATCCTGCACGTGCACGAGAAGCACCGGCCACACAAGGTTTTCATATATATATATAAATACTTTATTGTTAATAGTATTTTTCTTACTTCAGTGCAATCTTTCATTGTATTCTAAAGAGGGTCGTCCAGGCTGCTAAGGGGGCAATGGCCCCCCTGCCCTCCCTAGAACCGCCACTGTTTATTAATATATTTTAATAAAAATCATAACAATAACAACATGGGGCTGAAAGAACAGCTCAAAAATAATTACGTACAATGTTCAAGTTTCGGGGGGGGGGGGGAAAGTAATCCAAATTATTCAGTGGTGTGATTTATTATTATTAATTAATTAATTAATCACAACTCCAAATACAACATCATTATGAACATTGCATTAATAATAATAAAATTAAAACAAATTATTCAAATAAAAACGTACATTTACATGATAGTAAAAGTAAACAATGGTAACCTTATCATACTACAAATAAAACATTTCAAATGATCATACCTGGAATTTTGTTAGGATTCATTGTTCACTGGAAAATTCAGGTTTTCTAAAATAAGAATTATCTGACAATTGTTACGTCTGAAGTGTTTTAAACAATTATCCACATTATTAATAATCATTAATAGAGGGATTTTTATTGTGAGTTTATATTTGTTTTCTGATATGAAACGTGAATCCTCATGACAGAATTGTATTTGTGAGAAAATCTATTATTCATTGTGAAAACAAAATTGATTTTTTTTATTCAGAGAGCGCAATACAACAAATATATGAAATATTATTATTATAATGTTAAGTAAAAAAAAAACTATTGTACGTCTTTATAGAGGCCAGCTTCATCCTGCATTATGCCTCAATATCAGTTTAAAAAAAAAAAAAAAACTTTATTGCGAAATGAAGACAAATGTGAACAAAACTATGGTTGGGATTTGTTTGTGTGTTGCAGTGCACAGTTTGTGGAAAGAGTTTTTCTCAGTCGTCCAGCCTCAACAAACACATGCGAGTCCACTCGGGAGAACGTCCCTACAAGTGTGTCTACTGCAACAAGGTGAGGAGAAGGATGGACCAAATAAGGAAATGTTTTTTTTTTTTTTTTTTTTAAACGTGACTTTTATTTAATTGTTATTTTGATGTGATTGATTTTGTTTGTGCGGTATCGTCACGTATCCACTTCCTGGTTTTACGGCGCATTAATTTTGCCTCGAGGGCCGTGGCTATTGTGTCCCTCCGCGGGCACACTTGCGCGACACACTTCCATGCTAATTATCGCCAGATGTACACGCACCCTTTTGTCTCGCCACATTTTCGTTTAATTTACGATCGTGGAATGAACAGAAGCCCTTATTGTCCCTTCGTTCTTCTTTCATTGCACGGTATCTTCACTTCTTCCCCCCCCCTTTTTTTTTTTTTTTTTTTTTACACACTACGGGAATGTTTTGTTGCGTGACTCTTATCACCAATTGACCTCCCGCGTACGTGATCTCGCTAACGAGGCAATTGTTTTTTTGTAACTTCAAAATGAAATAACGGACATTAATTAAATGGAACTTAAACAAGATGTTTGTCCGTTGAATTTACAATTTCATTTTGTTTTTAAAATGTCATAAATGAATGTTTTGAAGTGGAACTACTTTATCGTCTGATTAAAAAATATGAAGAATCGTCGTGAACACTAAAATGGAATAAACCCATTAAATACAGTTCGAAAATGAATTAACAAAATAAGTGTATATTTTCTTTAAATATTTTGTTTTCAAAACACCCACAAAAGACATTAATGAAGGTTCTAAGTGAAACTACTTTATTCCCTAATTAAAAATTAGAAGCCTCAAACCGATAGTTTTTGGTCCCCTTCAGGCCTTCACTGCTTCCAGCATTCTGCGCACGCATATCCGCCAGCACTCTGGAGAGCGGCCGTTCAAGTGCAAGCACTGCGGCAAGGCCTTCGCCTCCCACGCGGCGCACGACAGCCACGTCCGGCGGACCCACGCCCGCGACAAGCCGTTCCCCTGCGACCTGTGTGGGGCTTCCTTCCAGGAGGAGCACGAACTCAAGTACCACGCCAAAAGTCATAAAAGTAAGCAATTAAAAGGATTTTTGAAACCAAACTTTTTAGTTTCGCTTGGTTTTAAAAGCATTTAAGTGGGATTAATATATTGCTAAACATGAACATAAACATTTTCATTGTGCAGTCATAATGAATGCCTGTCATAAAATGGAAATATGTACAACAGGGTAAAAAGTATTATTATTATAGAAACTTTTTTTGTTCTGTTTCTGAGCGTTTGAAAGAAATACGAATAAGAAATGCTTTTCACGTTAAAATGTTTTTTTCCCTGTTTCTTTTAAGACAGGCAAATCTTGGACAGCGCAATTCTCACTCCAGGAAATGGACCCGTGGAAGAATCCATTTTGGAAGACAATCCAAAAAGCCAAAGAAACGTCGACATCAATTTCCAACCTTACACTGGAATAACCCTTCTAAATCCCGAATATCGTCCCTGGAACTAAAAGCCAAACAACTTTATTGTCCCATTTATACTCTTTAAAAAGTGAAGTGTTTCTTTTTAGGTAGTTTTAAATGGTAACTGTTGAAGAAAATTGTGCTGTACAGGCTTATTTAATGAGGCACACGATAATTCAAATGATCATGAAAACGTGTCAAATTTATATCAATGTGATTTGTGCTGTGAATTGTGATTATTATTATTTTATTAGTTGGGCTTTGTGTAAAGGAACAAACGTTCTTATTTCATTTTGCCAATTTATAATGTCTGATCCACTGAAAAAGTGGGCTACCTTATTTATAATTTTGACAAATAATGAATAAATAAAAAAAATAATAATCCAAGCATGAGTTGTGTCTTCTAGCTCATAGAAAAAGTAAGTGCATACTCACAGGACACAGGATAAAAGCAAGGAAATCAATAAAACATGCATTTAGAATTTAAAAAAATAAATGAATAATGCCCAGTTTTCCATGCTGAAAACTAACACTGACATTCACCTTTATGTGCATTTACAATAAAATGTCTGACGCTGCTGTAAGAAGGATGGTGTAAAATTAAACGAGTCCCCTTGGAGCAAATGAATGACAATAGTGTGTTGTGCTGGGAGCTGCTCTATTGCCACCAGCACAATGAGAAGCAGCCTGACGGACATCTGCCCTCACACTCTGTCGCCACATGTCTCCCTGACGGACTGATAGCCAATAGCCAGATATCCACACTTTCACATAGACACCGATAGATGCAGTGATACATAGATAGCATTACAACGATTCAAAGATACATTGACACACAGATATTGATGTATTGATAGTGCTTCAGTTCATACTGCGAACCATTGAGGCGTATTGAGAGTGATACGTAGATAAATAGCAATCGATATATGAATGCACAGACATCACAAATGTCAGGAAAAGCTGACTAGAACAGCTGAACATTCTTTGGGGTTAATCACAGGCACTTAAAACAGTGTGCCGACTGCCATCCAACATGAGTTTGAACGCAGCCACATACCCAGTTATAAGAGGGTGTGCACACATGTGCAAACACTAAGATGCATTTTGTGTTAGGTCTTCACGGCAAATGCATATTAAGCAATAGAACACCTAACTGTAAGGACGTTTTGGTATTTAAATATTAAAATATGTATTTGAAAAACATTTCCCCCCCCCCCCCTTAACTACAATAATGACCTTTTGATGGATAGCAACTGCCAATAATTCAAATAGTCATATCAGTAAAATGAATTGATTTTCAAAAGGAAATGCCGTGGGCCGTGTTTTCACCATCACCGTTATTGATGAAATTATAATAAAAACGACCCAGCTAGATGTACTGCACCGTACTGTATGTACGCAGTAAGCGGACAGCGCCATTGACGGCTGACCTGGCGGACGGCCGGCTTGTCGGGGTCAGGGGTCACCTTCAAATAGGACAACTACGGAGGCTCAAACAAGTACATGATTGGAGCGGACCCTCCCTCCCTGCCATGTATACGACCCCCCGGGGGGGCCTTCGCCGGGACAACGGGACCCCACCCCCACGAGCTCCTCCACTTTGTGGCGGGATGTGACGAGAGACAAAGGAAAAGAAAGGCGAACCAGAAAGGAGGAGAAAGAGAATGACAATCAAATAGGAAGATTGTTAGCCCCACGTTAGCCCCGCCCTTAGTGGTTCATGATTGGTCCATTTACACATCAGTGCTATGTCTATATTCATTTGATATTGATATTAGCACAACAGCCAATACAAAGCGATCACAATGTTTTATTTGTTATGTCTACTTTGTGCTAAGCACAAGTTATTTTCTGTACACTATATTGTACAGTGGTGCCTTGAGATACAAGTGACCCAACTTACTTAATTACTATTTCATTTTCCCAGATACTAGCTGTCATTCGGAGGATTTTTTTTCCCCCCTTTGATTTGAGAGCTCCTCTCTCGGCTTCTCAGTACAGCAGTAATATCAGTTGTGTGGCGAGTTGAGTCACCTGCCGACATACAGCACTCGCAAGTCAAAGCAAACATTTGACAGATCGTCGGCTATCATCGTATTTTCGGTATCGCCGCCATCCCAATTGATTTCTATTGTGTAATGTATTCATTTTGAATCACCACACCAATGAAAAGAAGGTAAACATGACTTATTTCTGGCGCTGGAACGAATTAATTGCATTTCAATGGGAAACATTACCTGCGTTTGCAAACGGACTCACGGAACCGATTAAAATAGAGTATATCTGTACTGTTTGGGGGTAATTGTTGTCTTTCAGGTAAGTCACAAGAGGGGGTCTCTCACACACAAACACACACACACACACACACACACACTGCTGAAGCCCGAATAAAAGGCAGATCAAACACTGTCTGTAAAGCCCCTCCATATTGTTGTGTGTGTGTGTGTGTGTGTGTGTGTGTGTTCTAGGTAGGGTTGACTCCCAAGAAGGGGGCAGATGGCCTCACACTGCTCCACGGGGGAAGCCGTGAGGATCCCCTGCGCTCCCGCGGGGCCACATATTCCGGCCCCCTCCATCCCTCATAATAAGACAAGTGAGTGTGCTAAAAAGATGATGGCAATAAGGGGGGGGGGGGGGGGGTCCATTGACATGCAGGAGGGGTCCAACGTGGTTGTAAGGCCGACACGGGCCTTTGTCATTCGCCTTGTTCCGCACGCTTCCACGCAGGCTTCGTCTTTGTAGATGCCCCACAACAACCTTTCACACTGCCACTGTTACGCACTTTATGAGACACACGAGACAAAAAAAAGAAAAAAAAAAAAGTCAATTTTTGATGGACGTTATCAGAGAATTGATTATTGCATGCAATAGGTGAAATCTATGAAGTAGCAACCACATATTTTTGGGATTATTTATAGACTCCCCAGAACTCTTATTAATTTTACCCACACTCTGAAACTCACACGCTTAGAAATAACCTTTTAAACTCTTCAACATACAGTCATGCACATTTTTTTCCTAAAAATATGTTTTCATGAATTCTTTCTTTCTTTCTTTCTTTCTTTCTTTCTTTTTACAGCACAGTATTTCTTTAGTAGTATCCATGTTGATCCAGTGCAATTGAGGGGCATGTGTTGGTCCCCCGAGGGAAAGCTTTGCAGCATCTGGACACAGTCCTCGCGGCACACGCACGTCCTGCATGTCTCTGCCTCTCTGAGTGCGGCTAATCCCGCCTAAACTAAATCCATTTACACACACGCGCTCACGGATGCCCCCCTCGCCCGCCGCGCACACGCATACACCCCCACCACAGCCTCAGTCGAGCCGCAATGTAAACTACAGGACTGAGATTTATTTTATTACCAATAAGAAAATGGGGTCATTATAGCAATGTAGGGGTCGGTATATTATTATTATTTTTTTAAATGATTGTTTTTACTTTTTAGATAATATTTTATTGTAGTTTGGACTTGTTAGCATAATTAACAAACATTTGTGTTTGTTTTAAATAAAATTAGGAAAAAATAGTACTGTACACAGACAAGCTCTGGCTCATTTTTGATTCAATGTAATAATATTTATGATTCATATTTGATTGAGTAACTTTCTAAATATTTCGAAAGTTACTCACTGAATGAATTTGTACTGTACACATCTCACTTTGTTTTCATTGTAATTATATTTTTTAATAATTTTATTTAATTTAATTTTAAACACATAATTTCTACAGTACAGAATAATTTCCATTCACTGCCATTATAGTTATAATTGTTTTATAAATCTGATTAAACATTTTAAAATGAAATAAAACATAAATGATTACTGCAACAGAATAAATTGTAACATATTATAATTCTCTTTATAATAGCATGTATTTTCTATCAATTAAATTCCCAAATAATTCACACTTTATAGATACTTTTGTTTTGTTTTGATATTTTCTAAAATGCATTACAAAGTCAATTAATCCTGCACACAGAATAATTATTTTCATTGTAATGATATTAATGATGATAAGATTTATTGAAATGTGCTTTTAAAATTTAATTCAAAACAATTGTGTGCAATACCTATAACTTACAGAATATTTGTCATCCTTTGTAATAATATTTAGTGTCATTTTGAAGGCATTAAACCCAACATTTATTTAATATAAATGCATCTCACTGTAAATAAATCAGCGATGATGCAATTGAGTGTTTCTATATTTTGTCCTGAACTGTTATAAAATAAAACATACCTTTGTTAACGTCGCATTAAATCATTGTCATTCTTCATACTTCCCACACCACCAAGATTATTTTTGTTTTTGTTTTTGACGCGTCCAAATGAACATAAAAATCAAACATTGGAGTTTTAATGCAATCTCACAAAAAATATAGAAACTGTACAATGTCAGAGTAGCCTCAGGGGGCTCCCATTACTTAGCACCTTCATCGGGGTGCGGATGTGAAAACATCCACTTGAAGTTCAAGTGGATGTTTTGAAGGTGTGATACACCTCTGTTGCCGGGCAGATCATTGACCGTGACCACCCGGCTCTAGGGAGAGCAGGGGTTAAAGGTGTGAGAGTATCCTGAAGGGCACATGGTGTGTTTAAGGTTGTGACCATGCCACCCCCTCCCCCCCTCCCCTTTTGAAACGTTCGTGACGCCTTCAAAGACCCACTCATGTATCCTAAACGGCTACTTTACGGCCTCCCTCTCATAGCCTAGCGTCACCTATCCGCTAGTTAGCCAGCTAGCTTCTGCTTCCGGGCGTCTAACCTCTTTAACGCCAAAGACGTCTTATTTTTATTTTTATTTTTTTTAATTTCCAATTTTTTGCTTGCCATGGACATACGACGTCATGGCCGCTCTCCTCCGCGTGCGGTCGGAAATCCGAGCCTGTTGTTGGGGGCGCATTGATTTGTTAGGATTGCTAGCTTCCATTAAGGTTTAAGCTTCGACAGCTGATAGCAACATCCTCATGACCCAGTAGTCAAGGGTGTGCTTGCCTATTTTCTTCAATGAACCTTTGATATTTTGTTAAATGAAGATGTTTTTTTCTTTTCTTTTTTTTTTAAATGTAATGTAAGCACTGGGCCGTTTGATGAAATTTGGACATTTGTTCCTATCTTAATTCTTTGATGTAACTGCGCTTCTTGCCGATAAAAGAAATGCCGATAGAGCGCCTGTTAATGACCATTTTTAAATGATCCGTCATTTGTAAAGGAACTCGCATTCTTGGGACGAGCAGCACAATAACATGTCAAATGTGTCAAATTGTGTATGGACTCTTGTTTTGGCCTTGAAGCGCTGACTATCAGGTGGTGGTGACATGACCATTGCTCCCTTTGGTAGCAATGGTTCTTGCCAGTCTGAGTAATGCTGATAGAAAGTCTGTTTATGACCTTTTTAAATAATTCCCTTTTTGTAAGGAACATGCATTTGCAGCGCAACAACATGTTTAAAGTGTACCAAATCGTCAATGGAATTTTGTTTGGAGCTTCCAGGGTCCAGTAGATTTGTTTGTAAGTGCCAAACAAGAGTCCATAGAAGATTCGTCACATTTTCACACACGCCCTTGCGCTGCTCGGCCCACCAATGGGTTTTCTTTCCAAAGTTTATCCATTTCAAAGGGTCATAAAGAAGCTTTCCAACGGCTTAGTGTGTGGCATCATCATGTGTGCGCTAATGCGCGTGTGTGCGTCCAGCGCAGTGTATTTGACTATCCTCGGGGCCTCCCCACTGTGTCTACCCGTCCGATGGTAAGGATGCCATATGCTAAATGAGCTTGTGTTACAGCTCTGGTTGCAAAGGTGGCCACACACACACATGCAACGATTGAAATTATGTCAGCAATATGCAAGCCTTGAAAGCTCCATTGATCTGTTTATGCTTTTTTTTTTTTTTTTTTTTAACAATCTGATTCATGCCGGGCCATACAGACAGTCGGCATTGATTCATCTGCCGGACATAGCGCCAATTCATTAGCGCTCTTGTGACATCTGCCCCCCCCCCAAAAAAAAAAACCAAATAACTCCATCAGCACTTTTAATTAAAACAAAGCACACAACAAAAGGAGTTAATAGAAACAATACATCCAAGGACAAGCGCGCTATTGAGCGACAAGCTAATAGAAGCCACAGATGACGGCTTGGCCAGGAGTGCGTACGGTAAAAGCGGCTCCATATTTCTCATAAATGTGCAAAAAAAGGAAAAAACTGCAGAGGTCAGCATTAATCTTCTGCACTTGAGACAAGTTTGTCTTGCGGGGATTTAATGTAGCCACTAAGTGTGCACACACGGCTTGAAAACATCGCTCTAAGTTGCCTTTTTAATGGCTTTTATGACATAAATCCTTTAAAATGTCCGTGCTGAAAGCTGAGTGGAGATGTTACTTTCAGGTGACTTGGACAACATGTTGATAAAATACTTCATTACAGGACAAAATGGCCATAAATCATTTGTTCTTTCATTTGTTAGGATATTAAATATTCACAATTTGTTCTCCAGTGTCTCACTGTGGAGATTGTGCATACCTTTTTTGTATACTTTCTGACTAAAATATATGATTTTATTATTAGTATTATTATTTTTTTAAACATTGAGATGTACATTTTTCCCATCAAAGCAATTTTCTACATGGTAGCTTGATATTAACGCCTTACGGTGATTATTTTATTGAAAAAAAGTAGCATTCCTAAATAATTTTATAAACAATAGAAGTGATATTACTATTGCATTTCTTTGAAATTGTTATTGGGTTATTTATCTATTTTATAATATTTGATTGAGTATTTTCATGTTTTGATTTAGTTTCATTGGGGATGGTTTTTGTATGTAATTTTATTTTAACGTCATTAACCCCCCGCCCCCAGAATTTGTTTTCAGATAAATTACTTTAGTTCTTTTTTTAAAATTCTTATTTTAACCTTTGCATTTAAATATTTCTGTATAGTTTATTCATTCATTTAATTCACATTTTCTTGAGAATTTCCAATGGGATCAGTTCTTTCTTTTTTTAACTTCATTTTTGTGAACTTCCTTTTGCATCCATTTTTCATTTTTAAAGTGTTTGTGTCAATTGACTTTTGGATTGAATCATTTGAGTTTTTTAAAGTATGTTTATTTGTTTTTTCCAGTTATACTTACCTTCGATTCTTTGTGAATTTCCTTCGGGCTCAATGAAGTATCCATTTATCTCTCGTGTTAAAATATTCAACCCACTGACCGAATAGTACCGAATTCCAGATTTGACCAAATTTTGACCATTTCTGGGTTGACTTGTGCTTGTGGTCTTCTAGCAGTTAGACGGGGTTGGAAGCGATGCATTCTGAGATCAATGCCTGGGAAATGGAGCCCAGTCACATTAATGGTGCGCATCATCTTAAAGGGCTCTTTCCCTGCAGGAAGCTTTCACTTACGTCAAACACAGAATGGAGGAGAAACAGAGGTCAGTATATGCGTGTCTGTATGCTGTATATATGTCCCTATACTGTACTATATATTCCCTCTTTATATCAAAATGAAAAATCTGTTTATGTCGGGTAGAGGTAGGGTCACTTCGGCCATTTACAGGTGTTCTTGAAATAAAAATGCAGCCCCCAAATACAATTTCTGTTTGCAACATGGAATTTGGTAGAGACGTTTATCACGAGTAGACCCACAAAAAAGTCTCAAGAACCCATGCCTGAGAAGACTCAGGAAATCTGCTACTTTGGTCCGAAGCAGCCGTTTTAGCGTTGTTTCAAGCTTTTTCCAGGTGTCCTTTAAATGCCACCGTCATCCCAAATTTAAACCACATCGACGAGAAAAAAATGGCTGATGCTAAATTGCGAAGAATTGGACTTTTTTAGCGAGATGGCAAAGTTTGATGACTCGCAATTAAAAAAAAAAGGAGCTGCAACAATTCCCATCTCCATTGGAAGAAATGCACACAGTTAGATGGAGTAACTCCATTCCCGTCACTGCGATTTCTGTCAAACAAGCCGCCCGCCATCTTAACATAACATCCGGTCGTGATCGATATGACCATGCAGGGGAGGAAAAATAGCCTTTTGTGTGTTTGCTCCTTCGGTTCCCCGTCCTCATAATCTCGGCATTGTCGGCACGTCACCTTCAAACGTGTGAAGCCTTCTCGGCACGCTCAAACGCTTCCGTTGGCGGCAAAATGATCTTCAATGATGAGCTCTGATTGCTGGAAAGCCCCAGTGGGGCGGACAGGCCGTTCTGTGGGGAATAAGGTTTTGTGTCTTGGTGACCTTTCCTCATCTGCCGTGTCTCCTGGTGGTCTCTCTCCCAAGTAAAAGGGAAACCGCTGGGTTGGACTAAAAACATTGGCGTCCCACAAGAATGGAAAGTTTCGATTGTGTCGCAACTTAGCCATTACGTTCTCCAACTGTGAAAGTACATATTTACGTGTGTTCACGAGGTTAAAGCCGTTTAATGAAAACATATATTAACTTTAGGGCGGCGCCCTAGCGCCCTCTATTGACCAGCCGCCACCGTTCAAAAGTATTTTAATTTCAATTATGATTACAAAGTTCCTCCATTTTCTATAGATCCTCACCAGTGAAACTGTGGTATAAATTGTTAGGGTCACAGTGTCGGGTACCATTACGAAGAAGAGTGTCGGGAAAAAGGAAGCTTTTAAGCCTCTGCAACTGAGCCTAATCCATCCGAATCAATACACCTGTACTCCGCTTTCCATAGTGGCTAATCATGAGTCTCTCCATCATGGGGGCCCTTTGGACCCCCCCCCCCCCGCACACACACACCTTCTCCATGCTTGCGTTTCAAGGTCCGGCGCAGTATTGATTGGTGGTGGTGGGGGGGCGAGTAAGTTAATAAGCTTGGGAGTCATCCATCAGCGGGGTAGAGACTGGAACTGCGCGCGACAGCCTTAATCAAGTCATCAGCCGCCGTCGAGCATGATGACAGTAATTAAAAGCAAAAAAAAAAAAAAAAAAAAAAGAGCGAGGGAGCGAGGAAAAGGGAAAGCGATAGGGAACGTCCATTAAAAAAAAAAAAAAAAAGCCGTTTATTTCGCTTTGGTTAATCAGCGGCTCGCGCCGGGGAATTTCAATCGGCCGGACGATCCAATCAGTGAGCTCACGACGGGCCATCCGTCCAGGCCTAAAGACAAACAACCACACACACACTTTTACCGTCCTTCTTCTCTTAACGGCGCACACTCGGGCCAATAATCGCCGGCAGTCGTATTTCAAAGGGTGAAGCCAAAAAGGATGAGCTCATTTGGGGTAAAAAATGGGGGGAGGGGGACCCGTTAGAGTGATGATGAGAGTGCGGACGTTTGCTAACAAGCTCCCATCAGAATGAGAGAAATAGCACTCTGTAATATTAGACTTGATAAAAAACATACAGTCATGACAATTGAATACAATTTAAAAGAATGAAACCGTTTCTTTTTCGGGTTTCGTTCTCCTTCAGTTGTGTTATACGCATTGACCACTCGGGGGCAGTAGAAGATAAGGCCACGCTGTACTGGAGACTCCGCTCCTCTGTCGACTTCTCAGTGCGGCGGTAATATTAGTCGTTCTTTTCAGAGGATAAAGAATATATGCCTCTAAATATTGTTTTATGGTCTGCCTACATGTGTTAGAGCACCATTTGTGTTTAGATATCCGTTGCTAATTGTTAGCGCGTGTGCCCATGTAGTTTCCCATTGTATGTTAGCATACAGGTAGCGGTGGCTATGTGGTCGCTATCTTTGTTTCATATGAGTTTAACCGTAACATTCAGAATTGCTCACAATTTCTATCTGCCAAACTGCGAAATGAGACATGATAGCAAGATACAAAGCAATTAACCCAAATGGGTGAATTTGCTCGTAAGGCATGCTAACCCCCGACCCCACCCTCCTTTCTAATCAGGCATCACAAAGAGCAGCCTGAACACTGATCCTCCTCTGGGATTCAAACCAACAACCGCAAACACACTTTTTTTTTCTACAGCTCATAATTAGCACTCTGAGCACAACAGAAAATACACGAAAAAGAGCAACAAGGGTGCGGCTAATGGCGGCTGCTAATCCCGCACGCACGTCTTTGCGTGTGTCTGCATGCGTGCGTGTGTGTGTGTGTGTGTGTGTGTGTGTGTGTGCGTGTGTGTGTGTGTGTGTGTGTGTGTGAAGTCCCAAAGAGCAAGTCAATTACGGCGCGAGGCTCCGTTAGACGGTTGCGATCGGCGGATCAGCAGGTCGATGGCGAACAACCACAGAGGGTTTGTTTAAGCCTCACAATCATTCATGTGTGTCCTGCACTGCAAACACACGTGCGCACACACACCTTTCTTTTTTTACCTTTCTGTTTTTTACCCAGTCGTTTTTCGTAAAACTCATGTTGCGTTCACGTAACCTGGTAAATTACTGTTTTATGACTCTTTTTTTGCAAAAATAAAGTCACATTTTTACGTGAAACGTTTCAACATCGCAAAAACTTTTTTTTTTTTACTTTCAGGTTCTTAACCAGTTGTTTTTGTAAGTCATGCTGCATTCAAGTAACCTGGGAAATTTACATTTTTTAGCTTGTTTTTACAAAGAAAAAATAATAATAATAATTCTAATGTGAAATGTTGCTACAGCACCAAAACCGGGAAATCTCAGCCCTCCGAGTTGGATGTCACCGACTTCCTAGCGGACTTGAACGCAGCATTGCCTCCAGGGCCAGGGCGCTGAGTCGTGCAGGTGCGGTGGCCGCGCTGACGCTCACGTAATGATTGCCAGAAAGCTGTCGGAATGGGATTGAATCAAAGCCACTGATGTTCTCCTTCAATTAACAGTTGACTAATAAATGACCGGCTTCTGGTTTGGGTGGGGTTGGGGGCCTTTTGTGCCCCCAACCCCACCCAAAGCGATGAGGCGCGAGGAGGCACACTTCAGTGTTTGCCTCAAAGTGCCTTATAAAAGTTTGGCCCATTGTGTCACTCGGCTAATTGCACCTCTTTTTGTGGGGCAGCACACTTTTCATGTGTGTGTGGGAGGGCGGCTTGGAGGGGGGAGGGGGGGAGGGGGGGGGGGGGCTTTTGGGGATGGCTTTGGTGGAGTATTGGTCATAATCAAGGAGCAGGCACGTATGGCCAACAATGGATTCCCCGGATTACTGTTCACACAAAGCCAGTGTTGCAGTAGTTACATTGCAAATACTCATGTATTGTGTTGTGTGTGTGTGTGTGTGTGTGTGTGTGTGTGTACGGGCAGAAGGCTTTGCTCTGTTAGCAGCTGTAGCTCAACACAAGTGGCTTGTGTGTGCGTGTGTGTATTTTGGGAGGTTTTCATGACTCACATAGTAAAAGTAAAGTACAGCATAGAAATAAATGTTGATTTTATTACACTATAGCAATACGCTGTATGTAAAACAACGTAAGTGCCAATTGAAAAAAGTAATGAAATCAATTCCAAAAGTTTCATTACCGTGCTAAAAATATTGAAATTGGATTTATTCTGGCAGGTCTTTTTAATATTTTCATGACCTCTTCAGCTATATGTTATATTTTAAAATATTCAGATGTATTTTATAATACTTTGTAAAATTGTTAATTTCTTATTTTTCATTGGTGTTCACGTACATTGCTGTGCATATAAAATAACGTAAGCGACAATAATATATTCTAAAATCATAATATCAACAGATAATACAACTACATAATATTTTTAAGCATTTATAGTCATACATTTTATTCATGATATTTATTTTCAATTCATTATTGGTTGTTAGTTTTTGTTTTTTTTCACACTAAAGGAAACCTTTACATTTACAGGCCACGTCATTAGGTACCCCTCCGCCATCCCGTATCGATCCAATACATGAAAATATTACAAGAACAGTTGTTATTATTTTTGTGTGTGTGTATTGTAGTTTTAAAGTATATTTCTACTACTTTTTTTTAACAGTTTTATGCTACAACCACAATAGTGAAAAGTTTTTTTTTTTTTTTTAAATCAGGACATTTGTGATGACTTTACTTGTCCATATGAGTGGGACACTCAGGAAGGTCGCGGCCATTTCCATATTTGTGTTCAAAGAGCGTACAAATGCACAGAATGCGAGTACATTCCGGTCACCTTTCATTGCTCAGTTGCTCTCTGTCGTGTGTTTTGATGATTTTATGTCTCAAAAGTATTTTTTTGTCAAAATGGCTGTCTATTGTCGTACTAAAGCGGCTCCAACTACCGGAGACAAATTCCTTGTGTGTTTTTGACATACTTAACAAATAACAATGATTCTGATTCTGATAAGTCTTAAAATAGCTCTCCAGTGATTGGACATTGTGATTTCCTAGGAATGGATACAATATATCCCGAAAAATGTCATTTGCATCTTCCTAAAACATGCTAGAAATCATGAAATTTCATTTGGGACACATAATGGCGAAGACATTTTGCCATTAATAGTGTGAAAAATATTCCTCATACTAATACTCATAACAGTGAAATTGATTTTCAAAAGGAAATTCAGTGTCTTTACCATTACTGATCAAATGATATGAAAATGCCCAAAATGGGTTTTGTTTTTTGTTTTGTTTGTTTGTTTTTTGTGTTCCTTCACATCTTTTTTTCAAGATGATCGCCTCCACAAGTACGAAATAGAATGTATTTATGCGCCAATTTTACATTTCTATTACTGCCAATACACTGTTTAAACATAATGTGACATCGCTGTGCATGATAATATAGCATTCCCCTTTGGAAAATGGCCTCATGCTGCAAGCCGCAAGCAGAGCGCCTGTTAAATGTTGTTGCATCTCTCAGCGTGGGAGCGCGCTCGTGTGTGTGCTATCAGTGTTAAACATCAGTGCAGAGAAAAGGCCGCTGCATTATTCTTAATGTCCTCGTCATTTATTAGGAAGCCGTCTTTTGTCATGGAGAGAGCCGCGTGAGTCCTCTCGCCGGTTCGCTCACCTTTAGCATAAGCATCGGTGGGAGTTAACGGGGGACCGATCTGCTAGAATTGCTCCTCACAGCGGGGGTGGAGGGGGGGGGCTTTTAGGCTCATGCCGGGGGTCTTTATTTTTGCCAGGGGGGGCGAGAGGCCCTCCTTGCACTTTTGAACGCAACTACACTTATTCGTATGCATCAGCTGCTCGCTGGGCTTTCGTTGGCTGAAAGCCTCATTGAGGGAAAAGGGCGACTGTATGCTGTCCTTAACATGCAAGACAAAAGACTCATTCAAAGCCAGGCCTTTATCCATGACATACGGTATCATATCGACATGGAAACACTTGGGTTATCAAAAGAAAGCAACGGAGAGCGGCGTCCGAAGAAATTAGCAGACCACGTCAGCTAGCGGTGCAATTGAATGAGAAAACCTCTACGGTTCCATCGCGACAGCAATGTAAAAGAAAAATGGAAAATGTGTCCAAACACTTGGTTTATGAAAACAAAGTAATGGCGATGTTGTGATGCTGCGTTAACATTTTTTTTATAAATTAACGGCGTGCCATGTAGCTAAGTGGCCAAATGTCAAAACCTTAGCATCATAAATCATGGTTTCCTTGGTCATCAAGAGCAGAGAATACGTTTTTCCAGTTTATTACAACAAAGTAACAACGATTGCTCGGCGGCAATACTAAATGGGCAGAGCCTCACGTAGTGAAGCAGCTAAATCGCTAAACATTTTTGATACTTCTGGATATCAATGTTACTGAAAAAGGGGAAAACATGTCGAAAAGTTCGGTTTATTACAACAAAATAACGACCAACGGCATCGAAACAACTGAACAGAGCATCGAGTAGTGGCACGGGCAAATGTTAAACGACGGCGAAATAAACAGTCTTTTAGTTGATTAAAACAAAGTAATGGTGATCAACTGGATGGAAAATCTGCAATGCACTGATTCCGCAATAAAAGAACCGTGATATCGCAAGGGATTACACCAATTCACACAGAAAACTGTTCTGTCAGCCATGCATGTCATTTACTTCCTGCCCTTGCTTACTGAACAGGATTTGCTGTTTCATGAAAAAGTAAGAATAAACCGGCGTTCAATCGGCATTACTCCGGCCGATTATCATTATTTTCGGCCGATATAATCGGCTGGGCCCTGGTTTTTAACATTTCTCCGTTCGATGGAGCGCAATGCGGTCAAAACTTTGTTTGAATGAACCAAAATAAGTTTTTTGTTGTTGTTGTTGGTTCAATATTAGTATTTTTTTTTTCAAACAACCAATCCTCTGAGGCATTTTATTTGTTGTTAAGAATAGCCTGGTGTGCCGTGTATGGCCCCGGGGTCCTCATGTTGCCCTCCCCCGGCGTATATATCTGAGTCCTGCGGTCGTAAAGCCATTAGCTGATGAAGCTGCGCTACCAGCAAATTGTTTTGTATCATTACTGTCGTTGTCTTTCATTTGCTCGGCTTCCGGTTACACGAGGCCGCGCCCGATTTTCCCGTATGTGTCACAGCAGCTAGCCAAGGCTAAATAGCGTTTGCGCGCGTGAGTGCAAGTGTGTGTTGTGTTAATGAACACGAGTCAGGGCGGGCGCAACAGACGGACGTTGATTAGCGATTCCTGTCCGTGTCAATAAAGTGGGGATGCTTGACAGGAAGAGCGTGGACCGGCTCCCCCCTCCTCCAACTCTCGCCGTAACTTCCTCCGAGGCCAGCAGGGACACACCGCAGGCTGCCGATGACCTCGTGAGGACCACTCAAGTCATCGATTACATTGATATCATTTCGAGTTGGATCTGACAATGTAATTATATTGATATTTTCCCAATTTAATGCATTTATTTATTTATGTTTTTTTTTTTTTTTTCATTTAGAAAAAAAAAAAAAATCACTCATACTTTAAATTATAAAAAAATATATATAAATATTTACAGAAATAGAAATGTGCACGGTTAAATCATTTGTTTTAATTTAAAAAAATTTTAATCTAATAATAGTGGTTCATTATTTATTATGTTTTAAACCAAAATCAAATTTTGTATTTGTTTTCATGTAGTCCATGTCGTGAGTGTTTCAGTGGCGTCATTTCACCAGCAGGGGGCGACAAAACCCCACAAAACATAGCGCGCGCTAAGCGCACGTGCACAGTTTATGTCCTCACTAGTAGGACAACTGCATGTTACTAGTGAGGCAGTACTGTGCACGAGTTGACATCTGCACGCTAGTAGTTCTTCTAGTGAAGCGCTAGATGATAACTGTTGAATTTGCTACTGTCACTAGTAGCACAAGGTTGTCAACGCCTGCATGTTGGTGGCGGGCCAAAACTATAAAAGTAATACTTTGCCGCCACCCTGTGGAAACGCGATGCCACCTAGCTATTTTGAAGTGAGTTGAGGAGTTTCATCTTGACAATCGCGGTGCTTTGCTCCCATCTTGTGGAAATTGTTGGCGATTTTAAAGCTTTTTAGGGCTCGTCAATTACTCGCGAATTTAGTGGGAGGCAGTCGTGGGGAGGAAAAACAAAACAAAGACGTTACTAGTACGACATACGTCGTTCTACTCGTGTGCCCTCGTTATTCTGCTAATGCGCTTGCACTTACACATCACTGGAATAATTTGTAAGAATGCTTTGTTCGCCCATGCGGTTCTCTCTCTCTCTCTCTCTCTCTCTCTGTTTTCTACAAAAGGTCAGCACCAGCTCTCTCTATCCTCTCAGATTCCCACCAAATAATAATGCTGTGCGCAGAGCCGAATTCCTTATAGTATTTGCCATGCACTTTGATAACCTTTGTGGGTTTCTTTTGCTGACAGATAATGCAAAATGTAAGGATTCTTTGCAAGCAATAACACATTTTCACCTTTTGGAAATCAAATGTGTCTTTCTTTACAGTTTTTCTCAGTTGCAAAAACACATTTCTTGAAACCTTCACCCCATTTTCTCAGTAAATTAAACACAAACACCTTTTTTAATTTTTTTTTTTTTTTAATGTATATAGAATCATAATGCAAATGACTTCGTTCGTGTCTCTGAATCTTCAAAAGATGGTGGACACAGTGAATCTGCTTACGTTGAATTGGCGCTTCCCACATTATCAAACACTAAAGCAATCTAAAACAAGTAAGTAACTAGATGTTTGGACGATGACGATTTAAAGTCCATTAAAATATCAACTTGTGCGAAGTTGTTTTATTAATTATGATTTGATGTCATTGAGGTGACTTATACAGTAGGATATTCCATATTTGGTGTGGCTCCAAGCCCGTTGGTGTGTGTGACCCCGCGACCAGTCAATCAAAGCACAGGGTCAGCATGGCTCCCAGCTGTCAAGATGACGTAGACCGAAATGCATGCCGGTACACGAAGTCTATGGCGGTTTCTAGTCTCGCGTCTCCGATCTTAAAATGTCATTTTAATACCCATTTTTTTTAAGACGTAAAATTCTGAATTTATTTCTTTGGAGGTTATTCTGAACGTTTTTCCTAACATTCTGTTATTAAAGGTTAGCTTTTTAAATTCATTAAAAACTGGGAACTCCAAGTCCCAAGATGGCTGACGTTGTAAACAATTCAAGGTTTTGTGGCGCGGTGCGTTCAGTGAACCTCTACTTTTCGGCTACACTTGTCTTTGTAAACTTGTAAACCATTGTAAACGTCTGCTCAAATCCTACGAATGAATATTAAAAAATATATTTGATAAATTTACCGTGCGAACATTCCAGTTCGTGGTCGCTCTTTTGGTGGAGAAGCTAGCAAAGTTGTGTAATTTCCCACGGTCGGTGGAGGAGGCACCAGCCCCCAGCAGCCCTGCGCACCAGACAGATTTCATTCAGCGAGCAACTGCTCCGAGGACAACAACACACTACCTCCATTCTGTCCCGTGTGAGTACAACAAACCTTTAAAGCGACACAGAACATTCCTCGCCTCTTTGGGACAAATGTGTTCAATAACGTCAATATTGTCGCGGCGTGTTTGTCGTCGGAGTGACTGTGTGAGACGTTCACTGACAGCGTGCTCTTTTGTTCTCTCAATGTGTTTGTGTCGTGACAAAAGGGGAGATGCTGCTGTTTTTGTGGTCATTTTATTCCTTTGGGGCATTTTGGCCACGCGGCCAATCGGTGGTGCTCTTTGTTTGTGTTGTTTATGGTCGGATTTTGGTGTAATTTCAGAAGTTTAGCGATAAGAAGTGGGTTTTCGTGCCCATCGTGAACGCACGCAAACTGCACACTGAAACGATGTTATCAGAAATTGTGGCCGTAAACAAAATATATATTTAAAAAAATAAATAAAACTGTGTGTATGTAATTCTTTAAATTATTTGATTTCAAACTCAAGGTTTATAAAATATTCCCTAAAAATCGAGCTATACAGTGAGTGCACAATAGCTATTCAAGAGCAACAACTTATGGCAGTATTGTTAATAGAATGAGGAGAAAATTAACCTGACGTCGAAATCACATTCAGCAGACCTCCTGAATGTACAATTTCACCAAAGGTTCAAATATAAAATTCAGTACAAACTTGCCAACAGCTTTGCAGGTGAAAAGGTTTTCCAAAACAATTCTTGTACGCAACTGTCATTTTCTCGCATATGTCGCTTATTTCAAATATGACCAACATAGATCATACAGTTGTGTGCAAAAGGTTTTGGCTCAGTGAACTTGAAGGGATTCCGAGCAGCATCTACATTTCGTCCGGCATGAAGTGCTCGCATCCCTCTCGCAGTCTTTGTTCTGGACGCCATCACCACTTGTTGTCTGTTGTGTGTCTAGGCTGCTGCTCTGCTGTGGAACAAAGAAAACCAGCATTTAACAAAGAGCCATAACAAGCAACGCCACAATGGGAGTCTAAACCGGACAGGATTCACGTTTTGTTTTTGTAGATTTGGACTGGACTCGCAGGTTTTGCTTATTGACTTGTGACGATATTTTGGCCGTAGGTGCGCCGCGTGATCAGCGGATGGACAACATGTCCGTAACCAGAGGCGTCCAGTCCGCGCCGGTGATGCCGGCAGGGCGGTCTTTAGTTTCGTCCCTGCCGCCCCCCAACCGAGTCCCCGCGTGGCACTAGAAGCCTTCGCAGCTCAAAGCCGCGGCCCCCTCTTCCTCCGCCTCCTCTTCCTCTCACCCGGCCGTGCCATGACGTCGTCGGACAGCGACGAGACCGGCAGCGATCTCTCGGAATCGCCGGAGATCCTCCGGCTCCAGGACCGGTACGTGGACTCGGAAGGCTGCTTCAAGTCCAAGAGCCTACCCATCTTGAACGGGCCCCGCCGGACGGACCGCGAGGCGGTTCACGCGGACGAGGGCCGCCAGCTCCGGCCTCAACCCCCCGAGTCGCCCTCCTCCAGGACGGACTTCTCGCCGTCTGTGTCCAGCGTGGTGGGGCTCGGCAGCGGCCTACCCGTGGACCCCCGCGGGGCGGCCGGGGGCAAGAAAGTCGGCTTGTCCCTGTCCCGCCTTATCCGCGTCCCGGCCGGGAAGTATGTGCGCGTTATCCTCAGAGATTCGCGCTGCTTCCTGTTCTGCATGTGCTACCTGACGTTTATCCAGTCCCTGATGGTTTCGGGCTACCTGAGCAGCGTCATCACCACCATCGAGAAGCGCTACAGCCTCCGCAGCTCCGAGTCGGGCCTGCTGGTCAGCTGCTTCGACATCGGCAGCTTGCTGGTGGTGGTCTTCATCTCGTATTTCGGCGGCCGGGGCCAGAGGCCGCGCTGGCTGGCCGTCGGCGGCGTGGTCATCGCCGTGGGGGCGGCGCTCTTCTCCCTGCCCCACTTCATCTCGCCGCCCTACCAGATCCAAGAGATGAACGCGTCGGCGGCCCACGAAGGGCTCTGCCTCGGCGGCGGCCGGGAGGCGGCCGACGCGGCCTCGTGCCCTCGCGACCCCGAAGGCAACGGACACGACCTCTACGTGGCTCTGTTCATCTGCGCCCAGATACTGGTGGGCATGGGCTCCACGCCCATCTACACCCTGGGGCCCACCTACCTGGACGACAACGTCAAGAAGGAGAACGCGTCTCTCTACCTGGGTAAGTTCACCCGCACTACAGAACGCGCCTCTTCTGGACGTACGGCTGCAGCAGTCGTGTTGCGCTCAGGGTCCGAATCCAGATCTTGTGTCCGCACCTCGGTCTGGGTCAGTGGTTCACAAACTGGGGGGTCCGGGAGTGGTAGATTGAGGGTCCGCAAAATCATTTGCAACAAATGACTATAGCTTATCTGTTTAAAACATGTGGAGGCGGTTACAATTCAAAGCTGATATGGTGTGATTGTGATGTGTCGTCACATAAATATGACATTCCTTCATGAATAAAGTTTTTTTTTTTAGGGGTGCGGGGGCAAAAGGCATATGATCCCAGGAATAAAGTCAAAACAACAGCAACTATTTTTAGAAAATAGAGCAAAAAGGTGTCTTTTCCAGAATAAAAGGTGTACTGTTAAGACAATGTAGTTGAATTTTGGCAATTCACGTTCAAATATTTCTTTGCTTTCTTTCTCATGAATCAAACCTTGGCTCACGGCACTTTTCCAGCAAGGGCTAACGTTGAGCTCCGTTTCCAACAGTGGGACGCTGAGCAACGGTTAACACCCTGGCGGCACATTGGAACTGGAAATTGGACCTTACTTGTTTTTTGTCTGTGGCGTGTTTAGCTGCATTCGGTTCCAATTTGACTGTTATGCTAACAGAGCAAGTGGCAAAAAAAAAAGCGGGACACCATTGATTTTGTTGTTTCTTGTTGCTCCTTGTGGAATCATGGCGAGGTCGGTTAGCTTGGGACTTCCACGTGCACTTTGTAGTCTGTGACACACTTAATTGCCGTTATGCACGATTGTTTGCCTTTCGATAAGCCCGGCTGGCCGCGGAGGCCGCGAAGTCGACCCGCAGCAGCACTGCGAGAGGGAACGCGGGCTCGACGGCAGAACTGGGTTGCGTATGATTAATGGAGCGCTACAGTGTGCGCGCGAGAGGGCACACTGTCAAACTCCGAATTGTGCCGGCCAGAAGGAGAGGAGATGCATTCAGGCGTCTCTACACGGGTGTCGTGCGTACCTGCTACGCGGCGGCGTAATTGTTTCGCCTGCTGCGACATGCACGCCTAGCTCCAAAAGTAATCCCGCCGCCCCCCATGTGACCGCCTTGGTGGGGGACCCCTCAATCTGCTGAAGGCTTTCACGCAGATGCCCGCTGTCCCACTGACCTCTTATTATGGGAACTACGTGTCCTCCAGTCATGTGATTAAACAAGCTAAACTTGAACAGTGGATTGCGGCGGCGTTAGCTCTAAGCCCCTTTCACACTGACGGCTTTTTTCTATGGAATGGGTTGGTTGAACTCGACCTGCGAATCTCCCAGTTTTGGAGGTAGTATCAGAAGCCCGTTCTATACTGCCTTTTACAACGACGAGCTTTCGTCACTGTTCTGGGTGTTTCCGAGGTAGTATCGGAGGCGTGAAAGGGAGTAAGCGCAAAGCTGGAACTGGGATGTGACGTTTTAACAAGCAACGCTCAGTTCTTACGCCCAGTTGCGTTAGAAGCTGTGTGAAACACGAGAGAGATGAATAAATTCATCTTCTGTTGTCTCGAGCCCCTTTCACACTGCCCATCAAAATGGACTTTTATCACACGTTGGTGTTCTGTGTGAAGGATACAGAATGCATGGTTTCCCGGCCTTTTGGGTTAAAAGCATTTTTTTTCACACCGGCCTTTAAAAGGGACTTTTTCCCGGGTCGCTGTCCTGTGCGAACGTTAACGAATTTCGTCAGTGTGAAAGGGGCTAGTGACAGATACCTTAGTAACAGTAGAGAGAGAGTTTAATGCAAGTAGTCAAACGAACATGAATTATAGGTTGCCCACCCCTGCCTTTCGATGCACAGCAGTCCACGTTGAACTCGTCCTCACGTCGCCTCCCCCGCTACCCTCAAGACTCCGCTATTGATCACATGGCCGCGTCATCGCGAGCCACTGCAGCGCCGCGAGTTGAAGCGGCGGGGGGGGGGGGGGTAAACAAACGACAAGATAGAAGGAAAGCGCAGACATGTTGTGACATGTCCGCCGGGCAAAAACAGCCTTGGTTTGCATCCCGGTTGCTGGCAAATAACCATGGCAACTTCAAGCCGTCACATTTCCATTTTCTCAAGACATAGGGTAACCAGTCGCCCCCAACGTACCTTGAGGTGGTCTTCCCCTCAACAAAGCCATTTGCGTAAACCCCCAACCCAATTTGCAGCGACTCAGCGAGATACTTGTGGTGAGAGCGAGCGGGCGCCTCGTTTTTGTGTTTCGTCTGACCTGTGATGCGGCTTTGGCCTGGCGTTGCTGCGGCAACGCAGTGTCATCCAACCACTGGAGCTGAGAAACCCCCGCTACCCTCAAAAATGTCCGTTTTTTGGATGCCCACTTCTGCTTTGACATCCAGGGGGCACCCCTTATCCTTTGTGTACTTATTTACAACATAATAGCACCACTGCTCGTCACGGCTAACGACGTTGCCCATTTCATTTTGGTCGAAGCGATGCATACCTGCCGATCAATAATCTGCTTTTCTCATTCACTTCTTCTCTTCTTTTACACTCGTGCCATCTGTGATTTAAAAGGCAATGATGCTGAAAAGGTGCTATTGATGCAAGAAAAGGGAGGGGGGGTTAAGGCCTGATTAGATTGCATACTTGCACGCCCTCGTGACCTTTTAAGGCGACACATGTCCCAAGTGCATTCCTGCTCGTTACAGCCTCGCTCTGCGCAGACAGCAAGTGGGAATGTGCTTCCACTCTTCTGGAAAGGCGGTGTGGGCAAAAGTATTGGGAGACCCGGCCACTCCACGTACGCAAAAGTGTCACAAAAAGTGTGACTACCGCGAGGTGAACTTATGAGGATCTCATCTTCGGTTCCTCGCAAATTCACTCGAAAGTGACTTTATCTGTGTGAAAATTAATCGAGCACAAAGTTGATATGCTCGCAGGAAGCCGGGACTCATTTTGTTGTATGAACGGCAACGGGTGGATGCACGTTTATTTTTTGTTCTGCCTGTCACGAAACATCACTGGCGCAGACCGATGAACAAAGACATATTGGGCGTTAATAAATGCTCATTTTCAGACGAACGAGGTGAAAATGTCCCATGTGAAATAATTGCGATTCATGGTCTGTTCCCGAGCCCTGATTGATTCACAAATTGGTTGAGGGGCGGGTCTCGTTCCTTTTGAACAGCCTCCTCTTCAACATTCATGATGAGGTGAATGGGTTGTCTCTGCTGGATATTAATAGTCAAGTAGCAGCACACATGACTGCAGGACATTTTGTTTTGGAATCTGTAGCATGGCAATTATTATTATTATTATTATTATTATTATTTTTAACACTGTTCATTTACGAATAAGTAGTATAGGTCAAGGATCTTGCGTTAAGTGCAAGGGGTTTGCTCCCTACAACTCAACCAAATTGGGAATTGTTTGAATAGATGTCAGTGTTTCTCCAGGAGTGTTACACGGGTTTGTTGTGTGCGGTTTATGGATTTGCTCTGTTTCGTAATAATCGGGCGTGCTGACCCTCAGTCGGCTGTCTTGCACCTTCGGGGGCTGGCGGATCACGCTACTGCGTTTTCCCGCTCCTGCGTTTGCCCGCTCCGGAGTTTCATCATCCTGGCTTTCTCACACTTTCTTTGCTCTCTTTGTGTATACTGAACTTCGTACGACTCGAAACTTTGAGCAAAATCTGGGCGAAAGTTAGGACTTAAAGCACCTCAGTCGTGCTCATTTCAGCACCGAGTGCACACTTCAACAATTGTTTGAACTGTTTTTGAGTGGCATCCACCACAATAAAAATGACAAAGAGAAAACGTTGCCGCCACAATGTAGTTACCAGACTAGCTAGCAGTTAGCCTAGCTTAATCTATTTCTACTTTCTTTCTTTGTTGTATTTTCCGGCAGTCCGGACGCTCTGTGGTACCATACTGCCTCTCACAGGTCCGTCGAGGTACTACGGCAGACATGATTATGTGTACGGTGTTCTGTGTTGGTCATAGCGTACTCCACAATATACGCTCCAAGAGCAGCTAAGCGCACATGTTGATTTAAAAAAAAAAAAAAAAATTTCTCATCGTGTGTGGGTTCCTTCTGTTAAAACCTGCTGTACGTTTACGAGCCGCCATACCAGCGTCATGGACCTAGCTGCTCGTGGTTGATCTGTGCGACATTTTAGCTCAAGACGTACCTGCGTTGACTGCTACTCCCTTATAAACCATGTGACTTTCCTGTTGGCGAGCCCGCGTCACTGATGACGCTCAAGGCCTCGATTTAAAAAAGAAATAAATAAAATAAATAATAATAATAATAATACTTTTTTTTTTTTTTTTACCGTGTTCTTCCCCCTTGAAGCAAGTGTGGGAGTCTTGTTTGTTTCCACGGGCAGAGGTCTTACTCACTTTTCACGTAGGTGTCTCTCTCTCTGTGTGTGTGTGTGTGTGTGTGCGTGCGTGCGTGCGTGTATGTGTAGTCTTCGCTAGACATCATTTGCCGGATGCCCACCGGCCATTATCAGCGCACTGGCCGGATTGTTTTGACAGTGTGGGAAGTTTCCTGGGGAAATGCCACAAGCGAGGCTGTGATTGCAGGAACACTGAGGAACCTTTTGTCTTCAGCTATGCTGCTAGGGGGGGAGAAAAAACAAATTGGCCATATTTATTTCCCTTTGTTCCCGCTCGCTCTTTGGTTCATGTTGTTTCACCTAATCCTCCCTTCATCCCCGCCTCTGGTTGAACAAAAATCAAAAGAATGCCTCAAGAGTAGTGTTTTCTTGTCCACAAACATCGATGTGAGCCTGCTAATACATTTAAAGATAAGACCCAGTTATGTTTTTGCTAAATAATACAGAATGAGTAGCGGGGGAAAAAATCCCACTCCCTGTTTCCTATAGCTAACCCCCCCCCCCCCCCCTAAAAAGATCAACCAAGGCCATGAACCAATTAAAAGAGCAGAAAACCCCCTTAAGGCACCCCCTGCTGCCCACACGTCCCATGACTATTATAGATTTAAATTAGCAGCCACAGAGGAATTAGCGATTATGCTAATCTCCCGTGACCCATGGTCTGGCCAAAGATATTCCAGAGTTTGCGTCTGCATTTATCAAAAGGATGTAGAGTTAAAGAACGGGCCTTCAACCGCCTGCTTTTCATGGCCAATCCTTGAAATGATCTTCAAATTTTGATGCCATGGTGTACCCGCATGAAAAGAAAATTGGCGCTTTTTCATCTTTTTAGGCTACCTGCTTCCAATTAGGGCTCATTTGGGCAAAGCGCGTCACCGTACGAACCCTGGAAGTTGCCACAAATGACTGCTTCAAATAAAGATGTTGTGATTGTTTTGCATTCAAACAAAGGGAGAAAACAGCAGTGTATTTTTTCCTATATTAATTATTCTATAATTTCACTGGTCTGGCCTAGTTGACATCAAATTTGGCTATACTGTACGTGGCCCGTGAACTACAACGAGTTTATTCATTGACATTTTCCGTCTGTTGATGCGAACTTTCTCTCTTCACTTCCTGACCTGAAGCCGTTGTTCCCTTCTTGAGGGTTCGTCTGCTCCAAACATTCGCAGCTTTGAGGGAGACGGATGGCCGCCGACGTCGCCCGACCTCATCCCCATCTTACGACATTTGAAAACCGCTTGTTTTTCCTCTTGTCAACCTCCGCGGATGACTTAAAAATGCCACCTCGTCAAAAACGGATCCTGTACATAATTGACAGTGAAAATGGAATTTGACTGAAGTACATTTCAGTCTGTACTTTTTCACTTTCACTTAAGTAAAGGCGTTGAATGTGTCCGTATACTTGCAGAGTGTGAGTACTTTTGCCACAATTGTGACGCTGCCATCTCACGCCGATCCCACCTCAAAAGCCGGAAGCTGTTGCTGGTTTTGTGTTTGGGGTCTGAGTTATCCACACAAGTTAAATCAAGGGCAACTTGACTTCTTTTTTGATTTTTGAAAATGTTTTCACATTAAACCTTCATCCTGTTTGTGAAGTCCACCTGCCTTGAATTAGACTTCAGTGTTGTTTTTTTTTTTTTTTTTTTTGCCACGTCCCGGATGACCCCGATCAGGACTGTGAGCGTCTACCCGAATTTGCAAGCGCTTTGGGAGAATTCGGCAATCGTTTTCCGTCGCGCAAGCAGCAGTGTTTGCACGTCTGAGGCCGTGTGAAAAGACAAATACGTGTGAAAGAAGATACCGGCCCTGTACACCCTGCGTCGGCGTTTTTTTGTGCTGCGGGAAAATGACCGTCCCTTTGCTTACCTCCCAATGACGCAAGTCGGCATCTCAATCATTTAACCGAGCTGTACCGTGAGCTACGACTCCGACGATAAACCTTTTGTTCCTTTGTTAACGCTTGAGCGGCTGTCATATTGGATCTGCGTTGTAGTTTTATTTTTTATTTTTTTGCGCTGGCCACTGTCGCACAGGCAGTTGAGATTACACGGCTGCCAGTGAAGAGAAGAGCAGTACATACGATTACCCCGAGCCCAGATATCCTAGTTTATCTCATCAGATAGGTTGTTCTGGTTACACGGCAAGATTTGACCCATCGCGGGGGCTGCAGCGTACAGTGGAGCAGATTATTGCGGCGGTAATGGCTGCCAACGGCCTGAAAAGCTGCAGGTGCAAGATCATTGCCGTGCCGATGTATTGACGCGTCTCCCAATTCGGAGGATGCTTCGTTCACCAGATGCTTCGTTCATCATCTCCGTGGTCACTTAAGCGGTGAGTGGTTTTGAGGAGCAGGCTACATTGTGAGGCGCAGATGTTGCAAGGAGTTAATGTCGGCATCCCGCTGACGGAATGTCCACCGGATCACCCAAAAAGCCGAGGAGGATCCCGCTGCCGGGATCTTGTTGAGAGGCCTCCTTTTGGGTTGCGTGTCAGTGCTGCAGGGCTTGTAAAAGCAAAGCACTTTGATAGTCGTTTCGATCATTGCGAGGCAACACAGATGTGGGAAACTAAAGTGTTCCGATTGGGGCCGTTCTTTCGGGGGATATTCCATCTTTTGCGCTACAGTCACAAGAAATAACTTTGATTTCTTTTTTTTTTTTTTGGAGCGCACACATCCCCCTTTTTTTTTATTTATTCAGAAGCAGTTTTCATGTGCGCCGATCCAAATCGAGCCATATTTTCGAATCAAATCACTGTCACAGTGTCTTGTTTTTTTGAAGCGGTCATTGAGTTTCGAGCTGATTTCAGACACGTCCGTAGTCGCTTGCCCAGTATATCTGCACACTACGCACAGCTTATATATATATATATATATATATATATATATATATATATATATATATATATATATATATATATATATATATATATATATATATATATAAATAAAGGTTTTAAAAGTATACTGCCGTTATCCGGAATGATGTGATATGTAGCACAAAGTGTTAGAGTACTGAGATCTCGCTGCCTTGCTCGTGGGAAAACGAGGAGCAGAGTTTTATCCCCTTAATTTTCTGATGCAGCGAGCGAGGGGACATTTGTCTGAGGCGAGATGGAGCTACCAAAGTGGGTTTTGTCTTCAATAATGAGTAACCCGGACTCCACATAGCTCACTTTTGCGTGACAAATAAGGCAAAAAAGAAAAAAAAAGTCCAAACTGAAGGTCAAGTGCCTCAGGAGGCAGGTCGAACTGGGAACGTGGCCTTGGTAGTTTCTGAGCAGCCCTTGTGACTGCTCATGTCTTGGCTTACAGCAGTAAAGCATGTGAGGCGGCACCACGACCTACCGCGTGGCCTCCGTCTCGATGGTCCGAAGGGCTTTGGGGTCGTCTGATCATTTTCACTTCTTTCAAGTCTAAGCTCTCTCCGTCTGTACCGGTCGGTACCGACGGGCCGCCGTGATCCGAACGTCTTTACCTCGCTTGATCCGTGAAAACATTCCACGCGGCTCGCTTGCTGCGTCGGGCTCCCGCGTGTGAAGAGGTGGAGTTTTACGCCCAGGTGGGGATCAATCTTTGACGTCGCTTTCGGTCTGCAGCTGATAACGATTTCGCCCTCCTCACAGAGAACCGTGTTTTGACTACTGCTGGCACATACATTACACACATGTATATATAAATATATATATATATTTTTTTTTAAATTGTGGAGATTAGTTACTCTTTAAGTGAATCAGTCCCCTGAATTGTCTTACAAGTGAGGATGAACAGCGCACTAGTACATGGACCTGAGACTGGATAGCGAATCAATCAATTCCTTTGTTTACTTGAAAAGTAGTCTTGGAATAAATTACCTATGTGCATTGTTTCACTGTTAATGTCTCTCTTTCTGTGTGTGTGTGTTTGTCTGTCCTGTGTAAGGTCGGAACATGTAAGAAGACACCGTCAGCAAGTCGCCGCGGCGATGCAATTTCATTGGCGCACGTGCGTTATTCCGGTTGAAACAGGAACGCGTGACGCGTGAGAAGGCTTTGTAAAGTATATCGCCGAGTAAAAGAGAGAGCGATGTCGCCTTTTGTCGAGATTAGACGAAGGTCGCGTTTGGAGCACGAATCCGAGGGTCTTGTTTCTTATTGATTGTTTTGTTTGTTTGTTATTGACGTTATCCCGCTAACTTCGTATCACAAAGATGAACACAGGTGGACACTTTCGAAGTGAACAATCGGACGATTCGTGCGTTTGGTCACTTGCGTTCCTCCTGACCTGTGATTAAAACACACGATTCGCCCGAGGTAATGACTTGTGGCAACGGGGGGTGGGGGAGGGTCGCTTCATGAGTCGGCGTGCTTTATCACCGGGTGTTTGTGCGCTCTGTTGTCAAGGGCACGGGGGAGGGGGCGAAGGCGAGGTCTGGGGAGGCGAACGGGGCCTACTCGCCGCGGACGCCGTCTCGTCGTCACGTCTGGAAGTTCTTTTTACAGTCCGAGCTGCGCTGGACATAGCTGGCGGCTTGACCGGCCGGGGGTCTGTGAATTTCCTGCAATTAAAACATCTTTGTGCGTGTTTGGTGTTAGGAATCAAGTTGCAGAGGTCAAAGGCATGTAAATTTGCGCAGTCAAGATGCTATCAGATGCTCCTCCCCATTGTGATGCAATGCAATTCCACACGGGAGAGGGCACAAGTAGCTCTTTGAGTCTTTAAGGTTGCCGGCCCCTGGTCTAGGGGCTAAGGTGTGGCGTTTGTTAGGGAAAACAGTTGGGTTTCAGTAAATTGGATCTGATCGGATAGCCCTCCAAGTGTTTGTTTGGTACGGACCTGGAATGGGTTGCGAAGACGAGGCAGAGTGGAGACAACAGAGCAGCGTTTGGTCCCTGAAGGTTCGCGGATGTTGCCGAGAAAGCGTTTTCGCCGAGTTGCACGGCAGCGTCGGTCGCACGCTCGCGTCTCTTCTTTACTCTGCGCTTTGCGTTCCGATGCCCCCCCCCCCCAACCTCACTCCGATCCGTCACTTCCCAAATCATCCGTTTTGCTTTGTCTCCGCTTCCTCCCGCATGGGACTCTTCCATTTTGCCGCTCTCTGTCTGGATATCTTTAACAAATGTCACAAAGATTCACCTGTCGTCAACGACGCTTTAACCTTTCCCGTCACGTATCCGTCCCGTTCCGTACGATTCCGAGAAGGACGTCGGCCTCGCTCGACGTGGCTCGATACTTCTTTCTGCTGCGTCCTCAATCTACGCTTCGTCATGTATGTCTAATGCGGAGAAACGCCGCCGCGTATTGAAAGTCAGACCCCAGCGGCCACGCCGATGCTGACTGGGTACAAAGACGCAAGCGGGGAAAGCCAGTCGCACCCGACGGATCATATGAAGCCTGTAAGGTTTCGTCCTTCACGTGCCACCGCTGAAGGTCTGTCGCGTAATTGAGTCAAGCAGGCTTGCGGTGAGGCGGCGTTCCTTCGTTGGCACCCCCCCCGCCCCATTGCGGCGTGTGTGTGATCGAGTGTCGCGCCCCTGCCGCTGTTGCTGCTGTGCCAGCACATCTGTCAATCCGAAGACTCTGCCCCGGTCGCCCTTCTGTCGTTTCCTAAACCGCATCGGTCCGAAACGGAACAAACAGTCGGGCGGAACAGCTTTAAGATGATCGACCGGGGGGGGGGATTGGGTCACATGTTAAGATGGAGTTTCCGCCCAAAAAATCAGTGCCCTCACCCGCTTGGACTGCCAGTGACTACTTTCATCCCTCATTCAGTCCCACTGGCGGAAGCCAAAGCTCACTCCGGGGTTGGATATGTTCGGTACCGTGCTCAACTGGCGTGTGGACCGTTGCTTCACAAGCCAAGAAACATATTTTACATGAGAAGAAAATGGAGCCAGACCGATTAATGGCCTGCTCCATTTAATCAGCAGATATTAGCCTTTTTAATTCATTAAAAAATGTTTTTGTTGTTGATTTAACACTGACAAAGATAATGACATTCAAACAAACAACAATACGAAGGTTGCGGTAACGTTTGGCGTTTATATATATTTATATAATGTATTTTTAAGTGGCTGATGCAATTATTTGCATTCTCCCATAAGCCCGGTCAGTTTGACCACAGCGCACAGAATTTAAATGTACCACTTGGTGACTTACGCCTCGAAATATGTGGGAACATAAACGACGAGGCGCATAAAGCAAGGTCGGAATATGTTTCGTGTCGAAGAAATTCACCCCATGAAAAAAAAAAAGGTCAACGTCATCCAAATATTCCAACAGACAGTCTGATTCCAAATTTGCATTCACGTCGCATGTACTTTTTGCGAATTATATTGTATTGCAATCCAATGTCAGAAGAAGCAACCTGGCCTTCATCTGCAACTCTATCACCACGCAGTCCTTGTCCTGTTTTATTCCATTCCGGACCGTCCTCAGCCGTTTATGAGCCGACGAGCCGTTATTCATCTCGAGCGGGAGATAAAAAGAGAAGACCCTTTGCCACGCTTGCCCGCTGTAATGAATAGCTCGTCCCCGCTAATATCCTGCCGCGTTGTGTTAACGGGCCTCGACTGTGGAAGACGAGAGAAGGCGGGGTTTTAAAAAAAAAAGATATATATCCATGCGATGCGGGCCAACGGGGGAAGGACACCTGCTTCGGGTGCTTCGAGGAATGAGTCACGTCTGGCGGTGTGGATTAACGGCGGCAAAGCGGTCACGCGCCTTTTAAATAAACTGACCTGACGGGCTTTTTTAAATGTGCTTCATATCAAATCGATGTTTTTTTTTTTGTCTGCACTGTACACAGTAGATAGAAAACGTCTACACACCAAATTAGAAACTAATAATAATAAATAAATAATAATTAGAAACAAATGAGACCTTTGAAAACCTTTTCCACCATTATTTGGAAAATCGAGTACAAAAACCAAAACCAAAAAAAAAACTGAAATAAGTCATAAACAACTGAGATAACGCGGTTGCACAAGTGTGCACATCCTCTTATACCGCATTCAAACTCACGGAAAGCGGGAGTCAGCACACACCTGCCGCCATCGAAAGTGCCCGTGATTGCCCACTAAAAGTTCAGCTGTTCCAGTAGGCTTTTCCTGACATTTTTTTAGTCTCACAAACCATGTTCCGAAGAGAGCGTCCACAGCATCAGATGGATCTCATTGTTCAAAGTTAGCAGCCACAAGGAGACGAGCAAGCAATTGTCAGCCCAAAACATTTGGCAAAACAACTTCCAGTGTGACAAAAAATACACATTTCAACGGCGGGAGAGTCCACGAACGTACGCAAGGAGTTGTTATGTAATGTGGCGGCGGGTGGACGAGGTATTCCGTCGGCGTCAGAGGTCGAGATTAAGGGATACTTTTTTTGAATGTGAAACAAAGAGAGTATTTTGCATATTGTCGAGACGTGACAAAAGAGTGACTTGTTATCCTATCTGTGAGAAGGAAGTCTGTGTGTGAGCGAGACCTTTCTTTTAACTCGTTCACACCCAGCCAGCCTTCCCAGTTAACATGGATATTTGACTTCTAAAGCCGTCAATGGCAGTGAATTAATTCTCTCAAAAAGTACACACACACGCACGCCATTCCAAAGTGCTAATCCTAACGCCGTGCTAGCTTGAAGCAATGTTCCAGGTGTAATTATGGAAAGTTCGACCCCTGCCGATTGTAGCTGCTAAATGGCTTTGGCTTGTCTCCGCTGCAGGGGCCTTATTATTTTCCCCACTCGTCCGACCTAGGTGTTCTAACTTTAATGAGTTTATTTTGCCTTCCCGTGGTGACACACACACACACACACACACACACACACACACTCCTGTGCGTTCTTGTGTGTCGGAAAGCTGCAGGCGAGCCCTCGGGTCATCGCAAGACCTCTGGTGCTTTCAGGTCAGCTGTTCACATGTTACAGAAGCTGTGAAAAATTTGCCTCGGGGCTGCTTAGAAAGTTCGTTCGTTCGTTCGTTCGTTCGTTGAGAAGGAAACGTCTCGTCCTGAAACTAAAACGCAACTGTTAACTAGTTGAATTTGTATTTCCAATCGGTTCGTCGCGTACAATCGCCTCGTTCGCGTCCAGCGGCTCAGTTCGGTGCACATTTTTGGGGGCGTTTCCATGGCGAAGGGGGTAATGAGACACGAACCGCTGCACTTTACAGCGCTGTTTGGTCGCGGCGCCAGTGGTGCCAGGTGGCGAAACGCTGCGCTTCAGTACACTTGAGCCTGACGGATACGTCGAATGAATGAAAAACGCGATGCGTTGTGCAGACTTACGGGATGAGGCTTGGCCGCTAGTTTTTCGAAACACGCTATGAGGGGTCCTCCATTTACAGCGGAAAACGCGGAATCAAAACGGCACCGTTTATCCATTGGTAAGATGTCCCTTTGTCTCCGTTTTGGTTTGGCTCAGCCGTCATGTACGTGATGGGAGCCCTGGGCCCGGCGGCCGGTTACCTGCTGGGAGGCGTCCTCATCGGTTTCTACGTGGACCCCAAAACCGCGGTCAACATCGACCAAAGCGACCCTCGCTTTGTCGGCAACTGGTAAATACGAGGCTGTTGTTTTAATCGTCGACCGTTTGGAAAATTCAATCCGGTGGCTTTCTGTCGTTCAGGTGGAGCGGCTTCTTGCTGTGCGCCGTCGCCATGCTCCTGGTCATCTTTCCCATGTTCGCCTTCCCCAAAAAGTTGCCGCCGCGCCACAAGAAGAGGAAGAAAAAGACGGGCTCGTCGCCCGGCGGCCTGTGCGGCGAAGACGGCGTGATGAAGGAGAAGTCCGGCAGCAAGGGCAAGAACGTCTCCTCCTCCATCGGCTTCGGGAAAGACATCAAGGGTGAGGAGCTACTAGACTTGAACCTTTATCAAGACTACATCCAATGTTTTAAGTCACATTTTAACATCCGCAATTGGCCTACAAGCAAGACGACAAGCCAGCGTGTCGTCCAAACATTCGCCGAGTGAAATGCAAACACTTCAACGTTTGGAATTGCGCTGCCGCGTGCGTCCTTCCGTTGAAGCTAACGTCGCAGTCCAGCGACTTCCAACGAGCTCCATTTTTTTTTTTTTTTTGTCCTTCAGATGACTGCAGACACGGAGACATTCTAACGGAATCTCTCCAATCGTGCACATTCTCGCTTTCCTTGTGAAATGTTGCAGACCTTTTTGAAGGAACGTTAGGTATGAATAACAAGCGCATATCAGTCATGCGTCTGCTAAGTTGTGTTTAAGATGCAGATAATCTGTTATCGCTGTGGCACTTGGCAACATGACATTTGGGAGACAAAATCTGCCATTTTGGCCATTTTTGGGTCGTTTTAGCCATTCCCAGGGATGAAAAGGTGATATTTTGTCCAACTGCTTCCAAATAACAGCCACATATACTAGCAAGGCAACCTTAAATGAGAAAATATTGGAGGTTTTTTTTGGTTTTGTTTGTTTTCATCCTGCGCGAGTGGAGCATGGCGGCAAAGTCCGAACGACTCGCAATAAAACCAAAGAAATATGTATCGGCTCCGCAAGGTCGGTCGGTTTCCCAGCCGCACGGAATTTGGTAGGCATGTCTGTCACGAGGAGACCTGCAAAAAAGTCACTCGAACACAGGCCCCACGTGACACGGGAAGTCGGCCATGTTGGTTCGAAGCGGCCATTTAAGGGCGTTTTGAATCACATATACTAGCCATCAAAGATGAAATCCTAATAACGCCGCAAGGTCAGAGAAATGGCTCTGATTGGCGCATTTCAAAACCATTTCGGGTTCCCTGTGACGGTTTTGGCCCAACGTGGCCTGCCGCTCGGAAGTGGCGCTCTTAAGTCGCTTTGACTGTTATGATGCAAATGAAGCGCCACAAAAGGAGCAAGCGTCGCAAGCCAGTGGCGTGTCGCGGACAGCTGCGGGAGGCATCGGCGGGAGCTCGCCATCTGTCCACGCCGCGCCGCTTCCTCCCCCGACGCGGACGCAAATCATTCGCCGCGAACGATGACGCTCGCGGACGGCCGCCTGCGCGATTGGCGGATCGAGAGCTCAGTCGGCCTCGACGAGCCTCAGCTCCATTTGTGTATTTTTAAGCTAGTTTACATTGGGAAACGCCATCGAAATGCTAACGCTTAGCAACGACCGTTGCGGTTTTGGGACCCTTTAAGCCGCAGATATTTGAACACAAACGGTGGAGCAACACATTTAAATATACAGTATCTCAACATGTATAATATTTCAGCTTACTGAGAATAGTCACAATGCGAATTTCATGATGATATTAGTCTATGATTTTATAAAGTAGAATATTATAGAGCGCGCTTAAATTGTCCAAGGAGTGGGTAAGGATTTGCGCTTGATACTCAGCCCAAAGAAGCTGCCCAAATGAGCTTTGCAAGCGAACCTAATTTGCCTAGCAACAGCAGTGTATTTTCTTTACGCTGACCGCATAATTGGCGAGCGACAGGATCAACGCGGGGGCACCGAATCACGTCGACGGCGGCCTCGGGCGCACCTAAAGGGGCGCGTCTGCCCTTGACGGGACGAAGCGGGAATAACTGCGTTCCGAACGGACGAACCGTCCGGCGTCTGACGTCCGGCGCGCCGTCTTGTGCTTCCGCAGACCTCCCCGAGGCGGCGCTGAGGATCCTCAGCAACGTGACCTTCCTGTTCGTCAGCCTGTCCTACACGGCCGAGTGCGCCATCGTCACCGCCTTCATCACCTTCATCCCCAAGTTCATCGAGTCCCAGTTCGGCATCCCCGCCTCCAACGCCAGCATATACACGGGTGAGACGGGCGCGCTTTACGTTTTGGCGCCGCGGTCGTTCCTGGTTCGTGTCGGTGATCATCGAAGCGGCTTTTGATTGGTTACGTGGCGAATGGTTCTTCTTATGAGTCAATATTGCCAAGTTCAACCCGCCAAAAATGTGATTTTCATTCAACTTCCCGTTGATTGATGCTGCTGCAAATGCAAATTGGTTTACGCCAACACTTTTTTCATTAAAAAAATAAAAATAAAGAATTAACAGGAAGCAGACAAGCTGAATTTGTGTGCCGGATGACATGGCGGACATTTTTGGCTCACGTTAGCATTGAATGAGCACGTGTGTGGCGGACCTTCACTTGGCAACACCATTCAGTTAACAAGCTGAAGTTGGACAATTTGAAGTTAAACTATTACTCGATTATCAAAAATAGTTGTCGATTGTTCGATTAATTGTCGGCCCTCGAAAATCGACCACTATGACAGTGTGGATGCGTTCAGCTTGACGACATCTGTGCAAGTGGAAAGATTTATTCTGCTACTTCTACTATTTATGACTATCACTACTTTTAGTTTATGTAAATAATTTCTTGATCCCAAAGGAAATTCAGGGACTTTATTTTAAATTGTGTTCTTTTCGACCATCCAAGCTTTTTTTTTTTATTTTTTTTTTTAAGCCTTCCAATGACATTGACAGGAAATCACTTTTGTCGTTACGATAGCACTTAAAAGGCGACGTTGACTTTTTCTTGTGCGAGTCATGCTGTCCTGCTGACTTTCATTGAGTAATAAACGTGCTGGCGCCGTCCCTTGAGCGCAACGCGTTCATTACGCACGCACGTTGATTTCTTTCCCTTTTAATTTGTCCGGCCACTCATCTTAACCCTTTAGCGGCGCTGATGATGCGCACAACTGTCGGGATTATCGCGGCGTCGACGCGTCCGAGTATCTTGGCGGCGAACATGTGCTCATTTCTAGACGCACGCGCGCAATAAATATCGTTACCTTGTCTCCGACCGCATGTTGCCAGGAGACAAAGGGTAAGGGGCGGTGCTGTTGCCATGGACACCCAACCCACGTCAAGATGGATGTCACGGACGAGAACTACAAGCAAGAAGGACATCGGAATCAGCGCGAAAAACAGGAACTTTTAAAAGATCTCCACTTATCTCCTCCTCGCAGGTCTGATCATCGTGCCCAGCGCGGGCGTGGGCATCGTGCTGGGCGGCTACATCATCAAGAAGCTGAAGCTGGGCGCCCGCGAGTCGGCCAAGCTGGCCATGATCTGCAGCGGCGTGTCGCTGCTTTGCTTCTCCACGCTCTTCATCGTGGGCTGCGAGAGCATCAACCTGGGAGGCATCAACATACCCTACACAACCGGGTGAGCCCCCCCACGCCCCCAACCACGGGCCGCTCGCACCGAACGGCAGGAAACTCTGCAAGCGCGCCTATCAGGAGTAGACCCGCAAAAAAACAGCGCCAAAAAAACCCACGGGCACTTTGTTCTCCAAAGACAGACGCGTCTCGGAAAGTCCACTCCACGGGTTTGGCCCATTTAAGGCCCCCCCCCCGCGCTAAATGGAGAGGAATATGAAAATATGAATTAACCAGCAACACTCACACATGAATCACTCGTCACCTCTCATTCTGAATTATGCTGGCATCGTATGCGTTACTAATTAGCCACGTTTTGCACGTCTAAAAGTAGCAGCAGCAGCGGCACAAAATGATGCCAGTTATTTCAATTTAGTTAAAAAATACACAAATATTTTTTTTTTGGGGGGGGGGGGGGGGTCGGGTGCAAATATGTATTAGATGAAAAAGAAAAAAGTGTTTTGCCCTTTCTAAAAAATACAGATACAGTAATGGAAATAGAACCAAATGCTAGAAAATATTTTGAATATTACAAATAGATAAATATGACAACTATAGAAACATTAGATACAAATACGCAAATATGAGCAAGAATACAAAAATATTAGAGAACACCAAAATATTATACAAAAAGATTAGAAGAAAAGTACCTGAATATTTAAGAAATAAATAAATCGATATGACAAGATGGGTCAAAATACAAAATATTTGGTAAAAATACGCAATTAGCAACAATACAAAAATGTTATCCAATTAACATGTTAAATATTAAAATCAATTTAGATTAAAAAACACAAACATTTGTACTGTGTACTGTAATTTAAAATATAAAGAAAAATAAAAAATCTATCGGACTCTGCGCCCGTTTCCGGTTTCCTTCCCGACACGAGAGTTGCAAAATAATATTGGAATGAATGACTGCTAATAAGGTTGCTATCTGTCAAGCTGGCTGGGACGGTCAGCGTGGCTGCTCCGGCATCCTCGTCCTCCCGAGGAATGTGGAGACCCTCCTTTCCGCTGGGAAGTCCAAAAAAAAAATCATAAAGGAACTTGCGCTCGCAATGTGGTGACGATGTCAACCTGACAAAAGAGGCACGCGTGTTGGGTAATAGAGATGAGACACTATGGACTTGTCATGTGACAGTTAACAGTATGATCACAACGTTGCGAGATATGCCAAGGGATTTTGCCAATGGGAGCGGCGGGTCAAAACATTAGGTACACTTGCACTCATCAACAAGAGCCCAAGTGAGACTGCACTAATATGACAAAAAGAATGAAAAATATAATAGGAAAAATGACAAAACATTAAAGGTGTTTTCAAAGCAATCGACAACTATTTTAATAATCAATGAGTTGTTAGCTTGAAATTGTCCCAAAGCTCAGATTTGGTGAAAAGGTTTTGGAATGTTTCAAGACGAAATCGAAAAATATCTCCGGACGTGGCGTTGATTGTCATTTGCGTGTGCGTCGTCGCAGTCCGACGCTGACGCTGACGCAGAGGAATCTGACGGGAAGCTGCAACGTCAACTGCGCCTGCCGCATCCACGAGTACGCGCCCGTGTGCGGCTCCGACGGCATCACCTACTTCAACCCCTGCCTGGCCGGGTGCAGCGCCGTCGGCAACGACAGCGGCGGGGTGAGCGCGCGCACAAATGCTTTTCAAATAAACCAAAAAACATTGACCAAAATGAAAAAGGATGAGATGGAAAAGTCACAAATGTTAGACAAACTAGTCCTGTTAGAAAACCCAGAAATGTAACAACACAAATATGAGATGGAAAATACACAAACTGTAGACAAGAGCGCAAACACATTCGACAAAAACATCAGACAGAAATAAAGATTACAAATATGCATATGAGACAAAAGGAAACTGTTAGGATGATGATGAATAATGATAATGAGAGCAATAATAAAAAAGCCTAATAGGACTAAAATATTAGACAAATATTTGATGAAAAATACACAAACATTTGAAACGAAAATAGTCGGAGAAAAAAAATCAAAAGACAATGTATGATAGTGAATGTATGTATATAGATTTTTTATTTCATTTGACATCTGGGGAAAAAAAGCCCAAATTAAGTGACTATAACCTGTCAGTTCATTCAATCAAATTGTCCGCCCAGATGAGGAACTACACGGAGTGCGGCTGCGTGCAGAGCCGGCAGGTCATCACGCCGCAGTCGGGCGGCGGCCCCGTCAATCGGCTGCGGCTGGTCATCGTCAAGACGTACCTGAACGAGAACGGCTTCGCCGCCTCGGGGAAGTGCGACCGCACGTGCAACACGCTCGTCCCCTTCCTCGTCTTCCTCTTCATCGTCACCCTCATCACCGCCTGCGCGCAGCCCTCCGCCATCATCGTCACGCTCAGGTGAGGAAACTGTGTAGTCACAAAACTACAAGAAGTCAAGTTATGAACGAGTGCAACGCGTGCGTGCGGAAAGTTTTGAGGGGAGAATTGATTGATTGGAATGATAGAAGGAAAAAAAGTCCCAAAAATAAAATAATGCTTCCCGTTTCCCATGAGGAAAAAGTCATAGAGGCTAAAGCACTAATGTTGCAAAGAAAACAATCATATTGCTGCCATTAAAGCGGAGGAACGTTGGCAATGGAATTTGAATGTTTACCAAATATGTTTGTCATTTGAGAGCTTTAAGTCAAGATCAGACATCAAAGTGCTTACAATAAGTAAGTTGGAACGTTACTTAATGCAATTGTAATATCCCAGAAAAGAAAAATGTTGTCACGTGTATTGATGTCTTGTTCAGGTCGGTGGATGAACCAGAGAGGCCTTTTGCTCTCGGCATGCAGTTCGTCCTTCTCAGAACTCTCGGTGAGTTTATTGAGTTTAGGAGAAAGAAAAGGCTCGTTTCCGTTTGATGGCAAGCCAAACGTCTTAAATGGCGCAATGCTCCCACCCAGTGGTGACAAAGATGTATAGCAGCACCTTTTCTTTCCAAAATCCAATCTCACATTTTGATGTATCACTTTAGTAATCATTATTGTAATAATGCCTTTATTAGTTACTGAATATAAAATTGCATATCCCATTCAAACTGTGATTAAATGGCATCACTTTAAAAAAAAAAAAAATCAACTACATACTTGTTCTTGTTGTTGCAACAACAACAAAAATTCATGCAGTATATTTTTTTTTCACCACATTTCCTACAAAGACAATTGAAAAAAAAGTTCTATTATTCATTAATAGTATAACTTTAATAATAGCAGAATAATATTGAACAATATAATGCAAATTCTGTTGTACTGGTATGAATCAACTTCAAGCTCTAACTGTCTTTGCGGAGTAATAAAGTTGACTAATTGGTTCAATTAAAAATAAATGGAAAAATATATCAGCCGGCCCGAATTTCGACGCAGATATTCGTCATTTTGACACATATCGACATCTGACTTTTTATTTTATACAAATATACTGTATATATATATATATATTTCCTATGGCCAATAAGAGATCAGTTTAAAACTAGGCAAACTTCATGGAATGATAAATTAATTTAAATTTCCAGTTCACTTTAGAAGAGATGCTGAAGAGAAGAGATGCCCTTTTTGTTAGAATTGTAAAACAACAATGTATATTGTCTAAGATGGGGGGGGCAATCTACCATGTTGAAAAGCTGCTAAAAAAACATATACTTAAAGGCATTTAAGCAAAATGAAGTATCTGAGTTTGTACTATTTGAAATTTTGATCATTTTTAATAATGTCTGCCCTGAAAAAAAGCCGTATCGGTCTGTGTGTGTGTCCAACCTGTTGTTTTTTCAGCGTACATCCCGACGCCGATCTACTTCGGCGCGGTGATCGACACCACCTGCATGCTGTGGCAGCAGGACTGCGGCGTGCCCGGCTCGTGCTGGGAGTACGACGTCACCGCCTTCCGCTTCGTCTACTTCGGCCTGGCCGCCAGCCTCAAGTTTGTGGGCTTCGTCTTCATCTTCCTCACGTGGTACTCCATCAAGCACAAGGAGGAGCGCTCGGAACGCTGGCGGCCCCGCCCGCCGGCGTCGCCGCCGCCGCCGCCGTTACTGCCGGGCGCCGTCGGCGAGCCGGTCGGCCGCCCCGGGGGCCGCAAGAGCCACGCGCGCACGCGCTCCTGTCCCGTCTTCGTCCCGCCGGCGCGGCCCGGGGCCCCCGCGGCCGCCGCCGCGCTGCCGCTGTGCCGCGGCGGCCTCAAAGCAATAACGCCCGGAGGCTCGGCCCGCGCCTGAGCCTTCGAGAAGCGCAACGCGGCTCTCCCGCGCCTATCCGAGGCCTGACTGACACGCCGCCGTCATGGTGCTAACTCATGTCACACTCAAAGCACAAAGTGTGTTCTATGCAAGATCCCAACTCCAAGAACACGGCTGTCCCGTCCCAAAGATGTGATCCAAAACCCGCCGGAAATAATCCGCAGTTTGTCTCCTTATTATTGCGGTGACGATTCACGATTGTATCATGTACGGAACGCCGTTCGGAGGCTTGAACGAGCAGACCTTCGTTCGCCCGAGGCGCCTACGCTTAATTCAAGTAACTTGTGACATTTTCCCAATGTTACCTATCATATCACAATCCAGTGGTGCCTTGAGATACGAGGATCTGTTCCCATCGGCCTTGCCGGGATAAAGAAAGTTTGGCAAATTTGTGGTCACGGAACAAATTCAACTTGTATCTCAAGGCACCACTGTAAAGCCCTAATTGGATATAATTTTTTTCTTTATGCCCGCTCGCCTCACACCTGCGAGGTTCTGGGTTCGAAGCTCGGCTACCAGGGTGGCGTTTTCTACGTTGGCTTCTCAGGCTAGCTAGCTCGCATGTCAACAAACCTGCTCAAACCTTTTCAGCCCCTAAAAACCTGCAAAAATAGATCACAATAGTATTGACATATTGTACATAAGCATAATGTTAAACACATTTACTAGTAATTAAAAAAACAAAAAAAAAGAGTATTAATATTGTTGCAAATTTTCAATTGGTCTGTTAAAAGTAGTTTTAATTTCACTCTGGTGTGACTTAAAATGTAGATCAAACAACTGCGTGATGGTCTTGTAAATATTGATTATAATTATCATGAAGTGCAAATAGTGTAGAGCGTAGATGAAGCGTATTTATGAACCAACATTTCAAGACAAAGCTACAAAATTGAGTTGTCTCTCGCAGTGCCTGAACAGTATTATTGTCAAGTTCGGCCGACAGGAGTACTCTACCCATAATGCACTTCTCTCCCCTCAGTGAACTACCCTTTTTTTGGTTACAGATTTGTAAAAGCAGCAGCAACATAGAGCATAGAGCGATCATGACGACGATTATTATTGTTTTTGCGGTAGAGTATTCCGAAAAGCTCTTAATTAAGAATTGCGTCGTCGGTGTTCCTCAGGAGCAGAAAAGTGTCCCGTCCATGTTCATTTTTTTTGTCTTTGTGAATGTTTGCTTTCCAAATGACTTGAATACATCGGTGGTATTTGTCAATAAAAAGTCAACAATATGGCTCACGCGCATCCAGTGTTGCCTTGCGGTAATTTGGATTTTAATGAGGAATAGTCAGAATGTTCCAAACGACAACCTGACAGAGTCGGATTTTGGAAACCGTAAAGGTGAAGTGAGTGAATTTAAAACAATAATGAGTGACTGAATCATTTGCATTATTTGGTGATTACATCACCTTTGATGAGTCGGATGCTGCTGAGGAAAAATACAAAGACACAAGTGGCACAAAGAGTTAAACTAATTCAATCAACTCAGAAACAAGAAATTGGGGCTTCAAAACAGGTTCAGGGTTTCATGGTGGGGTTTCGAAACAGGGTTGGGGCTTCAAACTATCCATCCATCCTTCCATCGCTTAACCGAGTTAGGGTCATGGGGGCAGTAGCTTTAGGAGGGATGCCCAGACTTCCCTCTCCCCAGCCACTTCATCCAGCGCTTCCGGGGGGAACCCGAGGCGTTCCCAGGCCAGCCGAAGGACGTAGTCTCTCCGGCGTGTCCCGGGTCGTCCCCGGGGTCTCCTCCCGGTGGGACGTGCCCGGAACACCTCACCGGGGAGGCGTCCGGGAGGCATCCGAATCAGATGCCCCAGCCAACTCATCTGGCTCCTCTCGACGTGGAGGAGCAGCGGCTCTACTGTGAGCTCCTCCCGGATGACCGAGCTTCTCACCCTCTAAGGGAGAACCTGGACACCCTGCGGAGGAAACCCATTTCGGCCGCTTGTATCCTGGATCTTTTTCTTTCGGTCACGACCCACAGCTTGTGACGATAGGTGAGGGTAGGAACGTAGATCGACCGGTAAATCGAGAGCTTCGCTTTCGGCTTAGCTCCTCCTTCACCACAACGGACCGATACAAAGTCCGCATCGCTGCAGAGGTCGCACCGATCCGCCTGTCGATCTCCCGTTCCATTCTTCCCTCACTCGTGAACAAGACCCCAAGATACTTGAACTCCTCCACTTGGGCCAGGATCTCACCCCCGACCCGGAGAGGGCACGCCACCCTTTTCCGATTGAGGACCACGGTCCCAGATTTGGAGGTGCTGATTCTCATCCCAGCCGCTTCACACTCAGCTGCGAACTGCTCCTGTGAGAGTTGGAGGTCACGGCTTGATGAAGCCAACACCCTCCCTGGTAAGGTCTATTCAGGGGTGCTGGAGAGGAGGGTCCGTCGGGAAGTCGAAGGAGCAGTGTGGTTTTCGTCCTGGCCGTGGAACGGTGGACCAGCTCGACACCCTTGGCAGGGTCCTCGAGGATGCATGGGAGTTCGCCCAACCAGTCTACATGTGTTTTGTGGACTTGGAGAAGGCGTTCAACCGTGTCCCTCTGGGAGTCCTGTGGGGGGTGCTTCGGGAGTATGGGGTACCGAACCCCCTGATACGGGCTGTTCGGTCCCTGTACGATCGGCGTCAGAGTTTGGTCCGCATATCCGGCAGTAAGTCGGACTCGTTTCCGGTGAGGGTTGGACTCGGCCAAGGCTGCCCTTTGTCACCGATTCTGTTCATAACTTTTATGGACAGAATTTCTAGGCGCAGCCGAGGCGTCGAGGGAGTCCGGTTTGGTGGCCTCAGTATTGCATCTCTGCTTTTTGCAGATGATGTGGTTCTGTTGGCTTCATCAAGCCGTGAGCTCCAACTCTCACAGGAGCAGTTCGCAGCCGAGTGTGAAGCGGCTGAGATGAGAATCAGCACCTCCAAATCTGAGACCGTGGTCCTCAGTCGGAAAAGGGTGGCGTGCCCTCTCCGGGTCGGAGGTGAGACCCTGCCCCAAGTGGAGGAGTTCAAGTATCTTGGGGTCTTGTTCACGAGTGAGGGAAGAATGGAACGGGAGATCGACAGGCGGATCGGTGCGACCTCTGCAGCGATGCGGACTTTGTATCGGTCCGTTGTGGTGAAGGAGGAGCTAAGCCGAAAGCGAAGCTCTCGATTTACCGGTCGATCTACGTTCCTCCCCTCACCTATGGTCACGAGCTGTGGGTCGTGACCGAAAGAAAAAGATCCAGGATACAAGCGGCCGAAATGAGTTTCCTCCGCAGGGTGTCCGGGCTCTCCCTTAGAGAGAGGGTGAGAAGCTCGGTCATCCGGGAGGATCTCAGAGTAGAGCCGCTGCTCCTTCACGTCGAGAGGAGCCAGATGAGTTGGCTGGGGCATCTGATTCGGATGCCTCCCGGACGCCTCCCTGGTGAGGTGTTGCGGGCACGTCCCACCGGGAGGAGTCCGCGGGGACGACCTAGGACACGCCGGAGAGACTACGTCCTTCGGCTGGCCTGGGAACGCCTCGGGATCCCCCTGTAAGAGCAGGATGAAGTGGCTGGGGAGAGGGAAGTCTGGGAAGTCTTCTTCTTCTTCTTCTCCGCTTTTACAAACTGGAGTAGCAAGTGGCTAACCGCTAATTTTCACACAAGGGGATGCTTGAAGAAACCGGGCAACATTGACTGGGATGGTTGAGAGGTTTTTATTGTCATGGCTTTCCAGCAACCAGCATCCACTCACACACGCACACACACACACACACACACACACACACACACGGTCAACATTATAGGAGCAACATATGCCTTACAATTCACGACAAACTGATGTGCAAAAAAAATTATTGATTGAATTTAGCTTATATTTCATCACTGGAACAATGTAATAAGAACTGTGTTGTGACGACAACTTCATAATTGTCAATAAAGTTTAGCGGTCCGATAATCCAATCAAGGGTTGTGGCGACTGTATCGATTCTGTTATTTACAACTCCCGCAATGGTCAACCTTCCAAACCTACAAACACACAAGCGCCCGTGCGCGCGCACACACATTTTCAAGTGTTTAAATGTGTTTAAAAAGTAAAATAATTCAACATTTTGTGAGCTGAACCAGTGGAAAACAAAACCAACAACAAAAAAAAAACAATCTCTCGTACCGAAGCATTCAACAAATATTTCAAAAGGGGGAAATTAAAAAAAATTAAAAGAAAAGAAAAAAGCTCCAAAGTGCATTCGGTTAGTGTTGTTTTTTTCTGCTAACCTCTGTGGAGCACAATCACACTCCTTAAAAAAATGGAATTATTCCATACCAATCCCAACATTTAGCTGCATTAAGGCTTTTATATATATATATTTATATATATATATATATATATATATATAAAACCATAACACTGTCAGCTACTAATATAATAATATTAATAATAATGTAAAAAAATAACTTTCAAAGTCTGAATGACTGAGGTGTCAGTCACGTGTCTTGTCAGAGTTGTGGATCGCTCGTTCGAGGCAGAGAGCCGCTGCCCTCGTAGACCAACGTGAGGGGCGGCGGGACGGGCCGGCGGGGGGGGCGCCCGGTGGAGCCGGGCCTCACGTTGGGCCTCAGAGGGAGGAAGCCTTGGTCCCGGAAAATGTCCCCCTCGTCGATATTATCACTGGGGCCGGGGCGAGGGGCGGCGCACTCTACGTGGCTCGGGTGGGGCTCCGGGGAATTGCGAGCGCGCAGGAGGGCGTCGTGTCGCGTGTCCAGCTCGGTCGGGCCTTCGCCGCTGAACGTGTCCCCGTCCAGCTCCTCCAGCTGACGCGCCCGGGGCCCGGCGTTCTGCCCCGGAACCTCTCTTTGCCTCTTGGGGAGGTCGTCGACAACGAAATGCGGGTTTTTCTTGAGGATAGGAGCGGACGAGGGGACGTAGCTGGGCGAGACGCCCACGGGGATGCCACCCTGGGGCCAGTCTGTCTGCCTCTCGTGATGGTCTTTGGCAACGGAATCCGGTCTCTTGCTCAGTGTGGGTCTGGACGAGGGTGTTGGCGTCAGGCCGGGCCCGGGCAAGACGCCCCGGGGAAAGACGCTTCGGGGCGGGACTGTCTGCCTCTCGGGAAGGTCGTCGACAACGGGATATGTTTTTTTCTGCAGTGAAGGTTCGGATGAGGGTGTCGGCGTTCGGCCAACGGCACTTGGAAGGACGGCCCCCGGAAAGACGCCCCGGAGTCGCCCCCGTGGCTCTTGGGGTCGATTCGTTTGCCTCGTCGAAAGCTCCTCGACGACGTGATCTGGTTTCTTTTGCAGCGAGGGCACGGATAAGGGTGTTGGCATTAGGCTGGAGCTGGGTAAGCTGCCCACGGGAAGGACGCCCCAGAGGAAGACGCCCTGGGCTCGGACCGTCTGCCTCTCGGGAAGTTCGTTGACAATGGGATCTGGTTTCTTCTGTAGCGAGGACGCCGATGTCTGTGTTGGCGTAGCGCCGGGTACGCCGCTGTGCACGAAGGCCCGGGTGAGGACGCCCCCGGGCCAGACATTTCTAGCCGCATCTCCGCTGCCCGCTTCGAAGCCTCCCCCCCCAGAGCCCAGCTCGTCCAACATCGGGGTCGGGCCGGATTGGTCGAAAAGGGGCGCCGGTGCAAAGAGGCGGTCCACGTCCTTGCGGAAGTTGGCCCAGTCGTCCGGTCCCGGGCTGTAGTCGGGCCTCCGGTCGTAAAGGCTTTCGTTGATGCTGTACAGATCCTCCAGTCGCTGCCAGTTGACGTCCTCGTCGGTCAGGTTGGGCAGTTTAACCCTGTCGTCCGTCCCAGAGTGCGCTGCGGGACAAACCAAGGCACAGTTAAGGAGCCATCGGATGGAACCGGGCTTTTTTTGATGCGGTTTTGATTAAGCTCCGGCGTCATGCATTCGGTTAAGCAGTGCAAACGCATGCCGCCGCAGCAAGGTTCGGGCGACAATCCACCGCAAAAAAACAAAAAAAAAAGAGCTACGTACGAAAAGTGAAAAGAGGCGCGGACCGCAACCTGGAATTAAAACCAAAGTAAAAAGAAGCAAAAGAAATACAAGTCAGCAAATGAAACAGCAGAAGGCAAAATAGAAAGCAAAAAAACAAAGTCAAATGAAAGATTCCTGAAAAAAATTAAAGTATTCAAAACAATGTCTTTAGTTTTGTGTCGTTGTGGGACTGGACTGGTCGACTCACAGAAAGGAAAGGATCGGTCTCCTCTTTGAGCGCTTTCGGTGCTGCTGTCGCCTGGTAAGCAGGTACCACAAACACACGTCAAATTGAGCTCCTTATCATGGATGATATGATGTCATAATGATGATGATGATGACAAAGGAATAGTTTGACATTTTCTTTTCTTTCAGTTTTCCTGCATTCCGCGCTCCGAAAGGAAAATTTCGAACACACGACGATGGCGGAAAACGAGGCTTTCAGTAAGGATTTTATCCCAGAGGAGACTGCAGGCGGCAAACAAAAACGGAGAATTGCAGCCAAGTGGAGACTGTGGAGTACAATGCAGCATTACCCAGGATAAACTAACATTACAAAGTTTATTGATTTTTCCAATTTCATCGCCGCGTATCCTCAAAGGTTGAAATGACCAGGAGAAAACGGAGCCAAGCGGAGACTGCGGAGTACATTACTTGCAGCAACTGGGGTAAGCTAACATTACAATGTATTTATTTGGATCATTTCTAGCCACATATCCTCAAATGCGACAATGTCACTCGACCAATGAGCAACCAACTGCAACCAGGAGAGTGCAAGCAGGAAGAACGCAGAACGGCAGCCAAGTGGAGACTAGGGAGTCTAGTGCTCGTTTATTTCTAGCTGTTTAACCTCAAATGCTTCAATGACACGCAAACAATCAAGCAACCAAGAGAAAATTGATTAGAATTAGGCAATCACATTTAAAGTGCCTCTGATGAACGCACAAATAAATAAAGATGGTAGCGTGTGTACAATTCTCCCAAGGACTCAAATGAATGAAGCTCAAATATCTCAACGCAGAGAGGGTGGTTTTCTTTGATGAAAGAAGAAAAAAAGAAGGGCTGCAGCACAAAGGGCGCTTGAGCACCACTTGGGGTCAATGTGTGCACATGCCTGGGTCCTATGAAAGAGTTGAGGTTTGGTAAGCTGGAATCCAAAAAATGATGTCACTGTCCTACACCTGACGTTCCATCAAACAGACTTCATTCAAATATGGGGTTTTACATATTTGTAGCCATCCATATGTCAAACTATCCCCTGGAGGTGTGGAGGATGACGATGTGATGTCATGCATGTCATGTCATGTCATGGACGTGCACTAAAATGGCTGACATCAACTCTGATCATGCGTTCCCTGAAAGAGGTCGGGAATGCCGTCGCTCTGAAAATAAAACGACGACGGCGACAACAATCCAACGGAACAAACAAACCGAGCTGCGCCAGTGGGGAGTAAAGATTCCAGTGGAATCAAATCAAATGTTAGCACGTTCCCCATGCAGACTGGTAAACGTCATGGATGGATTAGTGCGAATGAGAAGCCCATGCAGGTGTTAACATAACGAGTGAAGAGGCAAGGAGAACCAAAAAAAAAAATCAAAAATCAAAATAAGCCACAGAAGAGAGGAAAATGTTTGGATACCTGTGTGGCTCATAGCTGCCTCCATCTTTACCTCCTGATCAGGAACATAAAAGCAATCCATTGTTAATCGTTGGAGTCAAAGGAGACGCCGACGCATTCGCAATTGAAATGAAAAAGAAAAAAAAACCCAAAAGATTCATTCACACAGAACAAGATGAAGAGGAAGAAGAGATGCTCATGCGGACATAAACGCTCGGAGGGAAAAGGAAGGCAGGGAAAGCTCTGCTGTTGTTTCTGGTGTGTGCGCCTTGGCCACCAGGGGGCAGTATAATACAGGCATACAGCGAAACATGGAGACCCTCTCAGCTCCTCAGTGAGCTGCAGTAATATTAGTCGTTCTTTGCAGAGGATGAAGAATATGTGCATGTGAGTATTGTTACATGTCTACATGTTTTGCACCGGCGTTTGTCTTCACATAGCCGTTGCTTGAAGGGTTATTAGAACTATGACATCAATGCTAGTTTTGCTAGCCCGTCTATGGTGCTTTGCCTCATGAAAAATTCTATTTAAAAAAAAAATTTCAAATGATTAAAACTTTTTTTTTTCAACAACAACAAAAAAAAAAATGCAATATAGCAAGACCATATAAACAAAATAGTTAAATTATCCATCCATCCATTTTCTGAGCCGCTTCTCCTCACTAGGGTCGCGGGCGTGCTGGAGCCTATCCCAGCTGTCATCGGGCAGGAGGCGGGGTACACCCTGAACTGGTCGCCAGCCAATCGCAGGGCTCATACAAACAAACAACCATCTGCACTCACATTCACACCTACGAGCAATTTAGAGTCGTCAATTAACCTACCATGCATGTTTTTGGGATGTGGGAGGAAACCGGAGTGCCCGGAGAAAACTCACGCAGGCACGGGGAGAACATGCAAACTCCACACAGGCGGGGCGGGGGATTGAACCCGGGTCCTCAGAACTGTGAGGCAGACGCTCTAACCAGTCGACCACCGTGCCGCCTAGTTAAATTATATTTATATCAAAAAAATCCGCAACACAGCATAATTCAAAAATATATTTTTAATATAAAATCCACTATACAGCTGAACCACTGGTAAAATCCGTGGTTTATGGAGACCAAATACAGTAAACAAACATTTTGAGAGACAGTAGGTTAAACTCCAGGACGCAACAAGACCATATAAACAAACAATAAAAATATATAATATCTATTTTAAGTTTTCTCTATATATATATATATATATATATATATATATATATATATATATATATATACACACACACACACACACACACACACACACACACACACACACACACACACACACACACTGCAAGTACTGAAAAGTAAAAGTTCCTGGAACTTTGGGTGGAAATAAGACACAGAGGGGCATTAACGCACTTATGTATGACACCATTTCAGTGATTTAACAAGTAGAAAGAGTCAGGCACACACATTAGACGGAGGAGGAAGAACGTAATGTGTGTGTGTGTGTGTGTGTGTGTGAAGTCAAACATCAGAACACACAAGCATCTATGTGACCTCCACCCAGAACGTTGGCATTGGTCATCATTCCCAATCCAATCATGCGGCATGCCGGTATGTGCATCGCCCTTATTTTTAAACCAATTCTCTTTATGTGGTCATAGCAACCGTGTGTGTGAATGCTCGCGTACCCGCGTCTGAGCCTTTGGGTCTGGGGTTGCACTGCTTGTAACCCTGGCAGCTCCTCATCTCCATCAGCTGGCCGTGAAGCGAGTTCAATACGTCGCGATCCACCTCGTACACGGCGTTGGTCAGCTGAAAAGAACGCACACATTATTTCATATTTCTCAAACTGGGGGCCTCGGCTCCCCGGGCGGGGGTCGACGAGCTGCAGCTTGAGAGTCCGCAATGAATGCAATCAATTATGTAGTATCATTTTTCATTGCAGGACCCGCACGTGATTGGTGAAAATCCATAACATAGCGAGACCATAAAACACACTTTTTCAACACATTGGAAATGCATTGTAACAGAAATATCCACAATATTGAGAGATGTGCTTTAAACACATTTAAACTTATTACTTTTTAAAAACCCTGGAAATGTATTTGTATGTATTTCCCTGAAAAGTTCAAGAACCCCTTTATTAGAGCATATGGAGAATTATGTTAAATACGTGATCGACTGATTGGTTGCTCACCTGGTAGGGATCGCTGTTGAGGTCAAAGTACTCCAGGAAGCCGGTGGAGAACTCGCAGAAGAGTGTGTTGTGCGTCTCGTTGATGGTCCTCAGGCACCAGTAGGTGTTGTTGTTGGAGCTGGTGCATGCGCAGAAGCCGCCCACTGCATAGGGACCCACACATTTTTACATGATTTCTATTAGGCAAACTTGCTGTTATTGCAAATCAACACACTTTCGAAAGACATTATTTATATTGAGTAAGGTGGCCATTATTGCGAATAAGCACATTTTGTACACGATTTCTATTGGGTAAGCAGGCCTGTTATTGTGAATCAACACACTTTCACGTAATGTCTATTGGGCAAGCTGGCCTCTTATTGCGAATCAAGAACTCATGATTTCTATTGGGTAAGGTGGCCATTATTGTGAACAAACATTTTTACATGATTTCTCTTGGGCATGCTGGCTGTTATTGTGAATAACTGGTCAGAGACGTAATCGATGATATGTCTGAACATTGCGTTCAAGCATGTGTGGCGTGGATTTGTTTTCTTTTTAAAGTCGAGTCATTCTGTTCATTTCACATAATTATGCAATTTCTATTGTGCAAAGCTGGTGGATGGGTGAGTAACTGCCTGCCTGGCCAGAGGAAATATCAATAACGTACATTGCACTCACAAAAAAGTTTTTTTTTCTACATACTGGCTTTGTTTATTTCTATTGTGCAAGTTGGCAGTATCATGAATAACTAACTGTCTTGAGGAGCCATCACATTAATTATATCACGTCGATTGCCTACTTGCATGTGCCCATGTGCAATGGACATTTTTTGACTGGATTAGTTCTAGTCATTCTGTTGATTTCTATTGTGCACGGTGACGGTTAGAGCTAACTCATTACAGCGACCGTATGTATGACACGTCTACATGTCCCTGTGTGTATTTCGAGTAGTTTTATTTATTTCTTTTGTGCACGGTGACAGTTATCATTAATTACTCTGAATTATTTTTAGCTGCTTTGTCTATTTTTAATGTGCAAGAAGGCCATTATGATGAGGTTAGAGGAGAGATGGATTCTTTGCATGACTTCATGCACCAGTGCACTGTGACTTTTTTTTGGACAGGATCATTTGTAGTCGTCGTGTTCATTTCTATTGCGCACATTAACATTATAGTAACCGTGTGACACGTTTATGTTGCGGCTGCGTATCTGGAAATATTTAGGCGTAAATGTAAATACACGTGATACACATACGTGTCCAGAAGGGGGCGGTCTGCCAGTGGTCGTTGTTGTGCGTGAAGCAGGTGAGGCCCGGCAGGCTGCAGTCATCGCCCTTCCTCATACGCTTCTTCTCCTTGCGCTCCTTTTTGCGACGGCGGATTTCGTTGTACATTTGTGCCTTGCTGTCCAGTTCGTGCGCCGCCTCCCTGAGTAACAAAAACGAAAATGACATTGTCACCTTCACCGTGATGGGAACACTTACGCCGTTGCCGTTGGAAGGAAGTAACGAAGAATTAATACTTTTTTCTCGGTGCTAGTTCCAGCCTCCCCCCCAAAAAACAAGAAAAGAAACCAATGTGTTTTTAACTAATTCACTGCCAGCTTTCCCAGTTAACATGGATATTTGACTTCTAAAGCCGTCAATGGCAGTGAATGTGTTTCAATAAGGAATATAGCACTCTATATACAATGTACAATACCATGTAAATAATTGTTTGTGCATCATGATTTAATGGTTCAATTCAATACAGTGCCGCTCCTTCTGGTGTGGCTGCTTTGGCCACTGGGGGTAGTATAATTCAGTCATACAGACAAAAGAAAAGTCACCACTACTCACAGTGACTCCATAAGCTGCGATAAAATTAGTCATTTTTTTCGGAGAGGATAAAGAAGAGATGTTTGGGAGTATTGTGGTATTGTCTATCTACGTGTGTTGCTGCGCTGCTCTGGCCGTCATCCATTCTCCTCTGCTACACAACAGCTGCTTTGTGTTGCCGTAATCCTTTTCCAATGTCCATTGGAAGGTTTGACTGAACTGCTCATTTTGGTGAATCATCCCGTCTTTGCATGCAACCTGATCAGTTCCAGATGCAAAAACAAAAACCAAACCATAACCAAAACAGCCATTTAATCTGCTTTGTCATTTTGACTTCTTATAATACTAAAAAAAACAAAACAACTGTCTGGATGACAGGTTTGTCTGTAAATGTATTGTCAACATGACACATTATTGTTATTTTTCCTGATTTGATTAAGTTTGCCTTCTTTCATGTATTGTTATTTCTTTTGTCTGTAGTTGACACAAATGCGTCTCAATAAATGTTTCTGGTTACAAAGTCATCTATTTTACAGCTAATAAAAAAAAGTGGCTGAACCATTGTGGCTGCATTTGGTGACAGTAGGGTGTCCAGAATGACCAACTAAGAGTAATGGGCGACTTTTTAAGGAAATGTGAACCATGAGGAGTCGCAAATAAGGGCTCAATATAAAATCATTATATTTTTAAACATTTCAGATTTACTCAGGCCAAATTTAAGACTTCAAGGCCACTACGATAAACCACAAGGAGTGGGCTATGCGGGCTCAATATCATATAACAAGTTTTGAGAGATTTTGGACAATTTTGGATCTACATGATCCACACATTTCAAACCCTTTGGATGGCATATTTAAGTGTTAGGTGTAATTTTGAATGCCTTCATTTTGGAAATTCACATTTTTTAAGGCTGTGTGGAGACCCTGTCATGAACCAAAAACTCACTTAAACGGATGCAGTTGATCGTTCCTGTTCTTCAGCCTCGCGGCCTTGCTTCTGTCCCCTTTGCTGTAAAAACTGTTGGAAGAAACACACACTTCGGTATAGACAAATGTCGTCTTACTTCAGGGGTATAATTTTTTTGGTTACCT